>NC_052504.1:47298075-47898075 GCF_014356525.2 Nilaparvata lugens | reverse complement strand
TCGTTATTGATTGTATACTTCATTGGTAGTTGCATGAGGAAATTCAGTTATTGGAGTTTCCATGGAGAGAGTCGATTTCTGAAGTTGATGAAAAACCAATAGAATTAATCGATTTTATATAATAAATTGAGAACTAATAAGATAGATTGAAACACTTTGATGGAAAACTTTATAGAATCGTTCGCGATGGACCCCATGGTCCATTTACTGGAAGATTGTTCTGAATCATCATTGATATAGTAGGGTCCACGTTGATAATGAGATTGGATAGAAAAAGAAGAACAGTGTTGCCGAATCTCTGTCTTTCCACTGCCTTCTCTAGAAGATAGCTGATTCTCATATTACCTGTGTAATAACTGTTCATTCTTGTTCAAAATAGCCTAATCAATATTATATTTTATTCATAAAGGAAATATATTTTTTAATGACCGCATAATAAATTTACATATTATTGATATTGGATATTTTGTAAATTATTAATATTTCTATTGTTTGAAATCGATCTGGCAACGTTGCAGAGCAAGAAAAGTATGGTGCTATCTACTTTGACGTATGTTAAACAAGGATATCAACACCATTTCTTGGATACCCTACTTGGATACTCAACACCATTAAATGATGGATAAATAATTTGAATTGAAAACAGATATATCTGTTGTTGGAAGGAGTCTCCTCTGCTCTAGTACTGAGCGAGTTCTATATTATGACGTCTATCAGGTCTTCCACTCTTTACCAGTTCTAAAACCATTCACCGCACACCTCACCTGCCCTGTTTCCACGTGCCCTGTTTTGCAAACTTTCAGAATAGTAATAAAATCAAAATCCAGTAAAGTGTTCGAAAAGTGAAAGAGACTTGACAAGGTGGTATTTTCGTCTTGACAGCGTCGTCCCCGTGTGACGCACAACAATCAAACACATGATGCTCCGAAAATGAAGTTACATCGTGGAGTATCCCGAATTTTGGAATATATGAAATATGGCAACGGCAGGACGCCGCCAGCGGGCTTGCTGTCACAAGCGTTGGAGATCAGATGCTGGTTTGATAAGATAATTCATCGCTTCCCCGGCTGTTACTTCTGGTCGTCCGCTATTATTCTGGGATACTGTTCCGCCCAGAAACGTAGTTACGCGCGACCGACAAATGTGTGTCACAACAACTAGTAATTCACAGACCTGGTTCGAAATATCAGGCTTCCTGAAATGTGTGAGTGGTGCTTCACTATGTGGCGGAGAAAAGGCGAAGACACAAAAGCTTTGAGCAGCTGACAGGTGGCATGTATCACACGGTTCATTATCACGCTAGCATTGTCGATCCCGCGCCTGGTGCAAGGTTCACGATTGAAGTCCAGGTTCTTCCAACATAGGATGATCTGAATGACGCTCCAACAAGATAGGCTATGAATGTGGTGATGTGTATGAAAATGAGTAATGTGACGCATATCTCAACAGAAATTGGATAGGATCAGGATGTTATTGCATTACTTCTCTTCATCAACGACGAGATGATGGAGGAAGTGTACAGGACATGAGGGGATGCATGGGATGTATTAATGACGGACTTGTTCACAAAGAAGATATTTTCATGGAGCCCCAATGGATATTATTATCATCATGAGGTAGAAAATCAAATCACTCTTTATTCTCCGAAATGCCCTCTACAGTCAGTTTAAAAAAATAATATTAGAAGAATACCCCGACACACACGTCCGTGGGTAGGGGTGAATATTATACTATAATAATGTTCAATTAATCTCATCAAATTTGAGAAGGATAAAACATTGCTGAAATTATTTCAGTTATGTTTTAAATTCCTGCCTTACCTTTTGAATTCGTGACTTCGGATGAGTTTTAAAAGATTAAAAAAGTACTCGTATTTTAGATCACACTGCGACACTGCCTGCTTCCTGGACTATGGACGCTTGCTAAGTTCATATTTTATGTCATAAACGAAATAATTGTGTGATACATCGAGAGAAACCGACAAATATTGTAACATTATGATAGGATAAGGAAATGTAGAATTCCTGGATTACAAGGAAACGCTACTCATGAACTGAATGTGCATCTTGCATAGCATGCATGCTCAGACGTGGATTATCATATTATTCCATAATATTAGACAAGATTCCATATTATCATCTCAGTAAGTGGTATATTTTATATTTCTGTATTAGACCTTTATGACCTAGAAATATTCAGGCTAGATATCTAGGCGGGAACAGGCCCCTGTTCCACAAATTGGATACAAATTACATACGTTACCTCACGCGCACTTCGAAATTTTGTGATATTGTGGTAGATATCCACATTGAACGAGAAGGCTTTGAATTGTCACGAACACTTATTCACTGGAATAGCAATGAGCTAGATCAAGCTGTTGTGACAATTTCAATATTTTGTTATTGGAGCCTAATAGGAATACAGTGTCACCGCTTGTGCAGAATGTGGAAACTGACTGTCAATGACCCGAACTATAGACGTGAACGCTTATTTCTGAAGAAACTACCATAAAAATAGAGCAGCTGGCTTTGTGCAAAGTCTGTTGTTGAAACTACTTTATAGTCAGTTTTAATGAGCAGATATTTATCAACGGTTGCTCCGTCTTCTAGCCCGTAAAAAGGGTTTGCCTACTTGACAGGTTTATGGGGTCTATCTTCAGCCAAATACGATCGAGAAGACGCTTGGCACGAAACTGTTCGCTCAATTCTTGATTCTTTCTAAAATTTGCTGCAATATCGCGGAATGCGATGCATTTCCACTCAACAAAGCATGTTCCACGAGAGTGGTTCGTGGTTGCATTTTTCAAGAATAGCTATGGTATGTATTGTGGCTTCTATCAATTTGGTGGATTGTTAAAGAATCTAGAACTACTTGGAGATGAACTCGTGTATTTTATTGCATTAAAGAATTGCTTGTCTTTGTGAGTCATGGTCGCTGTTGAAGCTATACTTGACTTTCCGTGGACTATTGGATGAAATGATTATTCTGCTTGATTTTATAACTCTTCAAGTAGTTAAACTAAGAATGATGTGGTTCAAAAAAATAAAGTGCATGTTCCATGAGAAATATATTGTAGAACTTGAAAATTTCCCTTTCAAAATATTTATTGTAAATTAATAGTAATTTTAAGTTGTTTAGGTATGAAATACAGTAGTTTTTCGTTCTTGATATAAGAACGAAACTATATATTGTGAAAACTCAATAGGATCTATTCAGAAACCTCAAGATACCTATCTATCTTTTACTTTGTTGAACCCATACTTTGTCTTCTCCTGATTGTTATAATAGCATTATACCTAGGAGATTCAAGTATCACATTAACAAGCACTATTATGCAATAAACAAACTCTAAAACAATGTGAAACTTTTAAAAATTGAGTTAAACTTGCGAAGTATAGTTGTCAGATTATTAATGCTGGCTTATTCAACATTTTTGTGAGATTAATCGTATTATGTTCATTTCTTCTCAAACATTGAAAGATACTTCACATGATGATTACTTGTACCTGTAATTGGCAATGATAGAGTCTACTTCTGAGATTCGTATTATCATTATCAACTCGTTATCATTATTATTATCTGATATGAAGAGTTATGAAGAAATCTGAAATTGATAAGGCTACGTAAGTGCACACTACGCCATCAAATGGCTTAAAAGCCTAGATCTATAAATCCAACTGATTGTAAAATGATTTGATTCCATTTATTAATAGCTCTATCCAACCGGTTTTAAACTCCAGTTCGGTTACTTCTTGACAGATGGAATACTGGATATGGTGTGCCAGTAATGTTTTGTACGAATAGATTTTATAGAATTTGATCAAATAAACACTATTGAATAAGTTCAAGGTATATCTGATAGCAAATTTAAAAATCTCACTTTAACAAATTTCACAAGTCATAGAAGCTCTGACTTGAAACAGTAGGAGTAGATTTCATTTTGATACTTAATATATGATACATACATAATATACCGTTAATAATTTGTAACAATTCATGTTTAAAGTTTAATCAGAGACTGTTTGTCATAAATTTCAAAATCCATGAGAATCCAGTTTATGAAATCTTCAAAAACCGTTGTCAGTACATGGAAACAGAAAATAAAATGAAATTTATAAAGAATTCTGGAGAATTGGGGATGAATGTAATTATTTGAGTTGATACTCTGATAAAAAGCATTTAGGACCTGATGAATTGACAGATGATTCTTTTTATTGGTTTTTTATGTATTCTCAAACGGAGTAATGACAGGGAAGCTGACATTACAGAGCAGCCAGCATTCACTAATCCGAAGAAAGAGACCGGTATCATCGGAGAAGGGCGCTAAGAAGGTGTGATAATCGTGTTAGTGAAGAGTGCGAAAGGGTGAGCAGGAACAACGCACTGATCAATGATTAGCAATGTGAAAGGTATGAATACACAAATCCTTTTTCGAATTGTTGTGAGAGGGTGATGAAGTGGGGTGTCAGAACAGTGCGGAGTCCAGGTAATATCGTAGCTGAAAAGAATAGGGGAGCATGTTGTGATTTTCAGAAGAGGGTGTGAATTCTAGGAGGATGAGAAGGTGGATACGCGGCGACTCATAAACCGACACAACTGTATCCGAGATATGAGTAATAATAAAAAGACTAGTGGAGTGACGGGGAGGGGGCTAGTAGTACGAAGCTAATTTTGCGGTGTCTGTGTTGCAAAACTTGTCCTCCTCTCATTATAATAATATTCTTTGCATGATCTGGCAAGGAAGCGGGGAAGCTGAGGAGTATCTCCGTTTCAATCTTGTACGCTCTCTTGCTCTAGCGTCTCCCTCTAGTCGCCGGTGGAGGAAGAGAGGGATCTGATTCCGTCTCTGTTGCACTCTCTTGGAGGAGACGAGGAGGCTCCTTGCATGTGCAGCCTGCACCAATGCAGTTTGTTGCAGGGAGCTGCATTAAGTGCATCAGAATAGCCGTGCGTTGTAGCGATAACCACGGGAAGATGAGCGCCGATCTTTTGTGTAGTCTTTGTCTTCTCATTTTCGCTGCGGAATGAAGACGCTCAGTCTTGGCGCGAAAACGCCGTTGTTTGCGCGAGGAAAACGCTGCTTGTGAGTCATGGAAAAATTGACAGGCATGTGTGCATCCCGCGCACCCACGCTTCTGCGTACAACAACCTTCCAAGACAAACTTTTCAACTTTGCATCACCTGAGGAATACCACCACCAGACTATGTGACGTGAGACTCATTTAGGACGTCCGTGAATTGTTATACTAGTTATCAGTACTGCGCATGTCTTTAAGTTTGTTCAACGCATCGTTAATTCTATAATCTTTGTTATGAATCTGTGTTATTCCTGTAATTTCTGTGATCATTCAAGAAGACGTTTGGAACTTCTAGATACAAGACGACTAAAGATATATTAGTTGAAACATTAATAATCATTCTGGAGAAATTGTTTTGATTTCCTGTGACCACCATCATCATGCAGTGATCTTCAGAGTTTGTAGCAGTGTCACACTCAAAGATCTGTCTGTTATGTAAGTAAGAATGGACTCTGTTATTGCATGTTTCATTCCTCTTATTGGAAAGTTCCAATTTCTGTGACTATTGTCTCTTCAGTCCTTCAATTCAGATTAATTGGGGGATCAAACTCATTAAATAAAGACCACCAGTCGAGACTATAAAAATAGGAAATAGTTGATGAATAGTGTATGTAATAGAGTTCCGATATAACAAAGTATTAAACGATGATATTTCAACATAGGTTTATTGAATGTTCCTACAGTAGCCGATGGAAACACCATTGGAATAATAACATTATAATTCTCATCGTCTTTAACCTGTTTAAATATTCAAGTCCACCATTTAAGCAATATTGGATCTGGAATGTAGCCAATGAGATGAAAATACTTTCTTCTCGATATAAATACTCTATAGATAATTAAAATGTTCAATTGCACAGAACATTAAGGTTCATCTTTCTGAAAATATTATATTAGTGTTCCAAACGTTTACTAATCTATTTCCATGGACTGGCCATTATACAGGGTGTTTCAGAAGTAGTGTCGAGAATTTTAGGGTATTGTACCTGGATGCTAGGAGACTACAAATGTCATATTTGAAGTGTCCAAAACTCAGCGGTTATCCTTATAGCTGCCATTTTGTTTTTTTCACTTAAAAATTTTTATCTCAAGAACGAAATGTTGTATTGATCTGAAATTTGGCATGAATATTTATGCTATAAAGACTCAACTATAAAAAATAAAAAAAAATTTTTTGGTTGAAATTTTTCAAAATGGCGGCCATTTTAAATTTTTGATGGCGAATATCTCGAAAACCGTCCATTTTACAGAAAATTTACAAGAGACAAAAATGTTAGCAAATTTTTTCACGATTCCAATGATACCTAATTTATTAAGATTGATCGAAGAATAACAGAGAAATTAATTTTTTTCGTACTGCATGCATGACCACTTTTCACCATTTAAAGATCAATATTAATTTTTTTTATAATTTCATGAAAACCGTTCTTATTACAGAAATATACAAGGATAACTTTCCTCCAAATTTTATTTTACATTGAAAAATATTAATTTCACTCAAATTGGTTCACTGATACTAATGCAGCAATTGCTCAAAATGCCGTCCTTCAACTTGATTACACAGTCTGCACCTTTCAATCATGGACCGTCGAACTGCTATAAAAGCATTTTCATCATCTTGAATGGCACCTGCTGCAGCAACCACTCTTGCCACAAGGTCTTCTTCGTTTTCTACTGGCGTGCTGTAAACAAGGTCTTTCATATGGCCCCAGAAAAAAAAATCTAAAGGGTTGAGGTCAGGTGAACGTGCGGGCCACGGTACTGGTCCACCCCGCCCAATCCACCGCTGACGATAGGTCATGTTCAGAAAGTCCGTAACAACATTTCCGAAATGAGCAGGGGCACCATCATGTTGAAACCAAATATTATATCTGTTTGCAAGAGGCACATCTTCCAAAAGTTCTGGTAGTATGTCTCTTAAAAAAGTAATGTACGTGGGAGAATTCAGACGATTAGGAAGAATGTATGGTCCAATCACGCGATTACCTAAGATACCCATCCAAACATTCAGCGAAAATCTATGCTGATAACCACGCACTTTGACCTCATGAGGATTGTCTAAGGCCCAGACGTGACTGTTGCGAGAGTTGAAGATTCCTTCTCTTGTAAAGCTGGACTCATCGGTAAATAACACATTTTCTAGAAAATTTGGTTGGATAATGTCTTGCTGAAGAAACCGACGGGCACAGTTTACTCTTGGCTCATAGTCGCGTTCAACCAATGAGTGAACTTTTTGAAAGCGGAAGGGGTGAAGTCTTTCCTTGTTTAGTACACGCCACACAGAAGAAGCACTTGAATTGATTTGCTTTGCAACTGCTCTCGTACTCGTTCTAGGATTGAAATCGAATTTCTGCAATACTTCCTCTTCAAAAGCAACATTTCGAACTGCTCGAGGCCTACCAGCAATTACCCTGTTCCGTTCAAATGAACCAACTTCTCTCAGCCGATTGTGAGTTCTTGTGAACACCTTGTCGGAAGGGAGACGGCGGTTTGGAAATGCAGCTGCATACATTCTTCTTGCTTCGGTCGCATTGCCAAGAGCTGCTCCATACATGAAGTGAATATCGGTGTACTCCAGCGAACTAAATTCCATTACAATAATTAAATATTTGTGTAGAAGCAACGTAAGAAAATATTGAAACTGGAAATTTAAGATAGAAATAAGACCTAGGAAACGTGAAATAGGAAGCACTACATCTGGTTCTTTACTTTTAATGAAACAACAATACTTTTACAAGACAAACATTATCATCTGAAAACCATTGTAAAATCATCTGTTTGCCCATATGGAGCCATACCGAGTTTCAAAGCTTCATCTTAAATACATCTGGAATTAAAAATTAATATTGATCTTTAAATGGTGAAAAGTGGTCATGCATGCAGTACGAAAAAAATTAATTTCTCTGTTATTCTTCGACCAATCTTAATAAATTAGGTATCATTGGAATTGTGAAACAATTTGCTAACTTTTTTGTCTCTTGTAAATTTTCTGTAAAATGGACGGTTTTCGAGATATTCGCCATCAAAAATTTAAAATGGCCGCCATTTTGAAAAATTTCAACGAAAAATTTTTTTTTTATTTTTTATAGTTGAGTCTTTATAGCATAAATATTCATGCCAAATTTCAGATCAATACAACATTTCGTTCTTGAGATAAAAATTTTTAAGTGAAAAAAACAAAATGGCAGCTATAAGGATAACCGCTGAGTTTTGGACACTTCAAATATGACATTTGTAGTCTCCTAGCATCCAGGTACAATACCCTAAAATTCTCGACACTACTTCTGAAACACCCTGTATGGCCATAATATATGCTTGCACAGGATACAATCATAACTAGAAGCCTATATTTTTTTAGAAGAGGGTAATTTTCACTAATGCCATTTCTAACTGTCCCTAAGATGTCAGGGTGAGTAGTTCATGGAAAATTGGTTAGATTTGGAACATCAATGATAGCATGGTTATAATTATGTAACAGGAAGGAAAATGGAAATCACTACGCTCTCAATCACTTATCCATATCAGTATTTGTAAACTAATTTCCCAAGTCTAAGATCTAATAATTTACAAAAGTAGCATTCAATCTATTATTCTCATGATTCAAGTATTACAAGAGTATCAAGTTTAAATAAAAACGAATTATAGGGAATTTCCCACTTGAATTATTACAATTCTCTGGAGTCAAAAGAGGTCATTTTAAACTAAGCTCTAAACCCCTGATCAGGGCGATTGTCAATTTCTATTCAGATTTTGAAGTTTTAAAGAGAAAAACTCTCTTATCAATGAGTGCTTGCAAAATAAAATTAAACTCACTCAATAAGTCCTTGATTATTCATTATTCAATATAGTTCTGAAAGAAAGTATATTTTTCCTTGATAAATTCCAATCCGTAATTGTCCACACATGTTCGGAAGATGTTTGAAGTAAAATGGCGGTAACAAGATGGACATTGTGTTGCCTGACGCTTGCGCGCGAGCTGCAACTTTGGCTCCAGCTAGAATCGATACACTCTGCAAATCTCTCAAAGAATCTCAATAAATGTTTCTAAAATAATTTGATACACAGCATTTTCCGATTAAAGAAACTATCGACATTTCCAATCACTAGTAGATAGGAGTAGCGTTCATGATTTTTATTTGAATTTTGACTATTTATGAGCGAAACGTCTTGAAACAGTTTGCGAAAGATTGATTCAAGCTTCTTTTCTGGTTCTTCCTTCTGTAATTAATATTAGTTTTGATTCATATTATGGTGTTTGAACATGCTATTGATATACAAATATCCTTATAATAAATAGATCATGGATTTCAATCACATACCGGTATATTTTGTTTTCACTTTAACTGGTAAAGGTTATCTTTCTTAGAAGGTTACATAAGAAAGTCTTGGCCATTGAGTAGTATTCATCATGAGAGATGATGGTGGAATTGAATTTTATCACTTTTTCGACTTATTTTAGTAGATTTTCAAGTATTACAGAACTATAGGTTTTTAAGTAGGTATTTCACAACTACTTGCCTGTAATGACTCATAACACTTGAACGCCTAAGTTCACATTTCTAGGTCATACCTTACCAAAAAGATGATCATACAAGTAGTTGAAGCCTATGATTGGCTACTTCATTCTGAATCGTGAATATTATTTTCATTGGAACTCAAAGCAAAATATATATGAGGTGATGAAAAAACTCTTTGTATGTATTGTGAGAAATTCTAATCATAAGAAGCATTGAAACAGTGATGAATTTCGATTAAGATGAATTTATGATTCTCACAAATTATTGGATCCCAATTCTCATGGAATAGGTTGAGAATGTTCCATGCCACATAGTCATGAATGTAGGCTGTTACTAATTCTGATCATTCATTTCAGAAACACATAATCATCAAATATTATTCAATCAATTCATTTAAACAGCTCCAACAGAGTTGTATGAGCTAAAAGTATATAATATATGAGCGATTGTAAGAGACAACCAAAATTATCGGGATACTACAAAATTGAATGGAATATTATAAGAAGATTTTTAAGGTTCACCAACCAAATTGTTGGCAAATGAAGCTAAGCCTACTGTTTGAAGTGAATTTGTTTCTCATTCCCTTATCTCAGCTTCCATGATGTATTCTCCGTTGGCTGATGAAAAAGTGTGTAGAAGTGTGTAGCGAATTAAATCCATGTATCGAATGTGTCTGATTTTGCTTTAAAAATTTATTGAAAAAATACTTAGCAACTAATAGGCTTCAAGTTGATAATATATTAAAGATGAATAATAGTTCGAATGTTCATAAACAGTGTTAATATATTGCTCTCAACACCACGTATGAATTTTCTATTACTCTACATCTGGGTTTATGAATGGTTCTATAGCATACTGTAAACATGCTTTATCAAGCTTGAGTTTTTCATTCAGAAGACGTTCAAACTTGATATCGATCATCATACTTCTGTAGTTATGTGTATGATCCACGTTGATCATATCACTCTATCAGAATCTTACCTGTGTATCATCATTTGGTTGCACATATGATATACCTCTACTCATCTAAGCGGAAAATAAAGGCATTCGTCCTATTCTATTGGACGCCTGAGACCAACTTGATTGGGCCGGCCACTAACCATACCTTAGAGTAACTCAAGCATGCTCGTACCAGCGAATATGTCTACAAGCCAAATTGCACTTGAATCTACGTAATTATATAGAAATGATGTCTGTTTTTGTTTTTGTGTGTATGTTTGTTCCCTATAGACTCGAAAACTACTTGGCAGAACGGCATGAAACTTTGGGAATATGTTGTGTGAATATTGGGAATGGTTTCTGACCAGAAATTCTAATAGGGGGGCTAAAAATAATTATTTATTAATCCATTTTCCAGACCTATGTTTTCGAAATTTTCGGCCGAGAGGCTACCGAAGAACAGAAAGATGATCATGATTCAAGATCATATTGTGATAATATGATTCAGCATCTAAAGTTACTAGCTGTATAATAAGCACGTCACCCTGTGATAAATTGTGTACTGGTATCAAAAATCTGGTGTGGCGCACACACGACTTTCCTTGCCGTTATGAAAATTGATCACCTGACGCTAGTGTTTCCGCGCATCTCAAGTCTACTATTCAAAGATTTGAGCCATCTGGTTACAGGGCAATAACGCTGGAGACACACGAGGTCTGCTATCTCTTCATAGTGAATCATTTTATAGAATCAACAGTTGCCAACAGTTTGCAATAATTAATTGGATAATCACATTTTCTCGAATTTCGAGCTTATTTTTAATTTTAGGTGAAAATGTTACTGAACATTAATTGTAGAGATTCTCATGCTCAATCTTGTCCACTCGAAGTTTTTTGTTTACATTGTATCTGAAGCCTGATAATTGAGAATCTGAAATCTAACTTTGCATAGATGGGGCGGAGCTCCTGAAATTTTTACAGATATAGGACTTGTGGCAGTTGATAAAGCTTATTGATGACTATTCTAGGTATAACTTTAATCAAAATCGTTGGAGCCGTTTTCGAGAAAATCACGAAAAACCCCTTTTTTTGACAACATTTTCGCCATTTTAGCCGCCATCTTCAATCGCATTTGATCGAAATTGTTCGTGTTGGATCCTTATGGTGTAAGGACCTTAAGTTCCAAATTTCAAGTCATTCCGTTAATTGGGAGATGAGATATCGTGTACACAGATTCACATACACTCATACACACACACACACACACACATACACACACACACACACACATACAGACCAATACCCAAAAACCACTTTTTTGGACTCAGGGGACCTTGAAACGTATAGAAATTTAGAAATTGGAGCACTTTAATTTTTTTCGGAAAGCAATACTTTCCTTACCTATGGTAATAGGGCAAGGAAAGTAAAAAAGTAGTTTGGAGTTGAAGTTAGTGTAGTTGATTGGTACCAGCTGTAGATAATCGTTTCTTAGAAGACCTGAACAAAAAATCTGGTGTAGCGCACTCACACAACTTTCCTTGCCGTTAGTGTTGACGCGCACCTCAAGTCTGCCATTCCAAGAACTGAGCCAGCTGGTGACATGACAATAACACTGGAGACATACGAGGTCTGCTATCTCTTCATAGTGAATAATAATAATAATAATAAAGCAGTCGTTAGGTCATGTCAGAGGCCCTGAAATTGATCAGTTGCGACCTGAAAACTCTGACACCAGACCTGAGCCAGCCAGGTCACTCGATATTATTATTATAGTGAATGATTTAATACAATCAACAGTTGACAACAGTTTGCAATTGAATAATCACATTTTCTCGAATTTCAAGCTTATTTTCAATTTTAGGTAAAAATTTTACTGTACATTGTAACATATTTAAATCTGGGTAGATGAAAAGCCCTAACAGAAATAGTAATAGGTCTAAAAATAAAGTAATTGGCTAATATCGCCAAGCAGATAATAAACAAGATTAGATAGCATCAGCTTGTTCTGGCTAAATGGTACAAGAACTTAAAAAGGATTTGAAGGAAGTTTACTACTCATAAATAGATTATTTATAAATATTTGAGATTGAGGTTATA
Organism: Nilaparvata lugens; assembly: GCF_014356525.2. Classification (NCBI taxonomy): domain Eukaryota; kingdom Metazoa; phylum Arthropoda; class Insecta; order Hemiptera; family Delphacidae; genus Nilaparvata; species Nilaparvata lugens. Next base: position 47,885,445 of record NC_052504.1, on the reverse strand, counting down.
TAGATGTATTCACGGATCGGTGACCTAGAGATCGATCAAACCGAAGAACGTAGAATCTGACCAAAACCCCTTGGCAGAGCTTTATTGCATTCGGATGGGGTGCAATGTGAAAAAACACCCGTCCACGTGGCTAATTATTAGGTAGCATGGAATTAATATTAATATATAGAATATTAACTAGCATGCAAAGAGCATAAATAAAAAACCAAATAAAAATAATTTAATGTATTCAGGAAATAAGAGTTACCAGGCGCATGAATACCTAATAAAATTTGCATGCACCAATAGTAAAACGGCAGTTAATAGGCGGCAACTGTAGGCCAATTCAAAAATATTTATATATATTTATATAAATGTACTAGATTTTGTGTAAAAATGTGTGTAATCTATGTTATCAATATGGCTCGAATGCAAAGAAATTATTAATCATATAATCTAAGCAATATTTTAGCATTTTTTGTAAGATCTATTTGAATTTAATGGCGGAGGATTGGGATATTTAAATTTTATGCTAATTTGAAAGTCGGAAAGAGGATCTGTAAAACTTGAGAAGGAAGAACCAGCACTCGCCAGCCAAATGCCACCATAAGAGGACCCCAAATATTTTAGAGCGAAGTACCTTACTAATGATTTTGTAAAAGTTAAAGTTAAAGTAAATTATTTAATTTCTTAAAAGACTTCGTGATGCTATTGTGAAGCAGAAGTCATTTTCATTTTTAATTAAATTTATAACCCCTTGGAGGAGACGATTCCGGCTACCATATTCCCGGACCACATGGAGTTGGATCGACATCGGCGGCTTACAAGAAGATTTTCGACACGTGAGTGATTAAATTTGAATTTAGTGATGGGCGCCCTAGTGCTTCGAAATAATCTGATGATCAAAGCTAGCTCGCCGAAAGGGTTATTATAAATTGAGAAATTAATAAGAGTAATACTTGCGCAAGTAAAAATTAGTATTAAAGGTATTTAATTGAAAGAAAAATATATAGATCAATATTTTTAGAAATTTCTATTTAATCAAAGAAGTACGAAATCTAGGCTATTAAAACATATGCATATAATATTTAATTTTTTGCAATACAATTTGCGATGATTTATCATAATTCTAATTCACTAGATGAATGGCTCTACCTATTCCGTCAGGTGCCGAATCTTGCACCCTGAGATAAAAATATATATTCGATACAAATAAATCTACTAAATACTAGAGATTTTAATATATAAATATATATTTGGATTATTAGTGGCTAATTTATCAAGCTGATTTTAGAGCACACATTTGTTGATTGAATTATCCAAGTCGACAAGTATTAGCAAGCGTATATCGCAGCTACATGCAAAAGAATGCATATGATTTTAAGATAAAGGCACATGGTAATGATTCGTGCCATAAATCTAGAATATAAAGTTTAGCCTGTGATATTTTGCTGATATAAAATTATTGTTCTATTTTTTATATTATATTTTTTATCGCTCTATATATATTTTTTGCCTCGATTGATCTTTGCATTATTTGTGTAATATATGTGTGAAATTTTCATGGTGTGCAATTTATTTTTTATTCCTCATCTCTATAGTATAAGTATCATTTATATATATATTTATTATTTATTGAATTACAAGAGTTATTGGAGAAGCCCATATCTAGGCCTATCAAGATTCTTTAAGACTGAATACTATTAGAAAACCACGACCTAATTATATTAAATCTCATGCTTTACCGACTGATGCCAAGCAGGAGGCTAATCGTTATTTAAATATAAAGAATAACGTGACAACATTAATTGTAGAGATTTTCATGCTCAATCTTCTCCACTAATTTTTGTATTTTTGTTCAAATTGTATCTGAAGCCTGATAATTGCGAATCTGAAATCAAACTTTGCATGGATGAGGCGGGGCTCCTGAAATTTTTACAGATATGGAACTTGTGGCAGTTGATAGAGCTTATCAATGACTATTTAAGGTATAAATTTGATCATAATCGTTGGAGCCGTTTCCGAGGAAATCGCGAAAACCCCTGTTTTTGACAACATGTTCGCCATTTTAGCCGCCATCTTGAATTGCATTAGATCGAAATTGTTCGTGTCGGATCCTTATATCGTAAGGACTTCAAGTTCCAAATTTCAAGTCATTCCGTTAATTGGGAGATGAGATATCGTGTACACAGAAACACATACACTCAAACACACACACACACACACACACACACACACACACACAACACACACACACACACACACACACACACACACACACACACACACACACACACACACACACACACACACACACACATTCAGACCAATTCCATAGAGAAACATTAGAGTAAGTAGATATCCCATGGTATGGGGAATTTATGTCGCAACTTTTACTGTTATCTCAAGCCGATTACTGTCGATTATTGTAAATTTTTACTGTTTTGTTGGGGTGAGAGTGTATGAACGGCACAATTTGAGAGACTACCAGCGTCACACAGCTTCATGGGAAAGAACTAAGTGAACTATCGGCTTGGGATAACAGTGAAAGTTGCGACATAAACGCCCTATACTATGGGATATCTACTTATGCTATCGTTTCTCTATGCCAATACCGAAAAACCACTTTTTTGAACTCAGGGGACCTTGAAACGTATAGAAATTTAGAAATTGAGGTACATCTATTTTTTTTGAAAAGCAATACTTTCCTTACCTATGGTAATAGGGCAAGGAAAGTAATAATATTATCACTCCCCTATCAAATTCTCCTCATGAAAGAGAGTTGTTCATATTCCATTCATTGATATTACTGGAGAATGACAGACTATTTTACTTTTTTTTTAATTTAGCTTAGCTTATATTCTTTCTAAAATTGAGGATGGAAATAATATGGAATTCTGTGTAATTCATCGTACATCAAATATTTCCTGGTCCATCTATTGACAATCAACAACTATGAAAACATTAAATTCGTCTTTGAAACATTGATTTAACCTATTCATTTTTTTCAATTCAACACTCTACTGATAGATATTACTACCAATTGATTGAGAAGAATATTTTTTCGGAATAATAAATGCTGCATGACTAAACACATAGGAAATCCGTATTGAGATGTGAATTAGATTATTGATTGTCAGATAAATTTAATGATTCAAGTGTGACATGAGATACATTGACTTTTTGGCGGTACGAAGTTCGCCGTGTATGCTAGTGATGTATGAAATTATTCATTTTTGAAACTACTAACAAGTATGAATTTATCTAGAAGATATTTCCTTTCCATTTCCTCTTGATTGTATTCAACTTATATCTCTCTATCCCCTAAAAATGATACTCATCACAGAAACATATTACCATTTATTAAGCAATGTGATAACGTAACAGCAATGGATGTATGAGTAGGCTATTGGTAGCCTAATACACGTTATAATAATTATTCAGAAGTGTCGGACACTGATCAGAAACATTACATTGTTGAACTGGGCAGTGCAGAGCATAGGGCAACCCGTCCAGTACATCAGATCTCCAAGACTGTTCACGCCAGGCATGGCCTTTCCTGGTCATATTTGACAGCGACATACATGACGTGGCTACATGACAGTGCAGCATTCACTCAGAGTGCATTGTTCGCTCTCATCTGCTAATAATGGCAACTCAGCAATTACCCCAATTGCAGTCATACATGAACTCATAATCACACCCTCTTAAGAAGTTCATAAAGATGATTTCGACAGTATATTTGTTATGGATCGAAAAATGCTCGTGAATTGTTATCGTCCTCTTTAATTTATTAGAAGGACTGTTGAAGAATTTAATTCAATCAAGTTCAATTCATTTTTAATGAAATAGACTAAGAAATTGTCAAAAAAACCACAGATTTATTGATACTTGGGAAGACCGGTTTCGGTTGTTACACCATTGTCAATCTCTAATAAACTTAGTTTATGATGAGTTTATCAGAGATTAACAATGGTGTTACAACCGAAACCAGTCTTTCCAAGTATCAATAAATCTGTGGTTTTTTGACAATTTCTCAGTCTTTTTCATTTAATATGAATAATTACCACAATATCATCTTCTCAACTACACAAAAAGTTCAATTCATTTATTTGTCATAAGAAACAAGATTGACAATAACAAAATACAAATACAACACACATCATATTAGTGAATGGGAGATATATATGAACATTATTGTGTAAAATGTGGATGGGGCAGCAAGTTCCAGCATGTCGAAAGTTAAAGAAGAAAGTACACATTATTATCTTCCATCACCTTGAAGGGCGGTTGCAAAATATTAATGGAATCAGTGAGTAAAGTTAAATACCTTATTTTGGAATGTTGACTTTGAACTATTCATCACAAAATTAAATACCTATACAGCAATTGTTATTTTCAATTTAAACAAGAAAATCGTTTTTGTTTACTTTCGAGTTGTAAAGAAAAAGTTTACTCTCAATGTGGCTGGATTTTCATTATAATTTTGCATTTGTTAATATGGCTATCTACAATAGTAGTTAAGCTCTATTCATCTATTCGTTCCAACATTGCCTCAATGTAGGGTATACATCAAACAATGATATTCTGAGTAGAGTAATGTTAGCTGATTTCAAGAAAATTGGTTGAGATGGAGATTGATTTCTGTGAGGCCACTCTCGCTGATATCCTTATCAATTAATATTACATTGCATTTGTATTATTGTTAGATTTTCACAAAACAAGAACAAAGTTGTACTAGCAAATTATTATCTGACATTCTTGAATTACAAATCAGAATATGTACTGATAAACTGATGTTAATAGCAGATTTCCATTATCACAACTAAGCAAGGCATATTTTGAAGTAATATTCAAGTGAGGAAGAAATTGAAATGGGTTATATTTCAACATCAAGTTTCATTCGTTGATTTTTATTTGTGTCATGATCAAACTATAATTTAGTGGAAGATTTTCGTGCTTCCTTGGTAAATTGTATTCATGAATCTCCCCTGGTTGATGCAATGCATATTGTGAGGTATTGATCGTTATTCATATAAATATTGAAAACTGGTATACGATTTCTAGCTTGATAGAGGTTTCATATATTATTCAGGCTTACATGAGAGTTACATGCCCGCTGTCTGATAAAGAATTAAAATCACAAACTATATTGAAATTATATTGTTGAATCAACATCTAGTATTTATTTCACGATCTTGAAAAATGAAAATAATATGACATTCCAAAAAGTTGTTGAACCATTAAATATTTGAACATTGATGGTGAATATACAATCATTGAAAAATGTGTATTGAAATCAACAAATGAATCTAATTATAGATAATAATTGTATTCACGATTCTCAAATAGGCCCTCAGGTTTGAGAGTTTATAGGGAGCTAACTGCTATACGAGTACTACTTTTATAGCTGTATTTGACTTGCAGTGGAAATCTAAATAATTGGAATATAGAATTCTGTCACCAACCACAAATTACTAATCCGTCGAAGAATCACTCGCGTGATCTGTAATTACCTTCATAACTTTCCATCTTCCTTCTTTCTTTATTCTCATCCTATCTCTTCACTAGCATTCTGGAACAATATCCTATTTTGTGAAACTTCCATACAAATTGCTCTTTATTATTCAACTAATGATAAATATCTTTCGTTACCTTCGTGGAAACCGATTAGAAACAAAACCACAAACTATAATTCCCAGGGAGAACGAAGTAAATATTCAACCAAATAGGCTACTTATCACGGCATGACTTTCCACTATTATTTATTTTATATAAATGTTCAAGTGACAACAGATTTCTAAAACTTGATAATTCATTAACAATTAATAATCTTGCATTCAAATTATAATAAATGATTGTTTGAGTTAGCATAAACAACATTCTAATGGGTTGAAGATTGTCAATCTCCTTTTGTCAGGAGAGAAATGATTGTGAGAATCTTCATTGATTGTTTTGAAAAAAAAACATCAGCACAAATAATAAATAATAAATAAATGTTTATTTCCCAAAAAAACTAAAACTAGATCATCAATTACAAAAATATTAGATAAATTACAATATTACATACAATAGTTAGTAACAAAAGATTCTTATAATGTGTTCTCTACTTGTTTAATTTTTCTGTGTGGAAATTGACCTACTCCACTATGGCGTACCATGTTCTAGAGTAGGTTTTGTTAGTTTTTTGTGTGTATTATCAATTAGTTAGTGTATAAATAGAAGAGACAGTCAATATCTGAATCGAAAGCATAATCCAATTTACCTAGAATACATTATATTGTAGCCTAACTTTGGAATTCTAGGTACATTGGCATAATCGGTTATGCGCGTTGTAGGATCTCATATTGGAATGAATAGGCCTTGTCTTCGCCAGGAATATGATTTCTAGTTGAGAAAATTCCATGAATTCTAGTTAAAAATATGATTTTTAGTTGGAAGTAGTATCCATTCAAGCAGGAAGGTGTTGATTCTGAAACAATCTGGAACCGTAAATTCATCCACTCTAAATTTCTCTCCAACATTTCTTTTCTCAACCGCTCACCACTCATGTGAGCAACATCATCCTACAAAAAATAATTATTTATCACATAATCATTGAGTCATCTTCCATTCATGTATGACAAATTTTTCCTGTTTTCAACAAATATTCAGATTAAAAAGATCTATAAAATATCGAATCAAAAAATCTAGATCCAGATTTTGAATATTTCATTAGGATGAATAGAGCTTGAACCGATTCTACATGTTGTGATCAAACTTAAATAATATATAAACAGATAACCTCTCTACAATAAAGCACATAAAGGACAAGTCCCATATACGAAGACATATCATGGCTTTGAATAAGTGCACATTGAACAGGAAAGAGGCATAGTGAATGTAGATGATAAATATATCGGCATAAGCATAATCAACAAAGTATAGGATGGTGGTAAGAGGAGAAGTAATCTGACCAGTATAGAGCTTGATGCAATTAGGCATAAATCAAGAGAGGAGAAAGTAGTAACGCTGAAAGGAAGGAAAGAAAACACTGGGTGGGGGGTGCACTGAGAAAGACAAACGATCTAGCAATGGGACTAGGTTCTTAAATGGTGGAAAAAGACAGAACATTCATTCGGTCTGACGCGGTGCATGGTTTAGAGGCAGCTTGGAAATAAATATGAGGATAGAGGACGCTTTTTATCCAGCAGCTTTCCATGTTCTAGCGCGTTCCCTGGGCCTGGACTGGACTTCTCCATGGAGAAGAGAGGTACAAGAAGTGTTGTACAGACTGCAGCACTCAAGTACACACCATGTTGTCTGTGAGCGAGGCGAGGCCAGTTGTCCATACCATACACATACGGGCTGAAGCAAACCACTCGCCTCGAGAATCGTGACTTACCCGTGATTGCCATCTTATCATTATATATACATTTTTTGCTTTCGCTTTCCTATTTGCTTGTCCCTGTGATTCAATGCTGGCCAATAACCGTTAATCAAATGTAACGCACCAACTTCTGTTAACCTCTTCGCTGCATTCAAAAGTATTTCTAATGCAGCTCTATGCAGCTCCTCTAGAAAGTCTTGCAAATGTGTATCTCACGCGGTTGGGGACAGTTTCGTTGGGAAACTCTTCGCATAGACACTTCCAAATGAGGCATGAAGATGCAGATTATTATGAAAATTGTCTATGTAAATGTTGGGTTGCAATTCGAAATCGATTCCGCAATGCACTCACTGGAGACTATTAACTTTTTTCATTGAATTAATTGTCAACCTTCCAATATATGGAAAGATTCTTCCCTTTGTGCCAAATTATTGAGAGTTGAAAAGAATTCGAATGCATCATAATATAATATTGGTTTTAGAAAGCGACAAATGAGAATTTGACATCATGGATGCTACCAATGTACCTAGAATACAAGGTAGTGGCCACGAAAAGATGCGCAGTAACAAATCCAAACCAGTTGGTCGGTGTGACGTCATTGGTGCTCTAAAACTCTATTCTTCCCATCTTTTCAATGTTAAAATGAGCAACTTTGTGAGTCCCATCAACATTCCCTACAATTTATGCAATATTTATCTTCAATTTTTTTTTCGAAGATAAAGGACTGTGAGAGATATAATATCATACTATAATTAATGTTTTCACGTTTTCAATTCCTTATTCAATGATCGACTTATCAAATTCATTAGCATTGAGTAATTGAATTACAAAAGAGCAAGGGAAAGCATGTTAATTTTCAATAAGAGAGCTACAGGTATTCGATGTGCAGGCTCTTACAAAATCAATCATTCTGAAAGATCCAGCCGTCCAGAAGTATTGAATTTCTAAAAAAATTAAAGATAAATATTTTATAAATCGTAGGGAATGTCGATGGGACTTGAAAGTTATTTACTTTTTGAGAAAAAGACTCACGAAGCTGCTCAATTGAACAATGAAAATATAGGAAGAATAGATTTTTAGAGCACCAATGACGTCACACCGATCATCTGACTCAGATCATTAAAAGATCGAGATACGCGTGGCCAGTACCTTCTGTTTTAGGTACCTTGGATGCTACCTTATCTAGTCCATGCACATGTGAGGAGCGATGCTCAAAGATCTGTAATAAGAATAATATAATCTTATTCTGTAATGGAATATAGACCTTAAAGTAGTAGAGATATGATAGACATGTAAAAAGATTGTAGAAATGCAAGTTATAATCTTTGAAACTGGAACAGGTGTGTACGCCTAATCCTGGAGAGAAGAAGAAGAAGTATATTCTTATACTTTAGAATATGTAGAAGAGACAAAGGGACATTGGTTCGCATTCTTGAAGAATCTCTCAAAAAGGATATGATTCTTCATGTGTTCTGCTTGTGCAGAGCAGATTTTCAAAGTTTTTCTTTTTTTTCATTTTTTGTGTAGCAATCACAGTTCATCAACTTTCTTGGTAGAAAAATAACATCATCGATTCAACGTTGAGAGATGTGGAGTTTATTGAAATACAGAGCTATAGACAAACCTGGAGAGCATTCTGTGAAAAGATATAAATTGAATTCTGGACATGTTGGAGTGATGTAGTACAGTCAGTAATTTTATTGATAATTACGAATGAAAAATTGGACACTAATTACAAGGTGGATATCCCTTTTTATGCTCCTCCGAGCGCAGAAATGATGCAGCCCACATATGTGGAGCACAGCTAAGTCAGTAGCAACAATAGCTTGCCAGTTGTCATTTGAACTGAATTTATGATGCACTTTGGTTTCTCCTTGACCTCAGTTAGAAATGAGATGAAAGCTTTAATAAGAAGAAAATGAGAAATAAAAAAAGAAGAAAGGGGTAGAGGAGGAAGATAGAGTGAGACAACTACAATGGGCACGGTGTTTTATAAGAGTTATTGAATGTTGAAATGGAATCCATTGGCGATCCAGAAGAGTATAGCTATAGTGATGACTGGCCGCGTCTCTCTTACATTAGCACGCCGCCAGATCGAAATAGATTACTGACCTCAAATTTGTGAATTAGTGGGCTGCTCTCTTTCTCTTGAAAGCAGCCGATATAAATTCTTAGCGCGCTTCCTCGTTCTTGATCCAAATGTGCATCGCGTTCGAAACTGCATAGCTGACAATTTCGCCAGATACTTCGAAAATAAGATTGCATCAGAGACTATAAGCTGTAATCATCTACTGATCTGCCCTTATGGAATAATCATCAGCGTATAACGAGAGAATAATGTCAACATTCGACAAGTGAAGTACAGAGCACAGGAAATGAAATTTCTTTTATAATAAAATTTGTTGTGACGATCGTATTTTGTTCAGAAAATGCGGGTCGTGGGTAGCATGAATTCTTCGTAGATTTCCTTTTGACTTCAATTGCACTAACCAGCATCAACCAACTTGACATATTATCATGTTCGCACTGTTCATAATAATTGAAATGGAATTTTTTGTGGCTATTTTTAGTTGTTCACTGGTTCTAGTAATTACTCAGTATAGCTAATATTTTGTTATTTTTATCATTTTGTTGATGCACATGACACTATGGTGGTTCTACCATAGAACCATGGAGGAGCAATTAAGCAGAATAATGGAATCAAATGTGAGCATGTGACACTATGTTTTGGAAGCGCAACCAAATGCACCACCGGAAGTGTAGTGGCATTAAGCCCCGAATTTTTTATCCACCAGCTGGTGGCGCAACCAAGTAATCTTATTGAATCACATGCAGCATTTTCCATCACGCTTCCAAAATCGCAAACATACTCAGTCCAACACTACCATATTATTCATAATCTTCTATTGGTTGAAGTATGAAATATTCTCGATTCATGATTGATTGATTGATTACTTTATTTATGTAGATTACAATATAAGTACTGGCTCATAGACTCATATACAATAGCTTATAATACAGCAAAATTATGGATTAATTTACATAATATAAACTGAGAAAATAATTATTGAACTGTATATGACATGAAAAAAGCTATTTGGAATAACTTGTTAATAATAATATTGTTATGCATCTACATAAATTGGGGGAGCTTTGGACATATCAATGTCCATTCTTCGGAAAGAATATTAGAAATATCCTTCCCACTAACTCTCTACCAAAAGAGAGATGTTTGCTCCGCTTGAAGGCAGTTTTAGAAGCAATATTGGTGGACTGTTCTAAATATTTTGCCACCAGATTCATGCGACTGGTTTAGCACCCATGGTGGCCGACTGTGCTACATGCCTGAATCAGCATTCACCAATCTTAAAGTTTTGCGCCGATGAGATCCAAAACTTTCTCACCATATGCAAGCTAGTATAAGAACTCTATCGATTCACTCATCAAGATACTTTGTGAGTTCATGTGATTGGTCGAGAGTATCAGTAAACAGACTGATAATAGTCTACTCATACACGGCTTCGATATGAGAATCTCAGACCCGCCCTCATCCTGCCTGCTGGTGAACAGAATGTAATTGAATATATATTTTTGTTGAATTCAGCCTGAGAAGGTATTCGTTTATTTCTCTTGTCCCGCATAGAATATTGCCCAGACCGCTTCTAGACACTTGAGCCAACTCTAGACAGCTTGATAACAATGTTATGGCACAGGTTTCAGTGCTTGGTTGACAATCAGTTGTTGAGTTTTGATAATTGTTGCAGATTTTTCAAGAATGTATAGCCTTTACCTAACTTTCTCGCTTGGTGTATATTTTCATTTTTCATTCTGCTACAAGACATAATTAGGTATACTATCATTTGATTCGTGATCACGATGCATTATGTTCATATTCAGGACAGTGCTTAGCTACGATTTTCTGAATTAAACAAAATGCCGTTCAGTTCTCTACAAACTAAGATGTAGTGAACTATCTTATGCTTCGATCTGTCGGAGCTCTATCAATATAATCATTTAATAGGCCTAATATATATTTGACAAAGTGGTTGGAGCATTCATACTATTCAAAGAAGACTTCGAATGGAATGGTGGGCGGGAATAACGTATTTTAAAGGTGATGGCATGGTCCAGGTGGAAAAGATTCTTCTAGAAAAATGCGCTCATGACTGAATCGAGTCAGATGCAAATCTTTATAATTCTCGTTGTGTTTTTCTGAAGAATGCTAAAAATAACAGCGTTATCCCCCATTGGTGGCGCACAGCCAACTAACTTTAGATTCATTTCGTGCATTGCTCGTTAATGATGCACTTTTTCCACTGGATGCTTCTTACGATTTGCGCAACTGTCTTTGTCTCTCTCACAGGTTTTAATACGAAAAGAATCAATCGAACAGAGATTGAGGCGGGATGCAGTCGGACATCTATAGAACTGCACCTAAATATTGATGACCGAATTGCAGATGAAGCCAAACGGTGTTCTATAATGTGCTGCAGTTTTATTTGAGAGCTAGCGCGCACTTATAAATAGAATAAAAACATCCACCACGGAAAGATATATTTTTCTGCGTCATACAGAAACATGAAACCGAAATTTTATGGCTTCCCGTGACAAGAATGAGCCAGAAGCTACTCAAGTTTTGCGGTGTTTATAAGTGCGTCTTTTGGATTTCGTAACTCACTTTCTAAAAGGTTTATCTCGGATCTAGGGTACTGTGAGAGAAAAGTGAATTATTTTACACTTTTGTTTCTATAAAAAAACACACTTTGATTCCCAATAAATAACATTCATTACTTTATCAATTTCAATCTTGGGACAACCAATTCTTTCAATAACTACACTGATTTACGGTTTTTCTTTTACTTGGGAATACTACCTTCTGTTTCTTTAATGATTTGATTTGTCATTTTTGACAAATACATTATATTCCTTGCCCAAAATCATTGTCTGCCTCATTCAGTTCTGTCAAATGAATGGATCAAGTTTTATTATTTCATTTCCATAATCAATGGATAGTTCAATTCGCAAAGTATTCTAAAGATCAACTTTAATGGCACTGTCAAGCAATCTATAAGTGTTCATGATGTTATATGACATGAGGGTGATATAGAATTTTGTTTAAAAAGTAGCTCTGGTTGACTCATTCAGGTTGAGGAGGCTCTGTCAATGGGTATAATTTATTACTCGTACATAACTTTAGAAATTTCTTTGAATAATAATGGAAGGATGAATTTACAAGCAATTACTCACTGTCTAATAAACATTTACTTAATTCACGAAATCAAAATCACTAATATTCTGAGTGGAGACATCTATGATTTCTCTAGTGGATTTAAAACAATGGAAAATTGGACAATTGTATAACAACATCTATACTCCAAATTTTCTCAGAAGCGTACATGTATCTTTAACACATGTTGGCTATCACTTCCAGTTCTCAGCATTATATTGTGTCAAATATATTTAAAATTAAGAATCCATTTTCTAAATGTCAACAAACGAGCCTTTCAAGAAATTTCATCAATCTTAACTATTTTCATTTATTGTCAATGAACGATATAGTCTAATATAATAAAGGTTCTCTTACCACTACTGAGTTTTTGTGGGTTTACTTCCAACTCATCAAGACAAGAAGTATCATCATGGGAAAGCGACATCTAACTTGATATCTTCTCGTAATACAAGAGTGTCATTGCATTTATACAGTTAATCGGTCTTTTATGGGCAAAATAATAGTCTCACGATTCTCATTCCATGTTAAACGTATAATAAATGGCTGCAGGCTCTGTGACGTCACGAGCACAAGTCAAACGTTCATCGTGCTATATCATGCAACAATTCATCATGCCATGTCACAATACTTCCTCTATAATTCACTTTGCAGAAATGAATCTGCAACAAGATGAACGATTATTTATGGCAATATCCTCCAGGAGACAAAATAGGGTGCATCGTGTGGGAGTAGCGGGCATAAAAAACCCACACCCTCCTCATGTGGCCAACAGCTCAAGTAGTGAAAATCTTGGGACCCTTATTATATTTGCAGTGTTAATGATAATTATTATTTTCTATTATGGAATTATACCGGCTTTTCTGTAGAAGGAATGTTCTAAAGTGATATTACTATCTGAGAATAGATTGGTGGTCCATTCTGAAACATTCCTTAAACATGATTATCATATTTTATAACTAAAATTTGCGTGAATTTTATAAAATGTATAACTTGAACGCTCTGAATTTAGGTTGAGATTGCGTTTCAGTAGAAAAAATATTGTAGATTTTCTGTGAACATTATTCTTTGATAATAGACTAATTGAAGATTTTCTTTAATTTCTTATTTGAGAAGGTATTATTATTGCTTTTCAATCAATGAATAGTATAATATTCTATAGTTCTGAAATTGATAGTGGAGTTTAAAATTCATTGACAATGAAATAAAAAATGCTTAATAGATGAAGGAGAATTCAAATACCACTGATCTAATTATAGGTTGTGCATAGATTATTAGATTGCTTTAAAAAGATTGTGAGATTTCATCAAAAACAGGACTTTATATGAGAGTAATATTTTAAAAATATATTTTATATAAGAAACTACTGTCTTCGGAGCCGAAAAGGTAACAGCTCTTATACGAGTGAAACTCTTGTTAGAGTTTACTTTATAATTTGAAGATAATGGTTCTTGTTGTAATAATTAATTAATTTACTTTTCTCATGATTATAGAACGAATACATCTCAAATTAAATAACAAGCATCACATCAACCATACATAGTCTTCAATAATTTGGTGTATAATTCTAAACAAGATAATCATTTTCTTGACAAATGATGCAAAAGTCGAATAAGGTGATTATTATATGATAGCCATGACTCCACTCGTAAAAGTAATTTATTCTATTATCAAAAGAGCTACAAATCAATAGAACCGGGCTAGAACCTGAATTAGTACTACCTAAGACACGCTATCAAATTTACATGGTGTTTCCCTCCTAAAGGTTAATTGAACGCTGTGGCGTCTGGCAAAAAACTGTTCCTAAGTTTTTGGCCTTTGATAGTGTATTAAAAATAGGCGCACGCCAGGTATAAAAATAATGATACAGTGATGAAACGGTAGTTTTTTCTGTGCAATGTGAAAGCGTGCAGAGTGAAGGAAGGGTTGTGAGTGTCTGCCGGCAACATTTTTTGCCGTTTTTATTGTAGAACGAGAGCAGAGGTGACGGCAATAGGCGCGTCTTCCGGTTCAACAAAGGCATCAGCTTCCTTTCCGATTTTTAATTCTGTCGACAATCGAAAATTTTTATTTTCCGCGACTTGGCCGCCCTCTGACGACCCATCTGACTACTCCAAGTAGCGGAAGTGCCGTCAAACCGATTCCAATTACCTTTTCTCAACAAGAACAACGGAAAGTAGCGTCTGCACAAAGGACAACGGGTATATTGGATCACAAAGTTGAGATGTCAGTCCTGCCCTCTTCTAAACAGTATATAGAGAATAAATTTTAGAGATGAAGGCTTTGTCTCGCCAAATAAACTAAGTTACTTAGCTTTCACATTCTGGAAAATGTTAATTGTGTTACGTGATTGTCAATTAATTAACTTTCATTCCAAGTGATATTTTATATTGACTTTGACTCTCGAATGATATTGGAATAAGTGTTTGCAGAGCTTTCATCGAATCGTGCCAAATTGTGTCTTACACAATCGAATTATGTCTTTCATCGTTGAGTTATTATGATAAACCTTATGAAACCTATCTTGTTCTCGGATAGGGAATCATTTTAGGGGGATGCAGTTGCGAATCTTGTTATTTTCATGATGTATTCTAAATTTAGTGACTAAATTTAATACTTGTAGTATAAATAATGAGTGAGTATTGTCTTTTTTCTTTATTAGGGCTACTTTTGATATGAATAAAAATATAAATCTGAGTAGCCGAAACATGTCGTGACGAAATAATTTAAAATGGTACTCAAATTTATATTTTTATTTATGAGTGAGTATTCCTTTAAAAAAGTCGGAAATTACAATATTTTTCTTATATTTTGTCTATTGAGATAGAGCAATAAGAGAAGAGCTGACAAGTCATAATGATCAGTGAAAAAGTTGAAAAACTGAGAATAGTAGCTTGAAGGCAAGTGACTGCTCTCAATGGATTCTCACTTCAATCAACTTTTAAATCACCAATTTTCTACCATTTTTGCTGATAAATGAGGGAGAATTTCAAATAAAGTTAACTTCGAATCAAGAACAACTATTATTCCAGTCTCAATTTGAGAAGCTATTTCTAGAAGAGAGGTAAGAGGACACAATCTTCCAATGAAAGAGGTGGAACTTATCTTCAAAGTTTGGCAAACCAATTATTGATAGGGCTTTTAGTGGAGATTTTCAATTGTTTGGTAGTCAAACATCAGAGAGAATGGAATAATATAATGTCCATCGTTCACTGAAAAATATTAAGTTTCTAAAACCAAAACTGATTCATCGATCAAGATCCAAAGCTCAATGGAACGTTTATAGAGTGAGTAGTAGACATTAATTACAAGGCAACTTCCACGTGTTTCATGATATTATGATACAACATAATATTATGTTAGATTAAATGGATAAAAATACCTCTATAATTTATATCATTTCACCTGCATCAGTGACTATTTAGTTTCTTCATGCTCTAGCTGCAACCAACACCTGTACACAGACAGCAGTGCTTCAATACATCACATGAGATCTCCGGTGCTTCCCAAGATAAGTTGAGGACGTGTGATGCATGATGGCCCGGAAGTCGTTAGATGTGAATCTTTTGAATTGTTGCGAACGAAATTGTTTTCTTCTTCTTTTACTTTGTACAATCAATTTGCTATTGCAAATTAGATGCGTTAATCACTTCTGTTTTTCTTCTTTTTCGTTTGTAATTTCAATTTAATTCGCAATTGCAAATTAGGTGCTGTTTTCGTTGATAGAACACAACCTTGTTCCCAGGACGGTATGAGGCATGATGGCTTCCTCCTTCTTGCCTCGTGGCATCAACTCGATTGTCAGCCGTCAACTATAACAAAGATAGTTGGCGATAGTTGGGTCCGCCCCCACTATAGTTTGGAGTTTAGGCTAGCCCCACCATGATAGGCCGGCCGTGCTCAGACTTCCGTCGTTGGACTCCCTTTAGCTGCCAGGGAATTTTTACCGGCCTCTCGCCCCGCTTACCATCTACCTCTTAGCCCAAGAAACAATGCCCCTCGAATTGGTCTCATTATCCGCACAAGGGACTCCACCCTGACAACCCCTCTCCACCATCCCAAACAGAGGGCCGTCCCTTTTCTATTGTTTCAGCTTTTAGGATAATTGAAAGGCGTTTTTTCTTGTAGGTAATTCTTTTTTCTTGCGAGCATCCTGATGCCCTCCTTGTGTCGAGTGTTGTCCCGTCAGTAGGCAAACGCGCGCGGGTACGGCGACTCGTTACCGGACGTAACGTGTCACAATGTCGTCACGCAACGACACACGTCAATCAAGATCGCGCCTTCAAATCTTGCACGCTACTCAGCGCTAATAACCCACTGACTATTTATTCCATGATTTCGCGTAGTGTCACCCACTTAACCATACTGAATTGTGTTCATTAATGATCTCCAATTTAAGTGTAGGTGATATATAGAAACTATCTTTCCCAAATTTCCTTTAAACTCTGAATTGTGAAAACTAAAGTTGGTCTGCTACAGTAGACTCTGCTCATCGTTCTCCAAATTAGTGTGAAGATGCAGGTGAGTAGTGAAATATTGAAACTAATTCATTCGTTTATTAATTATTTTGGAAGTTCTGATCTTGAATGGAAACTGATTCAATTTGGCACACTGAAATTCACATATCTTGAGAGCCACCTCCTTAACTCATCATTTACAGATCACTAATTTTGGTAAATACTCTTGAAATTATCTTCTTTTGGTAGTTATCAAAGTTGGTATTTCCCAATACTATTATAATGTTCACTATCTGGATTTGGTTCTGAATTCGTCCAAGATGCAATACAGCGAATAATTATTTTCACATACAATCATTTTTGAAAGATTTGCAAGTTTTTAATGCGTCTAGAAGTGTTTTTAAAATCTTATTTCGTGAACTCCCATAAGAATCAATTTTCTTCATATAATATCACAAGATAACATTTTAATCCTCATCACATTACTGACTAGATAGCTTTGAGTTACTTAAATTATTCCATATTTCATCAAGGGAAGCATGGGAAGGATTTTTTATATTAACATGTATTACATATTGTACTATACTATATTATGATATTGAATTTTCGAGAAATACCTGCTATGTTCATATTTATTGATAATGAATCATTACATCAATGTTTTGGGAATCCCATTTGATCGGTAACTTGTCAGTAACTTATACTATAATACATACAATCAAAAAGAAAATATTTATACAGGAAGTGTCAAGTATCATCATTGTAGTCTACTCTAGCACTGAGTACATGGGGATGCGTAGATGTAGACTAATAAATAATTTATAACTTCAAATCATGACAACAGTAGACTAAATCTGAATTTAAATTACTGTAATGGGAAATTCAATTTTGTGGCTCTATAGATGGAACAGATCCATTCAGATAGTTGAGAGCTAAAAAACGAGAGTTATAATTATCAAAGCTCAAGAATTCCAACATTCAAACATTTGTGTAAAATTTATTTAAGAATATTATTTAACGGAAATGAGCATAGTTTATAGTGTGCTCAATGTACGTAGATTGCTAGAAGTTTTTCAATCAATATAAATTGCTATCAGTTCATAATAATAAACGTCATGTTTGTGGTGAATGCATGTGTTATGTGCTATTGAGATAGGCAGATTTCATATACTGGAGCTACAAGGAATTCTGCAAGGCCCTTTCACTTTTGAAAATTCATATAACCAGTTGAAACCGTTCAGTGAATTTGTCAAGTTTCATGAGGAATTCCAACATTTATCAGTCCTAATGAATTGCGTCAACTTTGATATAATATACAACAGTCCTGTTACTATTAGCAAGACTCGTTCAAGGATGAAAGTTGACACAACTTTGAATATTTCATAGGATTGAATGAGGATAGAAATGTCCAATTTTTGAACAATTCCTCAAGATATATGGTTCAGGATGTGGAAAGGATACCTGATACCTGTTATACTTGAAAGTTTTGCTACTCAAACGTAACTCAAGTTTGAAGGCAGTTTGAATATATTGCCAAATACCTAACTTGAAAAATAAAGTTTAGCTTGTTGATAGTGCTTTTAAAATGAACATTCTCTTATATAAAATATTGTTCTAAATGGTCTACTACTTGTGCTTGATGAACACTGAATCATTGCATCATTTAGTACAGTGAATTTCTCGGCACAAATATTTATTTTTGTTTAAATTTATTTAAATGAGTGAACAGAATTCAATTCCAGCTATTTATATGATAATAATTGGTACAATCACTCCAGCAGGGGTTTCCCAGTCTTCCAAGTAGGCTGGTAAAATTATTTCATTAAAATTTTATTGAACACCTTGTTCAATAATCGATAATATTATTATTCCTTTTCAAAGATAATAAGATCGATAATATTATTATTATTCCTTTTCAACCTAGAGTTTAATGATGATGATTCATTCTTCCATTGATGCCCTTCTGGAATTCAATGTTAATATTATTGATGTACGATCATTGATTATTGGCTGCAAATAAAGGCAATTTATTAACTATTACATTAAATCATTTTTTTATTCAGGAAATAATCTACTACTCATCCCCACTTGATAAGAATAAGACTAGTGTGGAAATTTAAATATTCATAAAGTATTGGAATAATGGAATGGTCGTTTTCTTCATTCTCAATCATTGTGATTGATTGGGAGCTCTTTACGTTTGTCCTTCTAATAATCAATCGATTCACGCAATCTTTATAAGAAAAGACATGCATACCAATTCTTAAGAAACTGCTGGAATATCATTATGATGAACTTCCATAAACAAGTGCCATAATTAAGGCCTTATACACTTATCTTTATAAGAAAAGACATGCTGCTATACCAAATCTTAAGAAACTGTTGGAATATTATTTGATGAACTTCCATAAATCCGGCCTTATTCACTATTTAATCGATAGAAAGAATTTTCATGTTCTTGAAACCTGATAGTGGTCCAACTCTCTTATTATTCGCGTTGTCTGCCAGAAAACAGAGTACGACACCGATTGTTTGTTTCGCAGTGTTTTGAGTGCGTGTGCTATTGAACTCTATTTTTCTAGGGTGCTGCACTAACAGTCGGTGGTTATTTTTGTACGAAAAAGCTTTTTTTTGTGCGCCGGTAAGGGGGTCTTAGACGCCGGCGGAGGTTCAGTGGAAGAGTGTTGTGTGGGACCGGCGCATGTCTTGAAAGATGTCGTCTGAGCGAGAACGTCGCGACGTTGAAGGGAAGCGTCTGGCTGCAGTTGCGGTGAGTACTGACCTGCCTCAACCCGGTGATTCTTGTCCGCGTCTCTCGATGCGGTCGCCGCGACGTCTTTTCTCTCTTTTTGAATCCGTTAGGCTCTGCTGTGCCCTCTCACACCTGCCTCTGCCTCATCGCACAGATGGAGTCCAACACTCGACTAAAAGATCAACAGGGCACGTGCCATTGACGACTGGTCACGATTCCCATCATCACTTTCATGCATACCACTGCTTGGTCGGTTGGTTCTTCTGAGAGCACGATACCTTGACTCATTGGGACGCTACTGTTTGAGATATTGAAGTGTGGTGGTGATTTTTGTAATTCTAATAAGTGGCACTGTTTGTCAATGAAACGTATCACATGATAACTTTTTGATAGGGGCCAAGAGAAGGATGAATACTCGATACGCAATACTGTATGGCACGTTATATAATATTTGATACTATACTATACACGTTACACTATGCATGACACGTTATCTATCTCACTTGAAATACTTGATACATCACACTCTACACGATACAAAATAAACTAAGCACAAAAAACACCACGTGATACAAAATACACAGCACACAATTAGCAGATGACAATAAAGAAATACTCTGATTTTTGTGAATTTCGAAAGAAAGGTTTTCCTTAAGAGCTTCATTTATCTATCTGAGACTATCCTCTGATACTTTAAATTATTATAAATAATTATAATTAGAATAATTGCCCCAATGCATGAATTAATAACAGAGTTTGAAGGGAAGATTGTTCTGATTCTTTGTCCATAGAAATATCTGAAGAAGTTGACGGTGGAGAGGAAGATAATAAATTATTATTTTTGACTGATATCGATTTTAATTGAATAGGTCAATTGTTACTGCTTTTGCTAATGCTCTTGCCATTGCTACTGCTCATAAAGTATTAACTTGTCAAACAGGTTTTCATTGCATTATTGCATTGAGATTAGTACAAAATTGTTCGATATTCGATTGTGAATGCAGCTTAGAATCCGTTGTAGTAATATTTTCTAGTAATCAATGTCGGTACTGAATACTACAGTGTCATGATGATGAACCAAAATGGGTATGACTTTGAACCATCAATAGGAATAGGCACACCCAGAAAACTTCGATTAACAGCATTTATGCTTTGAATCTGCTGGCCTACTCGAGTTTATCTCCATCAATGGCATAGTAAATTCTGAACCCATGTATTGCTCATGAGTATCATTGACCAAATGTGTACAACCGTCCGATCTAAGCCTGCAACGTTGCCATGAAAGTAGTTTCACATAATTAGCGAGAATGATGTTGACAGTTCTGAAAGACAATACTAAGCTGGCTGTCAACTAAAATTTCAGTTGATGCTTGGTCATGGCCATTTTGTTGTACGTATTTGCAATTTGCGTACGTTGAAATTTTGGAACGTGGGAATCCAGTAGTAGAATATTGGAGCTACAATTATTTGAAGAAATCGGTAAGCTTACTTTCTACCTACCCGTAAGATTTTCTGCAATGCTACTGCGCTACATTTCTCATCATACTTGAAAACTCTCGAATCTTCATAGTGAAACTTTTATTATAGTATTGTATGTATTATATGTATTATAGTATAGTAAATTCAATTTCGAATATTCTGACCTCGATCTTTGTACACTATTATTGTTAGCTTCTTCAACATCTAATGATGTTTGGGTGATTCATTATACAATTAATCATTCCATATCATTAAATCTCATTCTTCAACTTCATGTCCTTAAAAATGAATGAATTTCTATTGAAATCGAAAATGAAACAGATAATTAATCAGTATTCCTAAATATTTGAATGACTATTCTCGTAATCCAAATTGCAGATAGAAGAGCTAATCTATAATGATATAGCCTACAGTAATATATTATTACACCTGAATAATGTTCAGATCCAATGATCTTAGTAATTTATGATGTAGACGACATATGTTGTCTTAACAAAGTTACTTTAACAAAAGATGTTCTACAATCTTTCAACTCAGTCTAACAAAGATACAACCCATCGAAACTAGTTCATATTTCCAATAAATAGGTAACTGGAATCTGACAGTTTTTCATCAATTTAGTCCATTTTTTTCAAATATTGGATTATCGCACACAAACAAGCAAGCATTAACTACTAGAAACTGTTCTCTCATTCGGGGTTTTGTAACAAATTATTATACATTTATGTCCAAAAAATACCTGCATTTCAAAATTAATGAACTAAAAACCATTTTCACATTCCAGTAGCAGTGTGTCGAAAACAATTATTGTTCGCCTAGATTCTTCGCACAGAGACAGCACCGCGTAATTTTTCGAGCGTTGTAAACAATATGCAATAATAATTTGTATGATGCAATTGTGGTGAATACAGAGGTGGATTTTAATAGTGAACCGGCCGGCAATTGCATTTTAATTCACTTCAGTTGCGCTTTTCCCATAGGGCCCGTTCAGCTGGGCTCTCGCCAATTTCGAATTGTTTTATCTCGTTTCAATGCCGTTAGCCGGAGTTTTTGCCTTTTCCCGCTAGCAGCTTCAGTAATTTCCATTTAATTGTTAGTGAATTTTGTAATTTCAACGCTGAATGGAATTTATAAGAGCTCTGGGCACCCGGATCCCTGAGCTCGATTGTGTTGTTCTGCTCTCTGGGCTACTCCAAATGCTGCTGAAAGCTGAAGCCGAATTCTGTTGGGCCGAACATCGTTGCCATACTAACGTTTTTCTCGATCAATGTTGTGATTCCCTTATCAATTCATTTTTTACAGATAGTTTTTCCAAGTTCAATCACTAAGAAAGTCCTTGAAATACTTTGAAGACATTGATTGAAACAGGATACCTTGAAACTTATGAAAATCACGAAATTTAAGTACTTCAGGACCATATACTAACACTATGTTTAACGCTAAACCACGTTTACTTCTAGGTATGGTTGCAGTATGGTTGCAACCATATGGTTGTATGGTTGTATGGTTGCAACATGTAAACAGTCATTATGTTTTTCATACGCGGTTTGAACGAACAGCTGGCATTTCTCCGTTCAAACCGAGTATCTGCATACAAGCCTTATAATGGTTTCTTGAAATAAATGCTACCTACATCATTCATGCTGGTGAATCGATAAATCGATGGATCAATAGTAAAATATTGATATTTTTCGACATTCATGGTCAATGGATGATTCATGTATCAATAACATAATATTTGAAATGGAAATATTAATCCTTAATATTTTAAATGGAACTCTTGCTGAAAGAGGCATTTGATAAACTGTCCATTACTCTTAATAGTAGTTGAATCTGATAATCAGTACAAATATGAAAGCAGTGCATCAATCATATTCTGATGTATCACTTCAAATGTGAGCTTCTCATGCCATACACCCTGATCAGCTTGGTTTCAATTCTACCTTGTGATTCATAGTGAATCTCCAACCTGTAAACAATCAAGAACTCATCAATGATTTGCGATTTAATCTAGTGTCAAATCAATTCTCAATACAAAATGAAGGGGAATTTTATGAAGAATGAAATGATTAGTTGGTTAGTCGGATAAAAATACGAGAAGTGGATGATCCCACTTCTTGCATTAACAATTAAGTTGTAGTATACCAATTCTCAAGCTCCTAGAAATAAATATATTTGGACAATAACTGTAGTCTTATTTCATTTATTCTATCCAGTAAGATTCACAGCACAAATTTACTATGTAGGCTCAGCCTGACTGCACCGTACTTTCTTCGTTGATATTCTGTTATTCACTAGATTATAAAGCAGTAAACAAGCAATTGGGCTGAAGAAATCTTCTCGCTCAACAGGATGCATCCTTCATCTATAGTGAGATTCACTTTATACTGTCAGACTTTCTTATAGATGTCATTGATGCTTCTCATTCAAATAATGTTGACAATGTGAATTCAACTATGGCATCCAGCATCCAACCACCAATCTTCAATCACAATCATAATCAACTTTATGATGCGGTTATACGGATGGCTTTGTGGCATTTTGTTTTCAATGCAACTGCATTTATTTTCCCCAGATCGCTGCATAGAAGTGCATAAATATATTTACAAACATCACATGATGACAAGCCATTTTGCTGCTTTATTACTGGGTGAAATTACTTATGGGATTTTCGCTGTTATTTGCGGTTTATTCAATGTCATCTTTAGAAAATTCTGTTTATCTTTGAGTTGGATATTCTCTCATCAACTACTACGGTAACCTACCTCATGCTTTTCCTTTCCAACTTCCCACTAAGAAGCTGTTACCCTCGTCACCATCAGTTGACAAATCCTGTATCACAATCTATTACAATCCAATGCATCTAGAATAATGTACTCTAGGTACCTTATAACAATCAATCACGGAGTTATTGATCATATTCATGTTTGATGATTCATAATATGGATTATTGTATTAAAATCCATAATATTATTCTGAAAATTGATTGAAAGAGAGGAACACTAA
This sequence comes from Nilaparvata lugens, assembly GCF_014356525.2. NCBI lineage: Eukaryota > Metazoa > Arthropoda > Insecta > Hemiptera > Delphacidae > Nilaparvata > Nilaparvata lugens. The sequence goes on along the minus strand of NC_052504.1, from coordinate 47,861,176 downwards.
TATCAATTTACTAGTTCTCTCAATGTTCATTTTCCAACTAAAAAAAATGTGGAATAGTGATTGTCTCCTACTTGTTGAACCTTGAATATTCAAAGCCAATCAACCATTAGTATAATCTATTGTAGGACACATTAATGACGCTTCTACATTTTTTGATAATTTTTAACTCATCACATCATGCATATTTATAAGTCTCACCCAACTCATCTTTCGACTTGACCATAATCCCAAGATTCAAGAGCTACCTTGTCCATACCTCTAGCAAATGTTATGATGCATTAATTCCAGAGTTAATCCCTGTAAGTTATAAGAGAATGGAAGAAACTATGAAACATCATCTGTAATATAATTTCATGATAATTATAATAGCATATAATGTAATGAATTACAAATTTAATTCAATCAGAAGTATAGAATAATAAAGTACAAATATAATAAAACTTATCTATACTAGCATATTTGTTATAGACACTAACTTCTTTTTGTCGTTCTTCTAAATAAATCCTATTGCTTGGAGGGAAACCAAATATGAATAAGAAGGAAATTCGAATACCAACCAATTACGTGGAGTACAATAGCTCAAAATAACTGTCAACTTCAATAATTCTTATCACAGAAAATACATTTTAAATTCAAATACTATTTAATGCTAAATAAATCTTTACCATTAAAATAAAGCTTACTTTAAACTCATCTATTTCACTATCCATGACGAGCTGCAGGTAATAATCCGTTTTGAACAATTTTCGACGACACTACAGTCAAATTTGTCTAAATTAAACTGTAGTGTCGTCAAATTTGACAAATTTAAAAAAAATTTAGACAAGCTCGACTGTATTGTCGACGAAAATAGTTCAAAACGAATTTACTTTGAAGTTGATTATTGAAATAATTAAATAACATTGCCGATGAATTACCGATGACTTAAAAATTTATGTTTGAGCTGACAATAAAATGTCTGATAATAGGAGATCATGAGGAGCACATAAACTCTGCCATGAGTGCAGGTAAACTACACGTGTATGGCCATAACTCATTAACGAAAAGCGATCTGCATGTATTTTGCACGCTGGCTCTAAAGATGCGTAACCATAGGGCATTAGCCTTCGGTAACTTTTCCTTTTACGTTGACGGTTTGGCATTCAGACTAGACTCTTGAAGGTCGTAAAATGAGTTGAATGGGCCGTTTAAATATCCTATACATTAATATTCGCTCAACAGTTTTATAACTGAGCCCTTTGTTTCACGGCGAAACGCACCGTCATGCCATTCGTAACGCATGTCCGTCAAAAACGCAGCAAGCCGGGTTCAGATTGAACTCAAATTGTAAGTAGAGAATGATCAACATGTTGGAAATCAACTGCTTTTATTCAGTGTGATCTCATGAATTAAAGATTGTGTTTGTTTATTATTGTGATATTCTTTCATCCATTATTGGAGTGATAAAATCAATCACCAAAGAACTACTTCAATCCTGGTTTTGAAACTGATCACTTTCAAGGATTGATAGTATCAATAATTGTATCGATTGAATGAGTGTAAGGTGTGTATGTGTATAGTGTGATAGAGAATGTAGATCAATAGAGTATTATATTGCAATTTGGAACTTACAGCGCTTATTCAAATCCAGCACTATTCCTTTATTATCTCATTTTATGGTAACTTTTTCATCAACCCTGAGCATTCACTTGCCGTTCATTATTCTCATATAGATTCAAGTGTTGAGAACCTCTACCGTCTATTCATTAATTGCGCTGTAACCCCTTTGGATAGCGTTAATGGACACATTCAGGTCTTTCTTACAACTCCTGCTTCTCCGCAACTTTTCCCTCTTTTTTTTGTCAGGAATTCATTGAAATTTTATCAACATCATCTCACCATCTCTAAATTGGTTACCTCCAATTGGTTCTAATCGATATCTTCATCTGTTATTCTATGAATTATCATCAAGAAGGGAGTGACGAAGTAATTGATTGAATCAAGTGCAAATATCAATTCAATTCAATTCAAGGGGTTCAAGATAACAAAATGGATTTTTATAAAGCGATTACTCTTGAAATCTGGTTCTCAATTCAAAAAACAAATATCTCAAAATTTCTCTATTATTAGAATTTCCAACACCTTCAGCAAAGTATTGCTGAAAATCAAACCTTATTGTCTACTAAGAGCGTAGCTATTAATTTGTCATAATATGCATAATAAGCATAGTAAAATCAAAACAACTAAAAATTAGATAGGAGTATTTTATTTTTTATTCATTAAATCTCCTATACAACCTTTCCAACTTTTCATACATTCATCCTCAAGAAAACATATTTCAACAAAATTGATGAACAATTTAAAACATAAAACATTTTCTCTTCTAAGAATTCAAGTAGCTGCTCTTTCATCCTGTGTTCATTTTCCTTTACGATAGAACATCCTGATATGCTCTAGCTGGATGGTATATATCACATTTTTTCTCTCTTGTCTTATCTTAAGCAATGAACTTTCTCATTTGTAGAATGAAAGTATCATACTTTGAAAACTTGATTATAATAACTGACAATGTAATAGGCCTAGTTGTGGATGCTAAGGATGCTTTTCTGCCTGCAAAGAAAACAATCAACACTTTTCTGACTGCATACTTCACCCTCCTTCTTCCAACCAACTTTCTTGCCTCTTTTCCCTTTTGCAAACAAGATGGCCGGTCAATGACGGAGAAGAAGGTAGCGGTAATTAAAAGAATCGGGCAAGAATTATAGCCGTTTGTTTTCAAAGTGTTATCAGGACAATAAACGAGTTCTCCTTTTTGTCTCTTTCTGCATCCTCCCCTTCCTTCATGGCTTCTTTTCTTATCTTTAAAAAGCTTTTCAAGACAACGTGTTTCATGCGTCTCCACAGCCAGTGTTGTTGGCCACGTGGTTTGCAACCCCTTTAACAGTCCCTCCTCACCCCTCCCTGCCAAGCCAACACTTCTTTTGTTTCTAACAAGTTGAAGAAATCAGTGCTTGACTGTTATTATCCTGCCAGCAACTTTATCAGTTCCACTCATCTTGATTCTGGCCATTCACATTCTTCGGCTCATCCATTTAATCCTGGCAATCTGCTTTGTTTATATTGTTACTTTCTACGTCCCCCTTCCTGTTCTTGCTCAGTAATAAGCTGAATATTAAAAATTGTGTCCTCATTGAAATTGTAACAGATTAACTGTTATGAGAGAAGGCAATTCTCTTGTTTCCCAGTTCTCAAGTTTCTTGCTGCTGCTCTGTCATAGAATAACCAATCTATGCTATTCATCTGTATGGGTTTTCTCTAGTTCTGTGAGCATAATCATTGGGATGTGTTTTCCACGTAGCAGACTTTATTACCTTCATTTGTTGACGTTTTTTTCAGGTTCATTACGGGTTCTGTAGATAGATGTTCATCTACAGAGAAAATTGATGTTACAGATGGAATTGAATAGAGAATGCATTTATTCAAATGCTAATTGATATATTATTATTATTTAACGAAAATCCTAAATAAATGCTGCAAATCACCCCGAAGACTTCTGCTACTGCAGACATTGACAACAGGGTTAACAGCTAGATGGAAATTCGATGAGAGTTTTTTTTGGATAGTGGTTCTCATCGAATTTCCATCTAGCTATTAACCCTGTTGTCAATGTCTGCAGTAGCAGAAGTCTTCGGGGTGATTTGCAGCATTTATTTAGGATTTTCGTTAAATAATAATTAAAATTGATGTTCATAAATACATTTTGCAATGTCAATGAAAAGTGAATTGGATTTCAGTTCAGAGAAGAAGGAATGAAGACAGAAAGAAATTAAAAATAGTTTCGTCTCATAACAAATATCATTCTACAGTTTTAAAATGAAGATTTTATCATGAACTAACTCATTTCTTACTTATTTTCCCGGAACATCATGCGTAAAATCCATCAAGTTAAGTTGTCTGTTCCATGCTTTAAAAGCCATGTTTCAGCTTACGAATTTCATCCATTGAAATACAGAATGAATGAAAAAAAATTATTATTCACTTTGTTAACATTATTCTTAGGCCTACCAAACAAATCGTATGATCAAGACAAATAATATTTGAATGAACGTAGGTAATTGCTTGATTGGTCATATCACTACTGGAAAACATATTCACCATTTCCAAACCATTTAACTTTTTGAAAGCTTCTTCTCGAGCTAATCATCCAATTTTTCACTTTCAAAATCAAAAATATAATAGTTTCTTGCACACAGGATGCAAATTGAAGAAGTAGAATATAATATCAAAATTTGATCCTATAATTCATTTTTGATTAACCTGAGAAGACTGGAAAATCATTATAAGACAACATTGATTCGTAAATTTTAATTCAATGGAACTAAACTCTAATGAATTGACGTGTTTGAATTGTAAGGAGAACATCGAACTATCCAAAATATTGGAAAAATCTTATAAATCTACCTTCTGAGCCTTGAGACACAGAAATCGAGTAAGTAAGTGAAATCAACGTAATCTTGAGTACAGATATTAGGGATGCAACTCATTACCTAGCCAAACAATCATGGATGATTTGACTGTTTGATGAATCCATCTAAGACAGAACTGTATGCAAGACATTACAATTCTAGTAATATTCATGAAGCTTGCCAAGCAAGCAAATCGAAGTGCATGTCAATTCATGGGCATTTGCAAATTCGAGACCCAGGTACACTGGTAGACGTAATTGTTTCTCATATTAGTGATTCATCAAGTGGTAACGATCATAGTGAGCATTGCCATGTAGCACTGATTGATCAATTGTCCAGCATAGCTCATGCAAGCTTTGATAAGAATATGAGAAAAATATTATAAAATGAATAATTTAATCTAAAGGACCTAATAGCATACTAGCTAGCCTATTGCCTATCATAATGCAGCATTCATTTTACAAAATGCAAATCCTTTTCTCCTGGTCAATGTTGTTGTTTGCAATGGATAATGTAGATTTTCAAGCTATCCATCTATATACATAACAATGTGGAATCAATCAACAAATTTTCATCCTTGCTCCTCCAATCCAGGGCTACTTTTATTTCTCTTATATTTCCATTTTCTTATATTCAATCTGAAGATATGTTAATATGTTCTGAAAGTATGGTTTTATTCATAGTGAGTAGGTTTGTGATTTTGTCTTGAAGTTTTTCAAAAATTACAATATTTCTCAAGTTTTTAATTTATTGCTTTCTGTGGTACATTCATTCATACATTAATTCATCTCTTACGACAAACTTCGAAATTAAAAAATTCCAAATAATTATTCCTAGACCGAGCATTGAGTGGCGAAACAGTGATAAGTACTTTCCAAATCTATATAAATAAAAATCAAGCCTCAAATTTTGACATTCAATAACTTTTTATGTGTGCACCGAATTTGATGATTTTTTTAGTTGTGTTCGTTATGTTCAGGACCAGGATTATGGCCTATCAAATGTATAATCCGACTTCAGGATTCTTTCCCACAGTCCTTCAAAGTTCACATGTAATCCTTATGGGAGAAGATTTGTGAGCTTGCCACACACAGAAATAAGAATCAGCTGTTATAATCATTGCGTCATACAACACCCATCGGTAGATAGTAGACAAGAGTGTGTATGTATTTTATTTTAAACGCCCCGACTAAAAACAAAATGACTGTTCCGTGTGTAACCCTCCAGCAGTGCGGCCTCAGGTTGAAGACTTCCATGCTCTAAAGCTAAAGACATTGCTTTGTTCCGAATAATTGTGCTGTCTTCAGTGTTTAGAATTAATTGATTTTTAGTAAATGATTACTAGATAGACATCGATAATATAAATATTCCCATTAGCGGATCACGTGTTTTTTATTATAAGAATTTTTAATTGAATTTTATTTATTACTAGCTGGCCCGGCGAACTTCGTACCGCCAAATAGTTAATGCATCTCATGACAAACTTCGGCTGGATGCACACCTGAGGAGGCGCGATGCGGCATTTTGCATCCAGGTGCTTTGAATGGAAGCACTCAAACTGAATCGGGCATGCTGTAAAACGGTGTGATAAGGCAATCTCAATAAGATCAACACTTTGTATCACCAAGCCGCGCCCCTCCTCAGGTGTGCTTGGCCCTAGCCTAATCTGATGCATCACTATATTTTTATGAAAATTATCCAACAATCAGTATTTACATTATTTTATCTCAATATGGACTCCCTATGTGCTTAGTTTTATATTTATTTGGTAATAATTTACTGAAAATCAATTAATTCTAAACACCGAAGACAGCACAATTATTCGAAACAAAGCAATGTCTTTAGAGCATGTAAGTCTTGAACCTGAGGCCGCACTGCTGGATGGTTAGACACAAAACAGTCATTTTGATTTTTATTCGGGACGTTAAGAATAAAATACATCGGCGGTTATGGAGCAGCACACACTCGTCTACTATCTACCGACAGCTGATGGATGACGGAATGATTATAACAGCTGATTTTTATTTCTGTGTGTGGCCAGCTCACAAATCTTCTTCCATAAGGATCACATGTAAACTTTGAAGGACCGCAGGAAAGAGTCCTGAAGTTGGGTTATAAATTTGATAGGCCATAAACCTGGTCCTGGACATAACGAACACGACCAAAAAATCATCAAATTCGGTGCACACATGAAAAAGTTATTGAATGTCAAAATTTGAGGCTCGATTTTTATTTATATAGATTCTGTACTGTTGATAAATTATTGTGTACTGGTATTAATACAGTAGTTTGGAGCTGAAGTGTAGTTGAATGGTACCAGCTGTAGATAATGGCTCCTTAGAAGACCTTTACAAATAATTATCAGTCCCCTACCATTGAGAAACTGGAAAATGTAGAAAAATGTTTCACCTCATGAAAGAGAGTTGTTCAAATTGCAACATTAATTACTGAAGAATGACAGAATAATTTACTTCTTTTTTTTAAATTTAGCTAATCTAAACTGTTGATATTCATCATGAAATGGAAGATTGAAGGAATATAGAATTCTGTATGATTCATCATATATCGCATACTTCCTAGACCATCCATTGACAAATCAACAAATATTAATGCATCAAATTCATCTTTGAAACACTGATTTCACCTATCTATATTTTTTAATGCAACATTTTAATCATAGATGTTACTACTGATTGATTGATAAGAATTTGTTTTTGGAATAAAAAATGGTGCATGACTAAGCACATAGGAAGTCCGTATTGAGATGTAAATGAAAATTCTGATTCTCAGATAAATTTCACCAGATAAAGTGAAGTGACATGAGATACATTGTCTTTTTGACGGTTTGAAGTTTGCCGGGCCAGCTAGTTATCAATAAAAACAAGCATATCTATCAATTACTGTAGTTTCCAAAATAGGATTAGAAATTATGAGACAGATATAATTTTTATCTTATACAACACATTATACTTTCTGAGCTATTCTTGAAAAAGAGTTGAATGCTGGATTCATTATCTCATGAATTGAATCAGAAAACTGATACAGTACAACAGTGGTTCTCAGCCTTTCACTTCGCGCCCCCTGCATAATTCAGCTGTAAGCCGGGGCCCACTACATGTATAAGCGTGTAACAACAAATTCTATACAAACAATTATAATTTATTTTAATTCATAATTTATAGTTGTTACTTTTGTTTCTCATAGCAATTAACAATAAAAAGAGATTCAGTGTGAAGGATGAGCTTGTTTTTTTTCATACAGAGTTTGTTGAAAAGAGGTGTCAGCTATGATTACGCTACTCTAAGTTCCTAGGTCACATCCAGTCTTGATGTAAATTTACGTTTCATGGCAGCTAGAGAAGAAAACCCAGTTTCACACGAATAAGTTGTCGCTAATGAAGTCAATATCTTCAATGCTTTTTCCTTGATAAATGGGTGTTCCTTGTTCTCAACAATCCAGAAGGATGTGAGAGAATATTTTTCAAACTTCATTTCAAGCGCATGGTCACCTTGGATATCAATGAGATTTTCTCTTTCTATAATGTTGAGGGAGCACTCATTGATTGAGAATTTGAATGGGTTTTGATTTTGAATCCATGCCAAACCATTCAAATTCTCATGAAACTATTTTCAAGTGGAATTTTAAAAATAGAAAGATTGCTTATGGTAATTATTTTAGAAGTAAATTTAAATAATTTTCCAACCAAGCTTTGTGCCCCCCCCCTGAGCATTCATCGCGCCCCCCTTGGGGGTCGCGCCCCACACTTTGAGAACCACTGCAGTACAAAATAATCTTTCAAAATTTTGTCCTAAGAGTTATTCATTGCATAACTATTACTGATTGTTACTCATCTATGGAATAAAAGGCACACACATTATTATTGGCATTTCATGGAAGAAATAACATATAGCAACAAATTTCATTTCACTTATTATTTCCACTCCACGTACATTTGATAATATTCTTTATCACCAGTAAAAACCTCGAAATATCGGAATAAGAATTCAGAGCGCAAAAATACACAGAATGAAGATTTTTGCAAGTAGCTTCTCCAACAATAGAACGGCTTGCCAGCACTCCCAGGAGAAACAAAACACATTAATTTGCGTAACGCCCCTCGCCATTGCCCATTAGCGAAGATGACTATGGCTGTCCCTTTTTTCTTGCGTTATCTCACTCCACTTGTGCATTAAGATGGGGCTGACTGACATTAGAAGAAATAATAAAAAAGGGGAACAAGAAAACTGCCTGCAAAAAATGGCGACAGATGATGCGAGGGTGGAAATTGGGAAGATGGCTGAAGGGTGCAACTCAAGAAACAATGAGGAAAACAGAAGCAAAGGGTGAACTAATGATCAGTCTATATTACGAATCTGTTGGGCTGCTTCTTCGACATTATGGGCCACTATTTTCCACAACATTATTAGTCTGTACAAGATGACAAGAATGGATATTTCTCAAGAACAAGTATTCCAACAAGTATCTATCAGTTTTGTTAATAGTGTGCACTGAACTCATTCAACTGGTTTTTTCTCAGATCAATGATAATCATAAAACATATTTGATATTCAGTGCTGCTCATCATGATGCTACGAGTTGATATTACATCAAGTTACCTACCAAATGAGCAATCAGCATAAAAAACATAATTGAATCCTTTTATATTAAGCGAGCAATTTCTGTATATATTTTTATATCTGGTTATCTGGTTATTTATGTTCAACGGATCTCGAAAACGGCTCTAACGATTTTCACGATACTTGGAACATAGTAGGTTTATGATATAAAATTCGATTGCACTAGGTCTCATCCCTGGAAAAACTTGCTGAAGGACATGAAAAGGATAACAATTATTCATCCTTGGAAAAACAGTATGGGAGAGACAGAATTATTTCCAGCTGTGTAATCAATCAGCGATATATATTGACTTATTATTTAGAAATTTTAATCGACTTGATCAAATAATCTGATTTGTTGACATGACATGATAATCATTCCAAACTAGAGTATTTATATTAACTTTTATAAACGTATTATCAAATTATCATAAAGTTATTCATTATTTGACAATATTTCAAGTGATTAGTGAGTGTTATTTTGTTATTTAATTTGGTTTGTAAATAATCTAAATTGGAACTTTTTTGTTTTTAGATGTTAGGACTAAAAATTGAACTTCAAATGTATGGAACATAACCCACTTTCTGGACTATTTATAGTGTATAAATCAAAATTCGGGGAAGAAACAGTTTCGGGATGTGCCTGTTGGTACTTCCCCAATCATATTGAAGAAATGTGTTCTGTTTATCAATAGTTTATAAATGAATAACGAGCGAAGCTCGGTGCCCCGATATTTACAACTAATTGAGCTATTAAACATAGAATTAACCAGAGCCTACTGCGTCTCATGGCCGACATGATCACATGGTTAGCATGATCTGGTTAGCATGATCACATGCTAGTTAGAAGTATTATAGTCAGGAAATTTACTAAAATAAACAGTGGAATACATTATGAACTTGAATTCTTAGACTGTGCCGAATGAGATAATAAGCGTAGAATAGTATTGTCTTGAATTCGTGTCGAGTTTGTCTTATAATCTTACTCCATAATCAGGAAAGCCTTCTTGATAGACTTCAAACCTCTTCAATCTTAACGTCTCCAATGATATATGAGAAGACGAGAATAATTACAGCTTGAGGTTCCTAGTCCTAACTCCGCCTAATAAAGAATATTTTCATTTCATTTCAGCTTCTATATCATATCACTCTATCATTATTACATCTCAACTTACAATCTTATCATTTAATAACTTGCCTATGCAAGTCTCCATGATTTTACCATAAAAAATATGAAACCGTGTTGATATTGGAAAATTTCAATCCAAATTGTAATTTTAATTTATCAAAAATATATGATATCTCCCATAGACTTTTTGTAGCATACGATGTAATATCGTCTTTGTTGATCAGCATGTAAGATATTATCACTTCAATAAATTAACATGTGATATATAATTATTCAAAAACTGCTTTTTATTTTCGAAATGAACTTGTTGATAATACTGACTCATCAGAGTTGAATTAATCGATCCATTGATTTCATCATCAAATGGAATTGGAGTAATTAGTCATTTTAATGAGTAGGCCTATGTACGGTTATCATATTATGATGAATCACGTTTATGAATATTTCCTGCAATTTCACTAGAATAGTTTCATGTAAAATAAAAAGTGAACTTCTCACAACTTGTACAAACATGAATAGTAGGAATTTGTTATTGATGAAATTAGAAGTAGGCTATTAGCTTAGTCAACAACTAATTAAATTGGAATATTTATAAATATTATTTATTGATTCATTCAATTAAACAATCAAGAAATGTAAGAAGAATAAAGAAACAGTGGAACCTCAATATAGTACATCTGAAGGGACCGCTCATAAAACTATAATGAGGCCTGTTCTAAAGCAGGATATACTCTGTCGACGTTGAAAACAGCTATACGGACGTTTCAAGGGACTGCAGAACAAATGTACTATTACAGGAATGTAGGCTATTATAATAGAGTGTACTATATAGATGTTCCACTGTATAGTTTTATGAAACAGTCAAAGACAAATTTCACTCGATCCAACTGGAATAGTGAGAATCATCTCATGGTTTCAACTTTATCCAACAGGAAAAATAGGGAAAAAGTTTTCTTTTCAGATTCCCTTATTCTCACATAATATAGGAATGATGTTGAAAGCGACAGCAGCAAGGAGATAAGAACAGACAGGAGGTGGAGAAAACAGAAAAACTCTTTTAAAAAAGGAGGGTCAGGGAAGAAAGTGGACGAGGAATTTGTGAGATCTAGCTGCTTTGTGAAAGTAAAATGCGGTAAATTTGAAAACTGCTCGAGGGAAGAAGCAGGCGAGGTGTCATCTTTTTTATCAAGCCTCAGGCCTGAAGGGATGTTTTGACATTCGTAAGGCTATTCCCATTCTGGCTGTCCAAGTAGAAGGGTAGCGACTTAATGGAAGTGTCTGGTACGACGCTTCGACCGACCCTCATTTTTCTCTGACGTGAGCAACCAAACAGACGGATTAAAAAACCACGCTTTTTCCTACCTGCGGTTCTTATTCTTACTCGTGATAAGTCATAATATGATCGTGTTCAGTCACAACAACAGAATATGTAAACAATCTCATTTTACGCCACATGCTGAATGTTGTTCAATGCATCATTAAATGGTATTTTTCCGCATTGTCACTTAGGCTACATTGGGAATAATTCAGCATTCTTCTGAATTCTAGAACACATTTGTTCAAAAAATGAAACATCATCCATCAATCAAATATAAGGGTTTGGTAGTCGTACTATAAAATTGCTCAATATTTTAGAGATAACCAAAATATCACAATATTTCAAACAATACAAAATTAATTTTCATTGAATACTGAATCATCTAAATAAATCGCTTGATAAAATCATGCGCACAGGAATGCGAATCAAATGACGATGACGGCTACAGTAACGATTCAAACATTTACCCATACGGCTAGAACATGTTCCCGATCCTGTCGCCGTCATGGGATTTGCAGTGGTGTGCACACGACTTTAGAATAATCTGTATCACATATAAATTAGGAAAAACGTGTTTGCATCATATCAGGACAATGATTTGTTCAAAAGAGCGTATTCTCAATTGCGGATTAGTTGAGGTATGGGTATCGTGCGTTTTAGCACGCGAGCTCTCTGGGCGTCAAACGTTGCTAAGCCAACACACATTCCCTTCTGACGCATGCCACCTTTCAGGATGATCCTTTTAAAGGCCTTGTATTTTTTAAAAGCCCTTATTCATTCAGGTAGAGGTAGAGATTGATGGATCCCTAGATGCGCACAAAGAAAGGGTTTCAGACGGGGCAGCAAGCAACGGCTGTGACCCAGAAATGAACATTGGGACATTGTCCACGCGACCTAGGGAAGGGTCACACTCGTGACCCCTGACCCCAGGTCACCTCACCTGCCCCAGGTGGCCCGAAGGGACGGCCCCGGCACATTCAATCACTGTGTTTTCTTTTGTTTACAGGACTATAATTTTTGAGAATAATAAGCAGGCTAAATATAGAATTACTATTATCTGCACGTCCGCTAGGGGCCGAACCAACCAGGTGTATCAGTGGCGGATGCATAGTTCTATAGTCACGATGAATCTGAACAAAATCCTTCTGGTTGTTGAATTTAGAAACAATGGTTGTAGGGATTGGATCGATCCCACCATACAATTCTTGAGAGAGTAGTTGAAATTGTGAATAGATAGTAAAGAGAAACGCTATCTAGGGAAATTATATTCTTAATTAATGAACTATACTGTCACAATATACTATTTGCTCAACATACACCGTAGGACCTATATTCTCTGAACTAACTTATGAAATTCAAAATACATGAATATGACAAGGGTTAATTCAAAAATATTTTTCATAACTCTTGTTTGTGCGAAAACTTATTAATGAGGAGAAACATTCATTTTTGTGAGCTCTATTGCTATGATGTACTTGATACATTGCACTATGTTCAAAATATCCAATATTTCATGTAATACTTAGGAGGTACTGGGTTCGGTTCCCGGGCTGACAAAAAAATTTTGAATAGTAGCGCTCGTCGAATTTCCATCTAGCTGTTTACCCTGTTGTCAATATTTGCAGTAGCAGAAGTCTTCGGGGTGAATCACAGCATTTAACTTGGATTTTCATTTAATAATAATAATTCATTCATTAGCATTTGAATAATTGCAATATCTTAGTAATTTCCATCTGTAGAAATATTATCATGTAATTACCCACTGCTTATTTTTTTTTTTTGAAGTTGTTATTGATGAAGCTGTCGACTGTTCAACATGTCAGAAATATTGCAATGGAAATATTTTCTATAAACCTGGATATATTGTGGAGTTTAGAGATGTTATAGACCACCCTTCTCCAACTCAATCAAAACGATGAATTGACATTTTTTTTATTTTGTTCCTTGTTATCTTGAAATTCGAACAAACTTGTTTTCACAATGAAATTTGTCCGAATTCTTCATTTTTCTCCTCTTATCACAATAAAATGTTAGAACCTATATCATTACATTATTTCACAAAATTTGGGAGAAGAGTGGCCAATGAGGTTGGAGGCTGCCGAGTTCTGTGACAGCAGTGTGGTTAGTGGCACTTGGTTAAGCTCAGTGAGATGTTATTTGGTGGTGATTTTAGCCCTCTCGCAGGGCAAAAATAACTTTTATCAAGATAATTGATTCAATTAAATCGAGGCATGATGAGACAGAGGAGAAGTCAGACGGAAAAATATATCTAAATATAACGAATTCAATTATTTCTCCGTTCTCTTGAAATCCACACTGATGAAAAGAGAAGGGATGGTACTCGAAAAAGAGTTGGAGGAAGTCAGGCCCTAAATTCACTCGCTCTTTGAAAAGTAGAAATCGAGAATTCTTTCTCATTTTTCTTGCAAGGCATCCACCCACCGCCTCCTGAATACTGACTGCTTCATATCTATAAGAGGAAGATCAACTGTTTCATTAAGGCTCATTCAGATTCATCAATGTCCCTTCTGTCTCTCTCCTGTTTCTCTCTAGCCCTTAACAATCGGCTGCTCTTTGACGCTGCCCTTCGGCCAACCAAGGGCTGCAGCTGCAAAAGAATAATAAGAAGTTAATTAAATGTTTATGAGTGGCGTCATGATGAATTTCATGGCACGAGCCCAAGGCATTCCTTCTTTTCCTCCTTATAATTTTTCATTCTGAGATTTTACCCTTATCAAGAAAGAAAATAGGGTAATCAATCCTTTCTTGAGAGTCTATATTGAATATTATATTGTCAATATTGTTAATTGATTTGTTACAATGGAAAATCATTTAAACGAATTTCTTGGATTCTATGTTGAACCAGACTGATTCAAGTTCAATTCACTCGAATGTTTGTGGCTTGGAAAAATTTCTCGTCAATTTTCATGCAACAGATTTTTCAAATTATAATAATATTTTTCTTATATCTATCTATCCATCTTATCACAAAATTATTATATTTTAGAGGAGTAGTATTTTTGTGGAGATTTTCAAAACCCTTACAATCATAATAAAACGTTAATTAGAAAGAATATATTATCAATACAATTTTATCCAATAACTACTTTATTGAGAAATATGAAATCTGAGTTCAACTCTAATATGAATAGCTTGTGTATTATGTTACTTTCCTGGTCTTAATCACCATAAGATCCGATTCATTCTAATTTAACTGAATATGTGCATAATTATCAGACCCGTCATTAAAAACTTGAAAAAAAACTGACAAGAACCTGGTAATAATTGTAATGAAAAACGTGCGAATTAATTTTGTTAATCATCCGGCTTCAGAATAAAGTCATGAGCTTTATATTTGGGGAAGAACTGCGACAAAAAACAGAGTTTCGCAGCAAAGCCACATGAAGGTGGCCGAGGATAAGTGGATGAGGCAAGCGGCGTGAGATAAAAGGTTGGCGCATTGTTTTAAAAACGGCACAAGGGCAGGACGACCACAAGACGAATGGCGCTAACCCCAAGCTTCATAAAAATGTCGACGATAAAAGTTACACAAGGCCCCTGTTTAGGTCCAACAACTCGTGATAAATAACAAAAAATACTGGGTTGAGGAGTACGCTACAGAAAAGAGCTACGGAAAATTTTCTGGCCTCTTTTGGTTGCGGGAAAGCAACAACTTGTTCCCCGGGAAAAGGTTTTGTTTTTTAGAATCCACCTCCATTGTTTTCCTCCCGGAAAAGTTTTATTTGATAACTTTGATAACTCTGTGAAAGATATTTTGCTGAAACTGCTGCACAAAAACCCAAGTCCTTCGTTGGCCTTTCTCCATCTTTTGCTTCGTGAAATATTTTCTTCACCTATCTCGCTATGCCATCCCCCAACACCTCACCATTCACGTCTCACTCTGTTCTGCTCTCTCCTTTTTTCTCAACTCTGTCTGAGTCGATGTTGTTAGCCCATTATTCTTAAAATGATATATTAGCCACCCCTTAACTTGTTCATGCGACTAGATATGCACAACGATAACAGAACAAACACTCACTTTGTTGCATTCACGCCTAGACTACTCGCTATGTCTTGTTCTTAAACGTGTTTTTCACTATATATTAACTCATTCACAGAATATAACCTTGTTGACTTTTTATTTATAACAATATATATCATATATGTCTCGAAGTTGAGATATAGATACAATAACACCATGTGACTGTTTCCTTCTTTCCTTACTTTGCACAGTGTCAGATTACAACATTCTGTTATCTCAATCTCAATTTGTTCTACTCGACTATTTAATCTCCTGTTAAAACTTATGTCAATCTCAATTCACTAGTAATATATTGATTGGGAACTGGGATTTTGAATTATACAAACTGTTTGGAACGTAACCATGCCTGAGGAATGCTCCTGGAGCTATGCAGTCATCCATCAATACTATTATTTAGAAACGGAAGGCTTCACTGATTGCGCATTACAAACTGACTCCAACAAAAATATTCATTTCGATCGAAATTATGAAAATTAGCAATAATTGGAACAGTACAGCGATAAACTTGAGTAGTTGTCCTAGATTTTATTTGACGAGGATGAAGCACATATCCACTTGTAACCCCATTGATTGGAGCTAGAAATACTCAAATGTATGCTGAATTTCACTGTAACCTCAAATAAAGGTATTCTACTCACTGGGAATTTACGAAACTTATCCTTATTCACTTATATGCTCAAATCCCAATTACTGTATATGAATCTGTTTTCTCAAATTTTTCTTATCCTGAATTGGAATTTGCACATAATAACCAAGAGTATCAACAACAACTATCTGGTACTTTAAATCAAATACCATACTTATAAAACATTGAATACATTAGCTCAATAATTATTCTTTTTTAACAAGCATGACTCTGTATTAAGTTGTAGTTTAAAATCACTTCCTATAATGAAACGTAATTCAAATAGAGTGGATTCAGGATGTGGAATAATTGGGATTGAATCCACATTATTGTAGTAAGTGTTAGTCAAATTCTGCTTAAACCTGAATCTGTATGATAGCCGGTATAAGCTAGGATGCTAGTAGGGCTCTTGAAGGACTGTCGTCAGCCTAGAATGCCAGTGAGCTCCTCAGTTCGTTCATCAAATTGATATCACACTTGCAAGAGAAATTGTTGTACAATTCACCTTACTTGTATCATTTACCAATTCAATTTGCATTTGGATTATTATAAACAACTTACAACCCTAACATAATTATTTCGTCTTCAGCTCCAATCAAACACTGCTATCTTCAGCGTGAACATAATCAATATCCTCTGAAATTCTTCAAATAAATATCAATATATAATCCTACCTAATTCTACATGACTAACTGGTTCAATCTCTTAATTTGCTCCAAAGTTTTCACTCATTCACTATTTATTTTTTTATACTTTCTTAATCAAAGACAAATCGACTTTTTCTATTGAATATAGACTTGCTTCAACTGTGTTGGAGCTCCGTATCAAATATTTCTAAGTTTGAACCAGCAACTCTTCCAATTTGATTCAAATTCTCACTTCGCATGATTTGCTTAATTGAGACTTGATTTTATTGAACCGTACCTTAGTATACTTCTCCATCCGTTTCAACAAAAAGTAACACTTTAAATAAAATTATTAAAATTTTCAATAATATGAAAACGTATGTTTTGTTTTTAATTGACCGATCAATCAATTGATCAAATTATAAAATTAAATTGACCAAAACCTTGGATTGGCAGTCCAGGAGCATATTCTAATCTGCAGTTGTTCAATTATGTAGCTTATTTCATTCTACTCCATTCGATATTCAGAGAAGTGTTCCATGAGGGGGATAACAAGTTAGAAAAAGAAAATACCCTGACTTCATTATTCTCATAGTATATGACCATAAAAATGTATAGTGATTGATGCGTATAAGTATTGAAATGATAATAACTCATAACGTTGAAAATATTTTATTCTGAGAATATTTTTTTCCATTGTGCTCAATTTCCGTTGACATAGGAACTATGCTTGAAATAGGATAATCTCGCTTCGAGTTATGTTTCATGGTTTCCATTATGATTAGACTGCATTTTATCGAATCAACATGAATGACTCTCAGTATCCACAGCATCGAATCTTGATAGCGAGTGCAAAATAGGGGTTCAGATTTGCCAGTAGCACGGAAAACGTTCTAGCTCAAATGTTGCGGAAAAATCGAATTTTGATCGAGTGAAGGATTAGTGGGTGGGGCCTGTAGGCCTATGCCGCGCATGCCTTCCACTAATCCTCCCCTTCATAGGCTTCCATTGTTATGTTATGCTAAACTACCTAGACCAAAATCAAAGGCTGTTCCTAGATCCTGGTCTAGCGTTTGTTCTATTCCAAACATTATTTCGGTCTAGGTCTCCATTGCAACAAAGTTAAACTAGCAGCTCGCTAGAGATTTTAAAAATTGTTTCGATAAAACAAAATATTATGAAGACTATTAATAGATTTCAGCTCAGCTCTTGTTTTATTGCTATATTATTCGAAATACTTGGTCTAGGTCTATCAAATATAATCAGTTAACTATTATCAGGCCTACATTGAAACAAAATAGAACTTGAACACCGATCAGAGATTCTTCTCCAGGTTCATGTTCAAATTTGATACTGTTCTCCAGTTACACCTGTCCATAGAAATCCAGCATTGGCTCTATTTCAAACATAATTTTCAATCCAGACTTTTGTTGAAACTGAATAACACGTCAAGGGGAATCTTTGTTTGAAAACGCAGGCTCCAATCTCACACACAGAGTTCCCAAAAAAATAAGAATATCATTTGAAATGTTTTTATTCCTTCGCAAAAATAGTCTTCGTAGCCTTCCTATTGTCTTAAAGAAAATAACATAGAGACACAAAATCAGACTTTGGAAAGAATAAACTTGATGAATGAATCAATAAAATACAGGAGGCTGCCAGCCCACACTTAAAATCAAGTTTACTCTATTTCAAACAATATTTCCAACTTTCATTATAATTCTCCGAAACAATATTGAATGTCATTGGAGATTATCTCTTCGTGTCTGAAGAGAGAAAATTGTTTGTGTTCTTGAAACATTCTAGCTCTTGTTTTTTCCCAAAAATTATTCTCAATCTAGGCTCACATTGAAACCAAATAGAATTCAAAATTCTTGTCAAACCTCGAAACTGATGTTCAATCCCAAATCTCATGTACAAAGTGTTCTTGAAACGAGAACCACATTTTTCCTTAAGGGAATTTTTAAAAGTTTCAGCTTGTTGTTGTAGAGCATTATGATGCTGCGGTCTCTCTTTATAATTTTCTTCTTGAATAATTGCTGCATTCTTCATTTGTTCATTAGTTTGAGAGATAATACAAAAGTTCAATATTAATAATTTCTAGAATGCATATGAAATTTATATGTTTCAATTCTAGGTTTATTTTTTGTGAAGAATTTAATAATAGAATTTTGAAATTTCAGAATTTAAGAATTCAAGAAATTCATATTATAGTTAATAGAGTAGAGCTCTGAAGTATATTATAGGGGAACTAAAAGTGTAATCTTTCATCACTCTACTCTTATTCATGACATTAGAGCTGTCATCACTTGAATCAAAATTTGTTGATTATGTAATCTCAAACGAGGTGTTAGAATCATCTAACGAGCTGATTATGACAGATCACTGTGAGGTCTAGGTTTTAACTCGGATTTTCTTTCGTCTGTCTGTCTGTATGTATGTATGTATGTAACGCATTTACGGCCAAACGCATTGATGGAATTCTATGAGGTTTGGCATAAATATTCCTTTTTTAACTGCTGTCGATGCATGCACAAGGTTTTTTTTAAGGTTTAAGGTTTAATATGAAAGGAAAAGGAATTTGCTCCATGCTCCGATATCACTATATATATATCATCTATTCTGAAAATAGGATTAATCAGACTATAGTCATAATCAAACAGCTGACAAGTGGATTAGGCATGCATTACACAAATGACTGGAGAAGCCGGTAAACAGGTGACACAAGATACTTATGCATGAGAAAACTGCGTGAGTTCTATTGTTAACAGAGCTACTAGTATATGATGAGTGTATCACAACATTCAAGATTCTATTTTATTCATGGATTGGTTTTAAACTAGTAGTTCTGTGAAAAGTAGACCTCACGCAGTTATAGACCGCAGCCTCCTCTTTATACTGTCCATCATAGTAAATCCTGTCCGTATGTCGTGTTGGCGAGAAATCGGTGTGAAAACGGCTAATGGCTGTTGGGGTTGGTGTATCAAAAATGCTTACATCAAAAGCTAATCTCAAGAAATACTTGCTACAGAACAGCCCGAGATCAAAGCAGAGAAAGTCAATACCATGTTATTTCAGTTAATAATATTGCATGCGGTATTGCACGCAATCAATAGTTCATTTAATAGTGCATAAAAATTGCATCCAATTCGAAAAGGAACATATTTGTCAAATTTCATGAAAATCTATTACCGCGTTTCGCCGTAGATGCGCAACATATAATCATTTAAACATATAAACATAAAGAGAAATGCCAAACCGTCGACTTGAATCTTAGACCTCACTTCGCTCGGTCAACAAGCTGATTCATTTGATCTGTCATCTCCTTGATGTATTGATCAACTTTATCCAATTTCATCATATTCTAGCTGGTTGAGATGAATATTTCCTCATCGATACTCTCAAAAAAAGATTTAATCTATACACTTAATTTAACTATTTAATTTCATTCGAAGCCCATACTGAAGATTATGACTTGAGTATTTGAAATCATGGAATTATCAAGTAGTTTTGAAATAATTTTCCCAATCCAACCAGATATCTTGATTAGTCATCTAATTTCTGTTTGCCAAAAATTGATTGTGATTTCGAGATTTTTGTAATTACGATTGGATCTGAACTCTAGATATAACAATAGGGAATACGAGCCTGAGATTAGGGAGACGATTTGGAAGGGTTAACTAGAGAAGGGAAACCGTTCTTTTTTCGCATCCAGAACGAGGGCGTGGAATTGTGAGGTGCTCCTCACTGAATGAGTGAGGAGGAAGTGAGTGAGAAGCCTGAATAAAATGAGGAGGTAATATCTTTTGACGTCGCTCGCCAAGGCCCGGAGCCAAGGCATTAGAGAAATGAAAGGAAAAGGAAAAACGGTCCCGCTAATTGAGAAAATAAACAGGAAAAATTGGCGAGCTCTAAGGTAGCCTTTCAACTTCCCACTCACTCAATTGACATGAGTCCACGTTCACATACAGAATAATCACGTCAAATTCAGAGCGGTTTATATGTTTCAATTGAAGTACACTAACTCTGAATTTACTTACTCATTTCTAACTCAGAACGTTGCAAAGTAAGTTTAGATGATAGAATGGACAGTAGTTGAAGAGTCTTTAAATGGCATGTAATTAATATCATGCTTACTAGTACAAAAGTAGTTTGAGATGATTTGACTATCCAATTCAGTAAAATATCTAAGATAATGAGAAAATAGTTTTGTTGAATATATGTTTTTTAGACATAAAGAAAAATATGTGAAGGAATTAATCAATAATACAAAAACTTAATGACAATTCAGTAAGTCAGAGAGTTTGGCTGTTGAGAATTTCATAATAGAGCATCAATGATCTTAATTGATTAAGATCATTGTTTTTGAGAAAATGAAGTCAGCTCTGGTATTTTTCATTTTATGTTTCATTCAACTTTGTTTTTGTTATGAAAATTGGTTCCATTATAAGTATTATAATTATTATTCGATAAGGAATATTGGCTTTGCATTCGTAATCAAGTTTTATCCGAATTTCGCTCGTGAAATTTCATTTCAAGGATAGTTTTCTTATTCCATTTGATATCCTATTTGATCTCCCCGTTCCAACATTACTAATGAAGAACGTTAGTAATATTACATGCGTAAATCAGTCCAAGAGCATTAAATACGGAGTAATTACTGATGTTTTCTGAATATTTTAACAGAAGTTGTGGTCACATTAACCAGGAGAGAGAAATAAATATTCAAAGTAATCTTCATAATTTTGCAGGGGCTGCAACATAAATATCTTGAGATGGAAATATTGTACTTGGTAAGTGTCAAGCAGCCCAAAATAACTGAGCTCTATTCAGAGAATGTGGAATACGAATTGGTGCTTTACATATTATTCATTCATTCAAAAAATCATTTACACAATTGACTGGCTGTCAAAGACTCCATCAACATTAGACAAATCATAAATTTTCTCAAGCACTAGAATTGAACATTATAAAAATTTATACAGCCGAATACGTAGAGATTTGAAACGTATTAATTATATGGTTGTTTAATTACCTACATTTATCTAAGAAAAATCTTTCAAAAAAATAATTGAAATCAGTGAGTCCATAGAGCTCTTCCTGTACTGAACACTTCAATTATTGTATATTTATAGAACAACTATTCTTTATTCTTTATTTATAGAACAACTTGATAATTATATGAATGGTTCATGCTTTAATTTTGATTATTCATTAGTGATAGGTGATGTAAATATTGATTTGTTATGTAACTCTAAAAAAACGTATGATTATTTGTCTATTATGAGTTCGCATGGGTTTGAGTCCTTTGTCAATAGAAAAACTCGTCCTGCTTCAAATACTTGTTTGGACCATATTTTTTCTAAATCCAAACATAATGACTCATTAAAAACTGCTGTATTAGAAATGTCAATTACTGATCATTATGCGACTGCTCTTCACGCATCAATTAAAAAAGATGTTTGTTCTCGATCTAGTAAGCCATGTAAGTTTATTGAAGTGAGGAATGTTAATAAAGAAAAGTTGTTAGAGGAGAGTGCTTTAATGAATTGGGAGATTGACGCGAATAGAAGTATTGAAACATTAGTAATGAATTTGTAAATAATGTGAAAACGTGCATCAGTAGAGCAACAGTTATTAAAAAGGTTAATTTAACTAAAAAACATTTGAAACCTTGGATGTCCAATGGAATTCTAAAGTCCATAACTATAAGAGATAGATTATATAAAAGATTGAAAAATGAACCATTTAATGTAGAGCTGAGAAGGAAATTCCTGTCTTACAGAAATAGAATAGTAGATCTAATTAGAAAAGCAAAAGATTTATATTATCAATCAGAAATAAATAAAGCTCAAGGTGACCCTAAGAAGATATGGTCTGTGATAAATCAAGCAATTATTGGGGTAAATAAGAATTCACAACTACATGTGAATCAAGATCTTAATGCTTTGAATGACTATTTTGTGAATGTAGGTATAAATCAAGCGCAGGAAATTGATATACATGGACAGAATGGAGATCAATATTTGGAACAAACAATAGATATTGAAAATGCATTTAATTCCAATTTTGTTACTGAAACAGAAATCAAGGAAGTAATCAAAAGTTTGAATGATAATAAGGCACCTGGATGGGATAACATATCCAACAGCGTGCTAAAACTATTAACTGACACAATCTCTAAACCTCTTTCAGAAATTTTCAATTGTTGTTTTTCATCTGGATACTTTCCCTTGCATTTCAAGCATGCAAAAGTTATTCCTTTACACAAGGGGGGGAGTAAAGAAATACCTCAAAATTATAGACCAATTAGCTTGCTAAGTTCTATTTCTAAAATTTTCGAAAAATTGGTAAAGAAAAGATTAGTTGAATATCTAGATGTTAATAAAATCCTTGATAAGAGGCAGTTTGGTTTCCAACAGGGTAGAGGCACAGAGGATGCATTGGAGTCCTTAACTGAGACAATATACAATGGTTTCAAAACAAATAAAAAAACCTTGGTAATGTTTCTGGACCTGGCTAAGGCTTTTGACACAGTACCACATGATAAAATGATCCAGAAACTATCTAATATTGGTATTCAAGGAATAGAGTTAGATTTCTTTGAAAGTTATCTAAGGGGTAGAAGCCAAATCGTTAGCTGTGGTGGTAGTAATAGTGAGATTAGAGATGTGACATGGGGTCTACCTCAAGGGACTGTATTGGGACCAGTTTTATTTTTGATCTATGTTAATAACCTGCCTAGTGTACTGGACTCAGTTGGGTCTAAGACAATTTGTTTTGCTGATGACACAGCACTTATCTTCCAAGAAGGTTCCTGGGAAGATGTTATCAAGCAAACAAAAGTGGGTTACTATAAGGTTTCTCAGTGGCTAAAATGTAATTATTTGAGACTAAATCTTGGTAAAACGAAATGTATGACCTTCAGTCCAACAACAAGAGGAGATCTAGATATGAACAGGCTTTGTTTGAATAATGCTTGTAACAGGTATCCATGTGGTTCTTGCAATGAGGTTATTGAGAGTGTAAACAATTACAAGTATCTTGGTATTTTTGTTGATAAGCATCTACGCTGGTCATCTCAGATTAGCTACCTTTGTAGAAAATTAAGGGTGGTCAATTTAAAAATGTAGGCTACATGCTTAGAAGTATTTTGAGTCTAAAATTACTAAAATCTGTTTATTTCGCTCTATTCCAATCCTTAGTTCAGTATGGTAATTCTATATGGGGAGGAACTTTTGATTCAACTTTAAAACCTCTATTTGTTTTACAAAAGTTAGTTATCAAAACAATAATGAGGTATCCGAGAGATTTCCCAAGTGTCACATTGTTTCAAAATTCCAATCTGTTCACTATAAGACAATTGTTCATTTTAAAGACTATTAAGAAACATGTGCTCAAATTAAAAAATATTCAAAATTTTCAAAGAGTAACTAGACAAGTCGCTCAAAACTTAATCACAATTGAAAGAGTTGATAGCACCCTATCCCGTAGAAGTATTTCATATTTGAGAAATAAACTCTATAATAAAGTTCCAAGAGGATGGTTGATAAAGAATCCTAAAATAAAAGATTTCCATACCTGGGTGAAAGAAAATTATTTTTATTCAATTAATGATTTGGTTTAATATTGATTGATGTTGTATGAATCTTAAATTCAGCTTTATGTATATCTTTAATTTATTGTTATTTCTTAGAATAGAATATTTAGTTGGTTGAATGTTAATTACTGTTAGCCTATATTATAATATTGTAGGATCATTTTATATATTAATATTAATGTATAAGTGAATAAGTTATATTAAGACTCCACGTCGGCGTACAAGTTTTCTTTTGCCGACGTGTAGCACAAAGTTGTCAATTTCCTTTCAGTTATATTCTGTATATATTTTTTCCTACAGTTACGTTGAAAAGTGGCCATTGCTGCACTGATTACAGAACGCAAAGAATCACTTTTCCGCTCTAGTGCGGGAAAAATTTTTCTGCATTCCAGATTTGCAACATGGCAACGCAAAATACTTAGTAGGTTATATGGAGCAACAGTTCAGCAAAATCAAAATGAAGTTGGTAACAGTGACTGCTGTGGCTGCTATAGTGAGCAGAAGTGCAACGAAGCACAACGCGCTAATTATTACTATTATATATTATATCGAGGAACAGCACAGTGCCACCACAGCACACACCACACAGCCGCCTCGCCATTCAAGCACTACTAAGTTATTTGATGGATTTCAGGCAATTTTACCCATAATTACCCACTTTTCATATTCAATGGTAACTGTAGGAAAAACTTTATGTGAAATACGTGCGCAAAGTTCCTCTGCTGCACTCAAGAAACCATTCGGCACACGTTTCTTTCGGTGCAGCAAACTGTCACTTTGCGCACTAGTTGCACAAATAACTATTGTGCAATAAACGATTTGATTTGATTTGATATTCTATTTAACACACATGATACTGAAGATGTATGCTCATGCATTGCAAGCTTATCCTCGATTTTCTTGAAAATTTTCATGGTACATATTGATCCCACATCATATTAATTCTTTACATAAGAAATCCGCATTTATCTACTGATAATCACATAACACATATTACTCACATTATGAATTCAATCAATCACAGTAATCTGAAAAAACAATGTACTCTACACCATCACAACCTTTAGTGAAATGGGAAATTTTTTTGATCAATTCTTCTCGTTTATTATGGGCTCTTTCGTTGACTGATACGTTCAATAGAATTATTTATCATTATCGACAAAAAAAAAACCAAAAATTTTCATGATCGTTGAAAAATTTGAATATCAAAGGCAACAATCATTCACTTTGTTTGACAAGAATCATTCACTGATGAATCCTCAATATTAATATTATCAACAAGACAATTTGAGGTATTTGAAAAAATTGAATAGGAAAGGTACGTCCAATACAATCGAAGCACTCGTTTTTCGGTTTGGCAATTAAAACGTAAGGCGCGGGCAAACAGACGTGAACGAAAGGGTTGCTTACACCACCTTAATTGCCCACTCTCCAGCAGAGCAAATATTTAGACACGCTTCTCCTTTTTCTTCTCTTCCTTTCATTCTTCTCGCTTCTTCCTTCCGATTTCCTCTTCTTTTTATTCTCAAGCAATGAGAATGCATATTTCGGTCGGGGTTTTTTGCCTGGCTCTTCTACTCTGTCTTGTCGGGTATCCTTTGAAATAATTACTATAGCGGCCCCCGGCCCACCTACTGCCCTCAGTTTACAAACGGCTTTTTTATCGTCTCCGTTTAATAGCTGCTTCCCTTGCGACTGCACAACGTATTTTCTCATTCTACTTTTTCCACTGCCTTATCTCGTCCTTGTCACTATTTTCTTTCACGACAGACTCCACAAACGGTGACCGATCCGAAGACACATTTACAGAGCAAGTACTGTACTAATTGGTGATGCACAGTGACAATATTAGTTATTACAGAAATATGGTTGGTTTTTTGTACCTTATAAATAACTCTTAAAAATCGTTAAACGTATTTGTTGTACTGCTGATTGTTAACTACTTGTACAGGTAATATTTTCATATTTGTTGCATATTATTAGAGTTTACTATATGATTTTTGTATTGCATGAAATGGTAGAATCACACATTTCAAGCAACATATCTTGGATTCATTAAAGATCTACTCTATCGAATTCAATTCCCTCCTATTCACTCATTGAAGATTGAATTCAATTTTGTCATTATTTGTCACTATCTGACAAAAAGTGGATAACAATTCGAATATACCTCAATCTAGATGTTATGAAACTTCGTAGAGATATAATAGATTTATCAAATGAGAGTTGAGATATTCTTGAAGGCGTTCCAGTGATAATCGCCATCGAAAACGTAAACAAAAATATCGACTTAAAATTATGTATATATTTAGAATTTATATACTGCTCAAAAGTTTAGTTATAAAGAAGCCATTACACAAAGTTAAGATCCATTATCCGGCGTTTTGAGAATTGTGTTTGAATTCACCCAGCTATCATTACCCAACTCAAGCACAGTATGTCTGATATGCAAACTTACTGAGTTACGTGTCTCTTGATGTATCTATGATTGTCATGAATCATAGTTTTTTTCTAGCAGATTCAACCACTCTACAGTAGAGTCAGTTTTCTGTTTTGTGTTATAATATGTTATCTGTTTGTGTTATGTGTCTCCTAATATGTGTCGTTAATAGAGAGCTATGATTGCCATGAATCATTGCTTCTTCCCATATGTAACCTCCATAGTGTAGTGACTGTATATTTTGTAATGACTAACTCATTGCCGTGATTGAAGTAACACGCGTCGTGATTTGCTGGAAATTAGGGCTGTACACACACCAGGTGACACATACGTGACGTGTAAGCTCATTCACTACATGTGGGAGAAACATTGGCCAAATTGAAACACACACACACACACACACACAACACACACACACACACACACACACACACACACACACACACACACACACACACACAATGTTTGTCCAAACTATTGGGATGAACGTTGCTATTGTGAGAATCACTTCAACTTCTGCATGACCTATGAATAACATCAATTCTTCCCATTAGTTCAATGCTGACAGTTTCAAGTGATTCTCACTATAGCTACGCACAGATGCACTCTCAGTTTGCTAGAGAACTTGTTCGGCTGCATTGTAGAATATGATGATTCAGTGCCAGATAGTGTTTAATAGGTGGCCTGATTGTATCCACGAGTACTGTACACTCTCGGTGAAGGCAGCCCGCGAATGACAACTGGCCACTTGAAGCAACTTCACTCGTATGGCTCTATGTAGCCCCACACCTGAAAACATACATAACCCACATACATATACACACACGTCGCGACGTCATCACGCCAACTTGGCTAACTCATGTATTCAGTCATGTAGTTCATTACCTGCATTATTGTCAAGGCATTCGTACATTGTCTGTGCTATGCCATGATTATTTGCAACTGCGGTCCTACAAAGTGGTGTAAATATTATTGCTGTTCATTGTGGATGCAAAATGTGTACCAAAATCGTCTGTGAAATGGTCACTAGAATATTATCAGTCAATTTCAAATTTAATCCATCCCATGGATAGAATATATACAATAGCAGTGTACACATTTCTCAGGAGGTATAATTGTAGCCGTAATGGTAATCGAATTTGAATTAAACTCAGAATTTTATTTAATTATATAAATGATAATAATAAAATTATCAGAATTCTAAATCGAATTGTTATTATTACAGGGGGTATAAGTTACACATAATTCCTCACAAACACATAGGTCTTCTTTTTTAAAAATTTCCACTGAATCATTCCTAATCATTATCGTTCACATTATCCACTCTCAAGTCTATAAATTGAAACACGATCAGCAAAACAAAACAAAATACTATCTAGTAGTCTATGGTACTAAATTTGTATTACTCTGAATAGCTCTCGACTTGAATTAGTTGAGAAGTTCATATACCCCTTATGTAGGACATTAGTGGATGCTAGACCAAAATAGAATTTGCAAATGAATATTGAAATGTATAATACACTATCTGATATGATATACATCATCACTCAATAACATAATATAATGCAATTTATTCAATTGAATAATTCATAGTGTGGATATTATTAATAGTCCTCTCATTAATACTATTGAATACTGTCGACCAAAGTTGCTAACTTCTTGACCAACACTCAAGTTTCCTAGAAGTGTGGAATGTAGATGGTTGATGAATGTGGTTCGGCATGTGAGAGTGTCACCTACCATGGAGTTAGCCATAGTCCGGCCATGGTCAGTTTTTTCATCAAATTCAAACCAGATCTGCTTTGCAATGAAATGCGCAAATCACATGACTGCTGTGTATCCAGCAAAAAGTAAACTGCAGAACATTTTATATGCGCATAATAATGATTGTCCCATGCATCGTAATTCATGCAACGCAACTGGAAACAGAGCCACACTGTAGAGAGACAGGAGAATGTAGCTGGTTCAATCAATGTAGAAATAATAGGTACGAAGTAGTCGATTTTCGCAAATATAGATATATCAGTAAAACAGTCCAATGCAACGGATCAAATGGAGGAGCGTGGGATAAAGAGTCAGTTTTAATTACGTCAAACTAAGATAAAATCAATTGAATGAAGTGTTGTTTATTTTCAAATTTACAGGTCACACAGTACATAATGTTATGCTTTCAAATACTGTTACATTACATTTGTTTCAGAAATAAAGTTCTCTTTTCAATAGTACAAATAGTGCTTCTCCATTTTGTTCTCTCATTAAACTTGTCGTTCTGTGAACAGTAGAACTCGCACAGTTATAAACCACAGCCTCCTCTAATTCTGTCCATCAGATTCAATTCTGTCCTGTTGTGTCCGCAAGAAATCGTTACGAAAACTGTCAATGGCTTATTGACCGAGCGAAGAGAGGTCCAAGATTCAAGTCGACGGTTTAGCATTTCTCATAGTGTTTAAATGTTTGAATGTTTATATGTTGCGCATTTACAGCGAAATGCGGTAATAGATTTCATGAAATTTGACAGGTATGTCCCTTTTTTAATTGCGCGTCGACGCGTATATACAAGGTTTTTGGAAATTTCGCAATTCAAGGATAATATAAAAGGAAAAAGGAGCCTCCTTCATACGCCAATATTAGAGTAAGAATCAGACTATAGAATTATTCAATAATAAATCAGCTGACAAGTGATTACACAGATGTGTGGAGAAGCCAGTCTATTGCTGTATTTCCATAAGGTCTATAGTTTCAAGGTACTTGAGAATGAGAATACTGCGTGAGGTCTACTGTTCACAGAACTACTAGTTAGCTGGACGTATCGATAATGTAAATCATCTGTTGTAATCAACTATCACCAGAAGCTAATTTCCAACAAGCCAAGAGTATTTGAGACCTCTTATTGAATAATAATAGCTGGTGAGACAAATTTTCATGAATTATCATGATATAGATACAAGAAGCTGTAGCTTGGGGTGAAGTAAATAATTGTCAAGTGAAGTATTTCTTGAATCAAGGTCGTTTGTTTAATCAAACTAATTTTTGATTAATTGGTGACTGTGAGAGATTCAGTTCGTAAAATTTGAGATTTGTAATATTTTACATTATCCAGTTACTACTGCCATCTTTTGGTAGATTCCGAAGCTAGGCCTTGAATAACTTCTAGCCAATCAGGAGAAAGTAGGCGTGACCTAATGTCTTGCTGTTTGAGAAGCTGTACAACACCTAATTTGATCATCCAGCTGCTGCCATGCAGTGACAGAATTTGAAACTACGTCTCCATTAATTATTGTTGACTTAACATTGAAGAATAGGAAGAACTACAAAATAATAACAAATCACAAGTGAATAGTAGGATCTTGAAGATGTTATTCCAAACTGAATTTCATTCGTGATTTTGATATTCTACTTACGAATTCTGTGCTCCATCTTCCTCTCATGATTGTCATCTATTTTTATTGTTTTCTCTTGACATAATTTTTTGTGTCGAATTGCGATAAAGTATAGACACCCAAACTCCAAAGTGGGAAGCCAAACAAAGAAGGTTGGGAACCACTGCTGTTGTAAATAGACCACTCTGACAAGTGAAAAGTGGTAAAAGAATGAACTCTGTCTAGAAAAGTGGGAAAACACCAACTTAGGCTACTTGTCATTGCCTGTTGAACAGTTATACCAGATTCAGCTTGTACCCTCACTCAGATAATACTCTCACCGACATCTTTATTATAATTCGCTTGTTAGTCGACTGAGACTGCTTATGGTATCCATATTAGGATTACTTACATGTGTCTAGAATTGTTCCTTAGAATTAAAATTGAACGCTGTCAGTCCGTTTCCTCAGCTAATAATATGTTGAATATTTCAAATGAATCTACTTTGGATTTTCTGTGACTAGGGAGTCAACTAACAAGACTGACTGGTTATAATTGTGACATGCACTTTGATTTGTATTCCATTTCAACATGACAGCTACAATTCAACTAGAAAAAGTATGAATAACATTCTGCCAATTACACCTCTAATTCATGGATGTACAGTTGAGTTGATTGACAGAGCTTGGATTATCACCAGCATTATTTTTAACAAATGATGTTTTATTTAATTGAAATATACTCGAGAGAAATATTATAAGCCTGCTAGTTAAGAGCCGAATAATAGAAAATCCAGATTGCAAATTAAATTGATTGTATCCTAGACTTCATTGATTTACAATTTGAATGCTTCAGTAATTGAAGCTCTATTAGATATTTTTGGTGGAACTTAAGATCGTTCAAATTCCTTAACTAAATCAAATTGAACAGATTAATCTCAAGCAAGAATTCCAAAGAATGCTCTTAACAGCTGAAAATGTTGGATAATAGTAAATTTCTAACGAGATAACGAAGTCCTATAGATAAGAACCCGTATCTCCCTAGGAAACCGTATTTTTCCAATTCATGTTATATTCTTATTCATAATAGACAATTGCCGTTCAATGAAAACTCATAGAAATTCTCACTTGAATCAAATGCACTGTCATCAGAATTCAAATTACTATTGAAAATGAAAAATATTATGAACTGATAATAATTATTAAGAACTCAATCATATCAACTTCCAGTATACCTATCTTGAGACAGAACTTGACATTCATGTTTTCTGTGTTATGCATTGAACGACAATATTTTTTGAGCTTTATGATGTCACCTCTCGAATTCATTCTATACTCATATCAATTTGACTATCAATTTAAGTTATATTAACAGCACACAAGCGTTCTCAATTTTTCTCCTTCTTGCCACTGAATCAGCATTTCTTGATTATGCCAGAAATAATGTGGATGACTTGGAATTGATTCCAAAGAAGAAGACAATAAAAAAAACTGATAAGATTAGAGGAAGGGATTAATGGTGATGGAGTTTTAATCTAGAGGGAATAAGAGAGAGCGAATGCCACAAAGAAAGATGATGAAGAGAAGCCAGATTACTTTATTCCATCTGTTAGTGACATCCACCGGATTATCAGCTAAGTAAAATTTCGTCTTCAGACGCTCTTTTATTAATATAAAAACGGTTTCTTCTGAAGAAGAGGAGGAGGAGACTTGGCCCCGTGCGCCAGAAGAGGGCTTAGCGGAGGAAAGGAAAGGGAAATGAACAATGAACGCACAGCACATTTTTCTTTCCCTGGCGAATTTGCATTTTGCATAGCCAAAGAAAGAGAGCTCTGGCCTGTAGGACTTCAGACACCTTTAGTATCCCGTGCAGTGCTCCTAGACAGAGCCCGCTCAGGCTCTTGATAAATGAGTGGAGATTCAAACAGCCAGCTAGCCGTTCTAGTATTAAAAGACCAGATCGCCCACCTCCCGTAACAGTATCCCACTATACCCAGAGAGTCTTATGAGAAGATCAACCTAAAAGAAGAGAGGTAAAATTCAAATTGGTTCGAAGATGAACTATGTTGCAAGTAATTTATTCTCATCGCTCTATTCTATTTTTCATCACAATCCTATTACTTATAGTTTTTTTTTCTGAATTATTGTACTACAGTGAACTTTTTCCCTTTATAGTACTTAAAAACATTTGTGACTTTATTACTATCCATTGTGGGTACATTAATGAACAGAGGGCATTATTTTATATCCACAATAAGAAATTGTGAGTAATTAGTTTCAATTTCACAAAAATTTGTGAGGTAAACGTTCTATGAGTATTTGAAAAATCTTTCAACAAA
The DNA here is from genome assembly GCF_014356525.2 of Nilaparvata lugens. Classification (NCBI taxonomy): domain Eukaryota; kingdom Metazoa; phylum Arthropoda; class Insecta; order Hemiptera; family Delphacidae; genus Nilaparvata; species Nilaparvata lugens. Next base: position 47,828,638 of record NC_052504.1, on the reverse strand, counting down.
TATAAGTTTGCTCATCATGAGATCAAGGATTAACCGGAACGATTCTCATTTCAATAAACATATTACATAATATTCATTCATCAATTAATTTAATCACGAATCATGATAAATCTTTCCTTTTGAGAGCCAAAATTGATCTTCCCCCAAAAATGGAAGAATTTCTACTTATTTTCAAAAAATCAGCAATAAACAGATGGAAGACTTATTTCAAAGTCACCAAACGTGAATTGCTACTCATCCAAACACTCATTTTGAGAATCTTATTTGAAAATTATGAGTTTGGACATGGATGAATTAGTAATCTACACACACACACACACACACACACACATACACACGTCCGATACTTTTATATCATCAGTAATAACAGAAAATCATTCTTTCTGTGTTGTTTACCAGAGGTGTTATCTGGAAAGGAATCTACATCAATGGATTAAATTAAGATTATTTCATTGGATCTATGAGAAGATTCAGTTACTTATTCCAGGAATAACAAGATCAAACCAGCATTCAACGTTTCAAATGACAACAAAATTCTGACATTTTCTACAGGCATGTATGAGGTATTCATTTCCGGTATCAACTTTCATTCGCCGTGTACGAACTTTAAGCAAACATTATCATACTAGGCTATATGCATTATAGGCCTACTCACATATTTTTCCTATTTGAGACAAGTGCATACCATAAGTTAGTGATGTACTGAGTTATATGTTAGAATAGAACGTCGACGTTGTTTTATCTATAGCTTGGGATCACGAATCTGTTATCATCTGTATCAGCTCTCATTTATCATAGTCACTGATATCTTCCCGTTTCAAAACAAGACCAGAAGTAATGTACTGCCGTATCTGCAGGATCAGATCCTAGATTCTGTTCTATTTATGGCGTAGGTTTTTGAACGTCACACAATACCAGCTGCAGTCGATGTATTTCCATAGACGCATGCTTTAAAATGGTTTTGGGAATTCCGATAATTTGCTGAGGAAAACAGAGCTGGGGAAATTGGTCTGGAGGCGAGCAGCTTCGTGTCACAGAAACGCATTCGGCCAAGAGCTTTTTCGGCCGTGGAACGGAGTTGCAGCAGGATATTTTGAACTAATGTAGTTTCAGTCACACATCTGGCGAAGATTGGTCCGCAGATTTAACAGCTGGAGCGAGTTTTGGATGACAACAAAGTTGACGCGAGTTGACTCTATTCGTTGACGATGAGGAGAAGACAGCTTGTTAATATGCCCGTCGCAGTCAACAACGCAGGGGAAAAGAGCAGGGGCACTTATTCCAAGGCAGAAACAACGCACTCAGGCGTTTTGCAAGCTTCAACTCCTGTCGGACAGTAAAGGAGCCTCATAGGCGAAAGTAGGATAGATAAATAGCAAATCTAAACAGAACGAATGCTCGCCATATCCCCGCAGGGAAGTGCATTACTGCGGTGACACCTCTCAGACCCCTCTGGCGGAATTTGACAGCACTGGAAAAGTCATCGATGCGAACAACAGTTTTCACTTAAGTCTTCAGCTCTCCCCAATCAGCTCAAATTGAAAGACAGGCACAGATATAATTATACTTCTCTTCCTTTCGATAGCCATTCAGCTATTATATTAATAGTTATTTATACTTCTTCAATAGCTGTGTATTTATTTATTCAGTTTCAATCAATTTTTAATTGCAGCAACAGGAATGCAAATGAAAAACCCAAATGTGCTTCATTAACTCTAGAAAAATAAAAATCTCAACTTTAGAATATAAAATAACAACTAAGTAGTGATGTGAATTATGATGAAGGAGTGGAGATGGTGAGGTTACAATGATAACGAAGATGGCAAGAAGGAGGTGGATAAATGGATATGAGAAGATAAAGGTGATCATGATAGAAGCTAATCAAAATACTCTGAATATTATAAGGGAATAACTTTGAACGTTGATTGAACATATAAAATTACATAACAGCATAAAAAACTTTGAATTACTATGATATTTACTTACTTACTAGGTAACTTACTGCCATGAGCATACATATCTAAGTGGTTATTTAAGTAGATTTTTCTAAGGATCTTGCTCTCAAATACAATCAATTTTTTATCCTCTCTTCTATCTAACTTCCATGTCTCAGCACCGTAGAGCAATCTTGGACTGATAATTGTTTTATAGATTTTAATTTTCAACTAGAAGACTTGACCTATTTGGGACTATGTGTAACCTTTAATAAATTTGGGAGAGGAATAGCACAAGGATACCTTTTTTTCCTCTCTCTATCATTTTGATAATGTACTTTTTGTGAGAATTAATAAAGAATTTAATAGTATGTGATAACAATTTTGAGGGCATTAAGTTTGTAGCACGATTTAGCCTATTCTGTATGACCTGGGGAGACAGGTTGGCGGCGACCCTTCTGTATTTCTGTTACTCCTGTGTTTTGTTCAGAAATGACAACGCCTGAATACCTAAAAGTGTTTACTTTTTTAAAGTACTGACCATTCAATTGGATAGAACCAATTACTATTCAATTGCTTTGAATAACTATGATAATTATGAAAATTTCAATAGAAAAAATGTACAATAGTATCATAGAATAATTATTGTTAGCTTAATTGTATTTTAGATTAATTCTTTTTAGAAAAAATGTGTATGTATTACCTATCTGATTACTGTGAATAATGGTGGATTATCCATGAAGTAGTATTGAAAACTGTCTACCATCATTATTATAAAGGAAGAGAACATAAATTAATGTTGAAACATAAATTGTTTTCAGTGGTTTTATAAACGTTCTTATGGAAATTTTTCAAGGAGTCTTAATAAAGAGTGGCTGACTCTGGAATTCAATTTTCAACCAAATAACCTATCGCAAGGGTCAATGACGTAACGATGCAACTCAGTGAAGACAGCGGGAACAAAGAGAGTATCATTCGACTCTGAAACTCCCTATTTTTGTCTTTTATCGTCTCCACTTCCATGAAGAAAAATAAATGACCTGGTGTATGGTTTTTTCTGGCGAAAAAACAAAAATAGAGATTCCACAAAATGTTATGTGCTACCAAAATAGAAACGCTCTTGATAAAGAACAATTTTTTTCTATTTGGAGTAAATCAAGGCGCCTTAGCAACATGAGATACAACACTAATACTGTACAGTGAATATTGGACTTCAACTATTTTGTTGAACCAAATTAAAACAGTAAACTTCACTTGTATTTAATACACTTTCTGAACTGTACCGTAATCGTAGGGCAGCTTAATAATTATGTTTATGATATAAACCGTGATGATTCTTCGCTCTCTCACACTCGTTGTTTTTGTATATCTCTTCCTCTCATTAACTATTCACTATAAATATACTCAGAATGAATTTCACTTCAAAAAATAATTCCATGTAAATCCCTGTTCCACCTTTCCCTTCTCCTCCAAATTCTCCTGCTCCTCCTCCCTTATTTTTTCTACTCTCACACTCATTCTTTCTCCCACTCACTTACTATCTTCTTCTCTTTCTCTTTCTCTCCCTCCTACTCTCTCTCCCTCTCTCTCTCCCTTTCTCTCTCTCTCTCTCTCTCTCTCTCTCTCTCTCTCTCTCTCTCTCTCTCTCTCTCTGTATTTCTATTTTTTATTCTATTATTCACTTCCCTTCATTTAAAATTGTGCTAGAGAAGAGAACTAGAGTCCTAAGTTCGCACTCAGTCCTAAAGGATACACAATCATCGAACTACTATTTTCACAAAATCCTTTCTAGTTAGGGCCTGTCGAGCATGGAATGCACTTCCCGTTACTATCAGGTCCATCGAGAGCCGACCGAGCTTCATCCTGAATTTAAGAAAATATCTTTTGGAGCAAATGACTGAAACTGTCCAGCCCTAGAACATGACAACCATCCCCCACCCATCCCACAAATACAAACCTATAAACCTGTTATAGAATAAATTGTATATATTATATAAACTCATGCTATTTCAATTATCCACTGCATACTGCTGTATATTAATGAAAGTTGATTACCCTGATCTACTTTCAGCCTACTCCATTTTAATAATTAATGATTTGATCTTACTTATATAATTATTTTACTTTATTAATTTTCTGTTTTTTCTCTCTTAAATATTCATATTAATTAGAACTTTTACAATATTTTCAATTTTGAATAAATCCTTAGTTGAATTGATGAAATTAACGTTTCGGTAGAGAGTTAGTGGGAAGGATACTTCGAATATTCTTTCCGAAGAATGGACATTGATATGTCCAAAGCTCCGCCAATTTATGTAGATGCATAACAATATTATCTATTTTATCTATAGTTATTACAAATTGCTTTCTTTCATATCATATACAGCTCAATAATTATTTTCTTAATTTATATTTTGTAAATTCATCTATAATTTTGCTGTATTGTAAGCTATTGTATATGAGTGTATAAGCCAGTATATATTGTAATCTACATAAATAAAGTACTCAATCAATCAATCAATCAATAAAAGCTATTTATCTATCTTTCTATTGAATTATTTCTTGAATCTCATATTATAATCTTCCATTTACCTCTCATCTTCGAAATATATACGATTGATGCATGATCATGTAGTAGTTACTGAGCATCAGAGATACATAGTACTCTATTTTCAAACAAATAACTGTGGGTTTATTCATAATGTATTCCTGATAAAATGCTAACTGAATGAAGAGGTTTATCTGTCCGCTCTATGCATGGAGAAAATTCTAGGAAGGAAAAGGCAAATTTCAATAAAAGCCTGTACAAAATACTCGAAATAGACAATTTAGTTGACTAGTCTACCGCATAGAGAGAGCAGGCATACGCACCGTGGTGATTGCCTAGGAAGTTGAAAACCCTGGAAGCGAGAAAGCAAGTAGGAATTAATGTTATAGAGGCAGAGGGTAGAGGTTTAGTTGACTGGTAGGCAGTACAGAGTCCGGAGGAGAGATAATAGAAGCCAGTTCAATATTATCAATACCCATTCAAAATGCAAAAGCCTGCACATTTGAAAGCGCGAGCGGTCGGGGTGTTGTGTCGTCGTCGTTGACTAGTGAGAGAGAGAAAGTGGGTGAAGGGAGAGAAAGAGAGAGTAAGTGTTGAGAGTGAGAAAGAGGGAGAATGAGAATAGGTGAGAGATATATGAGGATAGACTCGCTGCAACGTGGGGGTTAGCGAGAGAAAATGATTATGAAAACGTTTATAGCAGGGGACGGATGCAAGTGGAAAATGGGATTCCTCATCGCCACTTTCCAAGTAACTATATATATTTATATACGGACACTTCATATACTCGAGTATATAAGTATATGTATATATTATTATCCCCTACATCACTACACACAAACACACACTGGACATCTCTACACTATTCCACTTGGTATCAACTGATATAGAATGAACAATATATAGATATATAGGGAATGTGCATCGTGCATTTTCCCCACCACTGACATAGGCCACCCTTCTCAGTCCCTTTTCCTCCCTTTTCGCCCTTCTAGGCGCATCCGCTGCACATGTGCATCATTTTTCCCTTCTCTTTGTGTTCCCTTCGGTGTGTGTGCATCGACTAACCCTTCCCTTCCTCCCTACACCATCATTTAAAATATAGCACTCTCCTCCTCATCGCCACCATTCCCCCTCCCACACTCTACTGAACCATCAACTTTGGTAGTTGCCAACATATCAGCTTTTCATCCCAAACAACCATGAATACTGGCTGCCGGCAAACAGAACGCACGGCGACTTGTTAATTATTTATCGGCTGCAAACATACTTTTGCTCTTCACTTGAAATTTTTCTGCGGACTTGTCTGAAAATGTGACAGCAATACAATAATAAGAATCGGGCAGGAACATAAAATTTCAATTTCAATGTTGCAGCTGAACTACAAGCATTGAGCGTTATTCGTTTTGAATCAGTGCAGGTCATTTCCATCAGAAACAAAGTGCAATTTCTATTTTGAAACGTCAACAACCAGCAGCCAACATAGAAAAAGCCACTATAAATAAAATTCGCCCACGTTGGAAAGTGCTGTCACTTCATCCCGGTTTCATGAATCACAATTCATATTATTCTTATTTTACAGTACAATGGTCGTTGAAAACATTATTAATTTCAGACATTTCATGTTTGAATTTAATTTAGCTTCATTTCCAAATTACAAATTAAAAAATTACAACATAAGAGTAGAACACACAATAAAAAGTGAATAGTAACCCCATTGAAATTGGTTGAGCTATCATTATTTGAAAAATTTTATATACTCTCTGGTTCTGTTCATCCTGATTGGAACAACCACAGAGATTTCTGAGTGTTTGGGTGACTTTATTCTACATAATAGGAAATTTTATCCCGTTCTCAATATCCAAATTCTATATCTGAGCCTCAATATCAAATACCCAGGGATTAACTCTTCTCCATCTAACAAGTAAATAATATAACATTCCATGCAGGTGCTCATCATTATACAACTTTTAAACCTTCCTCATCCTACTCCTTCATCTTCTCTTTCAAATTTATTTATTTGAGGATACAATCACAAATCATACAGATATGATTGAGGGGGGACAGGCTTGGCTCAAAACTATTCCATTCCCAAATTTTGAAATGAAAATATTCCTCGATGTCCATGCTAGTCAGCGTAGGAAACATAGTCTTGGAGCCAAAACTCGTACATTCAAAAACATATTTGCCCCATTTTATATGTTCTGAATTGTTTTAGTTATATAAGTCAAGCAATTCTTGAAATCGTTAAAGCCACCTATCTGATCAATTAGCACGCAACTAGTTCCAGATAATTTTAAACGTGGATGCTTCATTGATGTGTTGATTTGTTGCACATGTTTGCTTAGTAGTCTTGTTATTATTCGCAATCTACCCCCGCTCTCTTTTATTGATATATGTAGTATGACAATATCCAAGTGCCTTAGTAGTTCAATAAGGTTTAGTAGTACAAGGTATTATAAATACCTCGACGGTAAGTATGGGCGACGGACAGTATAGTACAGGTGGGTCAATGGCAGGTATAGTGAGGTGCATCCTAGATCGAGAGACTAGGCAAGACTTGGGAGCTTCTCTTCAGCTTCTATCTCTCGACTATGCTCTGCTCTGCCACGGCCTCTGCCTTATCGACCTTCCGTCGAACGAGATGACAGGCTAGCTAAACTCTCACACGCGCACTCATACACACTCCACGACGTACACGTATTTAGACGCTCTAGGCGGCTCGTTTCCAATGGATATTGTATGGGATAGTGCCAGTATTGTACAGAGTACAGGATCCCCCGCTCGTCCGTCCTGAGAACAAGATTAACCCACCACCCTTCCAAGCATCCCTAGATATCTCGGCCAGTTTTACTTGTGTCGACCCCACCCCCTCTCACCCGATCACTGCTAGCCCTTCATCTTTGCATCCGATTTCACAAACTAGAGTTAGATTATCCAACAGCAGCACTTCACCATCAGTATGGCTTATGTCGTGATTTACCCTTCTTGCCATTCCTTACGTTGACTGCTGAGAGTTGTATGAATGGTGCACTCAGTTGAGTCAATGAAGTTACATCCCTGAAATGAATACTATCTCTTCTTACACGTAATGCAAGTTTTCTCACATGAAGTGTTGAAAGAAAAAAGTATCTCAACTCTCTATATTAATTAATGATTTCTAAATAAAGAATATAAATAAATTCTTCGATAATATAACAAGAAAGCACTATTAAAAGAGTATTACCATCCGGTACTATCTACTTTATATGGTTATTATCGAATCTACTATAGATGAATACTCGTGATGTAAATAATGGATTCTTTGTATTTACGAGTACATCTGAAAAGGAAGATACATTTCCAACATCATCGACTGACAACAGCGAGATTCATCTTCTCAATTCTTCTTTAGACCTTCTTGATAAATCAGTAGTGAAAAAACGGAATATGAAAACCAACTTCGATGGTCGAAATCATTGATAAAGTTCTTAAATCAATCGTTGTTAACAAGATTATCAGGTGGGCATCAATGACCCATATTGAATATTCCAGAATGATACGATAATATTTTATTCTAATTCTTAGTTTATACTAACTTCATTACAACAGGAATATTATCTTCATTAATCCCTATCTATAATTTTGCCTCAATCATTAACAACATTGATTTTTAAAACTTACTAGAAAATTGTAAAATATCGGGAAAAATTATTCAATTTTCAAAGTGACGAATAGATTGATTGGTCCATTTCCTTCGCAAATATTCATTGACCCATATGAAAAACAAATGAACTCGGCGCCCAAGTGTACTGCAATAGAGAATGAGAGAGTTTATGAGGTGGAAATGATTCTAACCTGTGCTAACAACCACTAATCGCCTTCATAATGGAATTTTTTCTGCCGCCTGCAGAAGTGTGGCAGTGCAGAGGTCGCATGAGGGAGAAAAATCAACAAAGAATAACAGATTCGGAGCGCTGCTAGAGAGCTTATTCGCTTTTTATTGCCAACCCTTCTCACTGTGGTCGGCTGAAAAAAATGCAAAAAAGGTGTTTTCTTCTCTCGCCCGCTCAGTCGACCTTGTAATAAAGTCTATTATTTTTTAATTGCATTACACAGGTGGTGCGACTCGTCTGTGGGGAATGAAAAAATAATTTACAAGCCGTTTACCGCCCTGCCCTTCAATTATAATTACTTAATTCAGTTTTTTACAACTCGTTCCTTCAATTAGGCCTCCCAGAATGTAAATTCATGTAATCAACACCTCTTCCAACTTTTTTTTTCAAATTGGTTTATCAAGTGGTAGAACATTTTGCATTAATGCTCGTTTTTTATGCCTAAATCAAGAGTTAATTCTCTTTTCAGAACTTTTTATGATGAAGTAGTTCATATTTTACTTATGTTATACTATTATCATTGATAAAATCAAAACACATAGTAATTCTTTGTCTAAACGTTGACACGATAGGTATCGTAGCGCAAAAACAGAAACAAATTAAAATGTAAAAATTTAATAGAAATGTAGAATTTTAAGAAAATTGAGGAAATTTAAATGTAGAAAATTGAGAAAAGTGTAGAAATCATTCAATGAACGAAATTGAATTCATTAGCTTGATCATGTATTTTGTAAATGAATGAGTGAATGATTGGCTCATCAATGTTTTTCTGTTCTCTCAATAGGTCATAGAATATCACTGACAATCTGAAATGGGAATGTTCATTGATGGGTACTGTGGAAGTGAATGAAAAATTGAAATGGAAAAAATTGAAAGTTGCGAGAAGCAACAGGTGAAGTCCGTGTTGACTAATGAAAAATAATCACTGCAACTTGTTTATAGTAGTCGAAACTTTTTTCATTTTCCAGTGATAATAGTATGGAATTGGAAAGAGGCACTGCACTGTTCGACAGACCTAGATGTGCTTGTGTGGAGTGAATTAAAGGGCTGCAGAGGGGAAGTGGGTGAGGGCCGACATTCAGCCGAACTCTATACATATTGTGCATTAGAAGAACAGTGACAGATAATAATTAGAATCACACGCAAGCTCAGGCTCGCGCTCGCCTGCCTACAAGCGAACGCTCGCACGAACGCACCCACACACGCAAAACAGAATTGAACAAAACGCTCTCATACAAATACGAAGTAGAAACGAACGAACAGTACAATAATAAGGAAAACAAGAAGTGAGAGAGTGTAGGAGAATAGTTAGAGAGGGGTAAAATGTTAGCAGCCCCTATATCCCCACCAAAAGCTGGGTTTTCTCACATTTAGCGTTTCCTCGTTATCTGCCATATTCGTTCAACTGGCTTCAGCGCATGCGTCAATTTGTTTATGATGAGACGATTCTTTATACGCATGTTTTGGCTTGGGCGCGTGCGTGCCCCTGTGCGTAGGCAAGAGCTTGGACACTAGTCTCTCCAGAAAAAACTACTACTAATTCATTTTCAAAAATTAAACGGAAACTTTCGAACCTATGCGCCCGCGCGATAATAATACTGTTGGGTGGTGGGGAAGAGGGGTACGCGCAAGCGCGCACTAAATCACAGTCGAACACAAGTTTTCACTCACACCCTTTCTCTCTTATTCTATTGCTTGCTGTATCTCTCGCTCCTCTCAACCTTATGTACAAATAATTAATTATCAAATCGTACATCTTTGTTGCATATTGTATTATTCAACAAATTATTCAATATTTTTTAATGATATGTAATAATCTAAAATATTTTACTAAGTTGAGATGTGAGATAAAGTACCAGCTAATAGTTTGGCTATATGATTAATAAATAATTGAATGGGGAGATCATGTACTCCGTACTCTCGACCCAATTCCACTGATCGGACAAATTGTTGAACTGTTGAGCACAAATAAATGTCTACGATAAAAATTAAAATTCTAACAAGAAAAATAATAGAAGTATTTCTAAAAAGGGCAGAAACAATGTAATCTTGAAATGAATCATAGGTTGAAAGAATTTGCTAATAAACGTTTTCTATACATCATCCAATTAAAAAAATAGATAAATAACAATATGGAGTTTAATAATATTGAAAAATAGTTGTATAAATGATATGATGGCATGGGATATCGAAGTTTGAGCATTAACTTCATCGACTCTCTTAAACGGCATCTTATGCATTTCAGAGCAATTCTTTAGAGATTTAGATTTTTCTGAATTTGAACATATCAAAGAATATATTATTAAGGTTGCATTAATGTGGGAATCATACAAAGGTTGCTCAGTTGCACTAGTGAGGAAGCTGGGCGTTTGATTGAACATTGCAGTCTGATATGAATAAGTATCAAGTTGGATAGAGAAAAGAGCACTAGAGAACTTAGTATGCCCGTCAGAGATATTGGTGCTTACGTAGCTAGTTATTCACGCGACTTGTCCAGGCAACTGCACACTGTTGTTCATTTCCATATAAGCGAATTCAGGATAGGAATCATACTGGAACTGGAATCGATAAATTACATCTCGATCGGACGTCGGACGTGGAAGTCAAGAAATCCAGAACAGAAACAGCTATTAAGTTGGCCATAAATCTAGAGCCCCCTCCCTACTCCTCAGTTTGACTGCCTGCCTATCTTCCCCCTCCTCTCACCATTCTGATGTTCTCCCTCAGAATGAATGAATTCTCGACGCAAATTACATGCCAATTATCTATTTACATGGGAATATCTCCTCATTCGTCCGTCGCTGTATCCTGAATACTTAATTCGCCAGCGTCGAAAAATTGCGAATTCTTACCTGTATAATAAGGAATTGCAAAGATCTGGTGCTTTTGATAAGGGACCGCATTAGAATTTTGCAAATATCAATCATTCATGGACTCATAAACGGCCAAACAGGTGTGGGATGTTGATATTCTCATACTGTATTGAAGGAAAAATGAAATGAACATAAATAAAAACAGTAGAATTCATCTATGAAATTAGTCTCAAGAATAAATGTTCCTTCAATTTAATGATATCCTTTGGTTTATTCAACTGAGTTGATTGATAAGGACTTTAGTGCTGTGAAAAAGTATCTGTTTTTGTAGGAAACACTCACATGAACATTGCATTTTTACAGCTTTTAATGCTACGAATTCTTCTAATAATTATGATTAATGATAGTATTCAACAGAAATTTTCTCCAGGCATCAGCTTCTCTGATTCTCAATTCTTTTGTTTAAGCTTCAATTTCCATCTTCTTTTTCGTTATATGTCTTTAAATTATTATTACTTTCCTTGCCCTATTACCATAGGTAAGGAAAGTAGGCCTATTACTTTCCAAAAAAATTTAAGGTACCCTAATTTAATGTTTTCTATACGTTTCAAGGTCCCCTGAGTCCAAAAACATGATTTTTGGGTGTGTGTGTGTGTGTGTGTGTGTGTGTGTGTGTGTGTGTGTGTGTGTGTGTGTGTGTGTGTGTGTGTGTGTGTGTTGTGTGTGTGTGTGTGTGTGTGTGTGTGTGTGTGCGTACAAACGTAGAAGTCTGTGTTTTTCTACTTAGATTTTTTGCATATTTCAACTTTTATCTCAAAAACTACTCACACTACAGCTTCCAGACTAGTTTTATTCAATTTTTCAGATATTTTTACATATGAATCCAGCATAAGTTTTTCAAAAACTAGTCCCCAAACAATTCAGCATCACCAGAGGAACTGAATTCCGGGAGAAATCTTTCATCCTGTATAGCTCGCTGATGGAGCGTTTATGGATGTATATGTTTATTGGATTCTTTTTTCTTTTTTTTACCTTTACTATCACGTATTGAATTATTCAACCATAATTAAGAATCACCCTGTATATCAGCTCTATTAACTAGCATGAGTCTCCTCCCTGAGAAACTAACAGGGGGTCCACCCCATCCTTGAGAAATTTACTTTGTAACCTCCTTCTCGTGCTTGAGATAGGTGGGTAGAGCATTTTATTCAAAAGAACACACGTCGATATTTTATTTGTAGAACAGCTATTTTGACAACTTTTAAAAAATCCTCAAATTTCATAATTCAAACAAAGGAAAATGTACTCTGAAAACAATAACAATAGTATAATCGTAGTTTTAATAAAATTATTTAGCCGCCAATCGGCATAATGTTATTCCCCTAGATTATCCTCGTTTAAGAATGAGGCTTATAGATCAATGAGCAAGGAAAGTTGTGTGAGTGTACCACACCAGATTTTTTTTCCTATGTTACAGTAAAATGATAGCACACTCTCATCATCATTCCTTTAATAACAAGTTATATATATATATATATAGGAATCAGTCATTCAAGTTCCAAACAGTTCATGGATTTTTTTTATTCTCATAGTAATTTTAATTACAGAATTTGTTACATTTTTTACTTAGTGGACTAGTACTATTGTTCAAGTAGATTGCAATCTGGAGCATGTCGCCTCACAATCATAATTATAGACACATACTGATGTCGAGTATAACTTAAGTTAGGCTAGCCTATGTACTAATGAGTATGAGACTGGTGACATTGCAGGGTTGGTGAGTATGTGTATGTGTATGTATGTAAGGGTGTGTGTGAGGGTGGGTGGATGGTAGGCGGCAGGCGACATGACTCGTGATCTATATGAGGGTGTGTGGGGACTGATCGTGTGTGTGAGTGAGTGTGTGTTCGCGAATGTGCGGGTGCATTTTTTATTCGATTCGGAGATCGACGCTTTATAAAATGTGTATGATGGTGAGGGGATGGTGAGGGATGGCTAGGGGGGTTGGACGCGCGTGTGCGCGCACGGTCGAGGGGGTTGGAATTGAAAACGGTGGCAGGTTGAGAGTGCAGAGAGTTGGGGTTCGGGGGATGAGGGACGGTTTCGCAGAAGAGGGGAGACTAGTTTTGCAATTTTGCAAACGGCCGACGTTGGGGTGGGGGGCTTGGCCGGCCAATTGCATCGCCCAGTCGAACACTACATGCATACAAGTGCAGTTTGCTGCATCGAAGAGTTGCGAGGTGCTCACCGCACGCGTGAAGGTGCTCACTGCCCGTTTTTGCAACGCTTTTTCTAGCGATCGGGCTCAGTTTTTTCGAGTATTTCGCAAGCAAGTCGCGCCGACTTCTCGGGTGTGTCTTCAGCTTGCATCTGTGCCTTGGAACTGTGCGTCTGACAAGGAGCCTTCACGCCAGGCGACGGGTCTCCCCACCGCTCGACTCAAAACTCAACTTTGCCGCGCCACTTCGACTTGTCTTGAACTTCTCTCTCACTCGCTCCACTCTCAACTGCCCTCGTGCTCCTCCACTTTTCCTTCACTTTTAACCACCTCCTTCTTCACCAGCGTCACAACCACCTTCTTTCTCACCCCGTCTTCTTCCTTCCGGCTCTGAAAAAGCTGTTGTTTCTGCGTCGCCGCCGAAAGCCGCTCCCCATACTAGTCTATCAACTAACACAACATATCTATATTTAATAAGGGAACATATTATTTCTAAGTGAGTTTATCAATTTTCAAAAATTATCCATATTCCGTTAAAAACAAGTTGATTGAAAAAAAAAATTTGATAGTTGGAAACCTACATTACAATCAGCAATACCCTAGACTACAGTTTGAGTTATATCATTTTATAGCATTTGTTTTGAATATTGAATTCTTGAATAATCTCTTTTCATGACAACTGTAGTTGCTTTTCGAACGAAAAAAGTTGTTCGTGATTAAGAAAGCTAGGAACTTAGAAAACCTCCACCCCAACCCTCTCCACTAATGAGTTCAGATTCAATTCCATCTAATCTTCAAATCAGTGTTCTCATCCAATCTTTTGAAAGTCGTGCTGTCAATGTTGTTTTTTATAATTTGTGAAAAGTGTAGTATACTAAGATCTACTTTTAGCTCATAGATTGAAGAGACGTCTAGTGTCTAGCCATTGTATAGTTCTCTAATGCGTCATTGATGACGCATTATATCTCAATCTGGATTGTCATTCTTCAAGATAGGTCATATCAAGAAACTTGTCCGTTTCTCAAGAAACTTCGAACTTCAAAAATTCCATCTCATGCAAATTATCAAATTAACGAATCTCATGAAAACTTTCTTGAGAAACAGTGTTTCAAGTGCTCTCTGTAGAATCAATGTTTTCAAGGCAAGGTTCTTTGGAAGTTTCGAGTAGAATTTATAATTTGTAGAAATTTTGACCATTCAAAACTTTTTCAAATCTAACCAATCTCACTCTGTGTTCAAAGGATCAGATAAAAATGGAGCTTTCAAAGTCTAAATCTCATCCTCAATTCAATACAGTATCTGCAGATCACATATTTTGAGAAGTTTGAGAATATGTTAACATAATTTTTTCACTCTTTATCTATGATTCAATATCAGCTTGAACTAAGTAGGCCAGTCTATTGTTTATTGCTTTAGATTTGAGATATTTTCGGTTTCTTATTCACGTGGAATTCATTTTTGGCTCAATATATTGAATCAGATAGCCTACTGTACTGATTTTTCAATGATCTGTCCACACACAAGTCCATTGGTTCGGCTCTTTACGAAACAGCTGAATTGAATAGAAGATTTGAACTTAATTACATTTTTCAAGCAATTGTTTCTGGTGAAGTATTCTTGAGGCTATTTGAGCGTACAGGCCTACGAGTGATTCCATAAATCCACAAAATTCCTAAATATTGGGAAACAACTTCTCTCAACTTGAAATTTCTTTAAGTTACTTATTCTCTCGGATGATTTAATAAGTTCTTCCAACACTATAATTATTTTGCACTGTTGTGGAATGAATAGGATGATATTCCAATTCAAAGCAAATATTGCAAAATAGTGTTCCAAAAAAGACATACCAAAAATAATGCAGGCTTGCCAATATATATATTTTTAAAATTTACTTGACAATGAAATGTTTGATCCGAATTTATATTGGGTATACATTTTTTTGGTATTTATCATGGATAGAAACTCAAAATTGGATATTTGGAACTTTGAAAAGTAATTTATTCAAATTTTATGGGGAACTTTTCGACAATTGAAATGTTTCGTATGCTTCACATTGACAATGACTCAATTTCTAGAAACTAGATTTCTCTTACATCAATTGTCACGTGCTAGTGACTGGAACACTAAGAATATGAATGCTCGTTTCTTCAACTCCGATTTCTTGTGAATACTTTCCATAGCTCATTATGAGCTTGGAATGTATCATAGCTCCAAATTGGAATTTGAAAATTTTCTGGTTGATTTTTATTATGAAATTGACAATATACATTAGTTTGAGAGTTCTTCAATGAATAATTCCTCCCAAAATAAAATACTTATTCTCAAATAATCAAACATTTTCGAATGTTTCATAATTGATAGAATGTTATGCTCTGCATAATAATTGTTCTTGGAGAAATTGATTCAATTGTAACATTTTTTGAATGACAAAGGTTTGGAGTTATACTGTATAATATTTCTAATAGTGGACATGACTTGCCCACCGAAGACTAAACAGTTAACATAATATATCACTCGATGAGTGTTCCAAAACACTTGATATTTTATTCAAATATCTATTGGAAAAAACGAATCTATCTTCACATTATTTACATGGTGAATAGTATTTCCAGATACCATCATAAATCTCTCCGTGATTATCCTTTTTTCATAGAACCAGCCTTCATTATTTTTTCTATAAGAATCTCCCATGAAGTTCACCAATGATTCAGATATCAAATTTTAGGAAGTAGTCAACCACTCCAATAAAATCTTTTGAAAACCCTCAATATTGAGATCAATTTATATAATATTATTGGGAATTTCATTCAGAAAATTCCAACTATTGCACCAAATCTATGGCATTTGTCAAAACTTTCTTCAAAAATATCTCATACGTGAATCATTTGAGCCCTGGTGATGGAATAATCTAAATTCAGAAACAAGAAACAAAAACACTACTTATACTTCTTTCTTAAGCGACCAATATCAAATGATACAATTCCTAAAGTGTTTTTGGAGTAGAAGAATATAATAAACCATCTTAGGATAATCTCAAAAGAGAATGATCATCCTTCAAATGTAAGCTCTAATCTCGTCTTCAACCAGTTCCATGGATAGCTTGATGCGTTATAATTTAATGAATTGATGACAATTGCCAAACATAACCGAGATTTCCAAACTTTGTGGACAGTTGTTGAATTGTGAATGAGTTCAATGGCGAATGAAATGAACTTATCTCATTTGGGAGCAGCCGATGATCACCAAACACGTTTATGTTCTCCCCTTTTTACAAGTACACTCTGACATATTCTGTCACTGGTGTAGATCACACATTGCAAGAGCATTATTGAATACATGCCTCGTACTCAAATAATACATTGGATCGTCATTCAATTGTGTTTCATTGCCAGAGCATTGTTGAATACATGCCTAATACTCACATAATATATTGAATCGTTCTACAGTTCTGTAAACTACATTCATTCACACTAAATATTTCCCGTGGTACCAAATCAGTTGATAAACAGAACCTGATTCTGATACGGAAGCTCATGGCTATCCTCTAACTCATGTTACGTTACTTTTATGAGACTCTTCTACCATGAGTATTGGTTTTTACATGGAAAAGTCCGGCACTGGAGCATAAATTATTGTTGTCTACTTCTAATCACTCCAAATTAAATTCGATTTGATGACTCGGACTGATCTTGGAATTTAATTTCAATGGTAACATCATTGTTAGATTCATTGTTGATGAGACCTAGGAAATATTTTTACTGTCAAAAAGGATGATAACACTGAAAGAGGGTTGAATATATTATATTCAATATAATTAATACAATTATATTATATTCAATATTATATATATTCAACCCTCTTTCAGTGTTATCATCTTTTTGGACAGTGAAAATATTTCCCAAGTCTCATCAACAATGAATCTAGCAATGATGTTATCATAGAAATTAGATTCCAACATCAGTCCTAGTCATCAAATCGGGTCATCAATTTCATTTGGGGTGATTAAAAGTATAGAGATTATAGAGATTATAGTGCGGGTTTCACTTTGATAGGAGTGAAGTAATTGTGGCTTTTAGATTGATATAAATTTATGCGAATATATGATATGACAATGCGAATCATTCTACGTATTTGGACATTACTTGCAAATGCTTCAATCCACATCCAACTTCTGAAGAATTTTGGAATATCTTCTTCCGTATAGGTTCACTCGTAGTTTTAAAAATCACAATACAGATTTCAGAAAACCAGAATGAGAAAATACGTCAGTTTCTGACTCCAATTTTTTTTATTAAAAACTTTTTTGGAATATGAATAACGATAATACATAAAATTCAAATAGTTTGAATAATGGGATGATTGCTAAAAACTTTAAAATTCCAAAATCTCAAGTCAAAATTTTATTTCGATGTTTTTTAGTACAAATGATAGTAGTTGGAAAATTATAGTAGTCGTTTTCATGCGTGGAGTGTATTTTCAAAAAAAAAAAACGTTTTCTTAGTTATACTTTTATTGCTTTTGATCCACTCAGATTTTCATTTCGGGAAAATTGTCAAGTTAATAATCCTAAAGTCAGCTTCAATCCCAAACCAATGATAGTTATTATCAGTCAGATCTTGATCCTTAAACTTGTAATGAGGGAACAAAATAATCAACTCCAAGAAAATAATTGATCATAATTTCTATCCCTACTTTCCTTCTGTAAATACTAATTTGAATTTCACTTTAGAAGTGATCTCCACTTTTGTAGTGTGTTCAGAACCGGAAATTAAGTATGATAAGTTGGAGAGAAAGAGAGCGTGAGAAGGGAGGGACAAGTGAAGTGTGTGTGGCGACGAAGCGGCGGCGGCGGCGGTGACTTAGCACCCTAGGCGAGAAGGCCCAACAGGACGCTAGGCGACAGGCGACTGACGCAGTTTTGCTTTTCAGGTTGGAAGATGGCGCGCATGGATCATCTCAGTCAGTCATCGATGTAAAGAAGCTATGATATTGAAATTCGGAGACTATTGGACAATTCATTTTGCAAAGACTCCTATAAAACAAGTGTTATAATAGACAAACAGGCCTTGGTGCGAACTATAGACACAGTGTGCTTTGTGTGTGAAATGGTGATAAGGTAATAGCTCCACGTCATAGAACTTATATGATGACTGGACCCGGGCAGATGTAAGCCCAGCCCAGCCATAAGAATACCGACGAGGGGCTAATCCCCCAAAAGGACAGAAAAAACCTCCATGCAGTAACCACTAAGTAACTAACCCTTTTACAGGCTCCAACCCTACCCTCAAATACCATCCCTTCCTCAAGTATAAACGGGCCCCTAATCCAACTGTTCAGTACGAATTCCAAAAACGGCATCCTTCCACACCATTCAATCAAGACAAAACAAAAAATTACCCCCTAAATTCGAAATCAAAAAGCACTCGCAAAAATAAAGTTACTCGGTGTTCTAAAGAAAATAAAAAAGCGGTTTATTATTAAAAAATTATATGTTTACGAGAAAAGAAATTCTATGTGCCTAAATATTTAGAGAGAAAAATTTAAATTTTTAAAAAGTATTTTCCATTCGTCCAAAAAAGAAAACAAGTTTTAATCGTTTATTATTAAGGCCTACAGTTTGTAATGTGTTGTGGAACTGTTGAATTATAAACTGCAAGACATTTGTCAACTGAAGAAAAGCACTGTGTAGATTAATACAAGTAAATATAGGAGTCCAACTTGTGATACAAAATGGTTGTGATAATATTTTTCTAAGTATTAAACATAAAAAACTATTTAGACTGTTAATCGTAGCCTAACAGAAACGCTGTAGAATCGTGATGCTATCGCGTTGTTCCATCAACGACCAATCTTACCACAAGGAGAACCCTCTGGACATCAACTGCTGTCGATACTGCCTCACGCCCATCTGCTTGTCTCCCACAAAGGTGAGTCCACCAAATCCACCAAAACCTCATTTCTTACTGTTGTCACTTAAAGGTACTGTATGCCCTGTTCTAGTGATTTCACCAGAGATGATACTTGTAGTATGTCTATAATCAGTCGTCATGAGAACCCACGTCATTAAAGGCGACACGACTTCGTATTGACAGCAAACAAGGATCCTTGGACGCATGTGGATTCTAACATCAACTTCATTGAATTATATCCAATCCACAAAGAGAAAAGCAACAAGAGAATGATGGAATATACTTTCTGTTCTTTAAATAACTGGTCATCCATGAAAAATGTTGAAAAACTTTCTATAATTCAACGAATAAGTAGAGCACTGGGTGAAACAAGAATAATAAATTCAATCGAACTTCAATCATTTGGTGGTCAACTTCAAGGCCTAAATTATAGACACCCAAAACTTACTACAGAAGAATCGATGTATTTGGGAAATGAACTCTGATTATTCATTCAATAGTTTTTGTGTTGCTTGAGCTACATACAATATTATTGTAAATCAAAAGACAAATTAAAGTAGTTAACCTGGAAATGAATGTTCAAGTGTCTCCTCCAGGCCTGGCAAAAGCGTGTATTACTCACAAGGGCATAAAAGCCTATAATTGTACACGCATGTTTCCGGATAGCGTGAAACCCTTGGAAAGCCTTTCTTGGAGCTTCACAATTGAGTAACGCTTATGAAAGAAGACACTTGATTTCAAGAAAAAAGCGTTACTTTCAATAAACAAATATCAACGGTATTTGAGAAAACCATGTCGATAATAAAATCGATTTGATATATTGAGGATCTCCAGTTAGTGGAATGAAAATATCTCTGGGGGATCCCTTTTGTTGCTTTTTTACTCAACTTAGGCTATTTCTTATTAAAAAATATATTATTCAATAGATAAATAATCAAAATTCCAGAAGTATCAATTATTAACAATAGTTCAAAGAATAGAATTCACTTGACTCCCACTTTTTGAAAATTTTGAAAAATTCCCACTTTTGATGCTCCAACACTTTATTTTTCATTCTCTACTCCAACTAAAGGTACAGTATTGGAATGTCTACCCAATTATAATATTGTCTTCATTCCAGTTTTTTTTAATCTTTATGAAGTTAATTGATCTATTTACAATTTCACGGAAAACCTTGGATTTGTATTATGAGTGATAATACTTCACCGCGTATTGTAGAGTTTTCTCTCAGCAGAAATGTTTGGGAAGACTCTGTTGATAGTTCTGAAACGACAGACTGTAAAGCGAGTACATTACAGTTCAATTTTTGCATTCAAATTCGTTTACATTGTTCTCGAATTGAATTTGAACAAATGTAGGTTCATAGAGTAGAATAATTATTCAACAGGACATCACTTCTACTACTTGAAGTAGAGTAGTTTTGATAAGTGTTGATGTCAGAGTATGATACGATTAGTTTCGAAGTGGAAATAAGTTGGAAGCTAGGCAGGCAGATCAGTTGGAAGGAATAGGAGGTAAAATAGAATCGAAGTAGCGGAGGAGTTAGCGTGCGTAAGTGAAGCCGAGAACTTGGAATTCCTTGCTCTCAAGCACCTTTCTCACCTTTGCTTTTCTCACCAAGTCGCGTGTTTGCCAGCTACAATGACACAGCAAACAAAGTGTTAAGTCCCTCACTTTGCCGCAATACTCTTACCGACCTCTTCTACACTTTCTTTGCAGTCACCGACGGTCTCTCTCGCACCCATTATTCTTCGTCAACTCTCTCTCACTCACCTCCACTCATTCTCGGCATTCTTATCCTTCTTCGCATTCTTATCCGTCCCCTTCAAAAAGTACGACGCTAGCGCGCGTTCTATTTTTCGCCGGCGAATAAATCTTTTTAATTTATAACCGTAAACAGTCTCACGCTGAACATGTCCAATTATCTGCCCTGTTCAGCGCTTCTTCTCATTTGAATTTGACTCTGCACAAACTAACAAATGTTCATGAAGGACCATGACCTTTTTTATCTTCCTCGATGGTAAATTTTGAGCAGTGAGAATGTAGGGAGCTGCGTGCTTATCTCTCAAACTTTATTCTCAAAAAGAAGGAAAGCGTAAACTGTAAGAAACGATTCCAGTAAGTTTTGAAACTTATTCAACCTAAGAATTTTTCAAATCTCTTCACTAAATAAAATTTTTTCAATCAAGTAGTTTGCAATATTCTCCAAAACTTTATGTAAGCTATTTCAGTTTTAAAAGTTCTATCAGATGATATCAATAATTTTCTATTAAATCTGGTACCAGGATGTTCAAAACTGCTCATAACGATTCTGTTGATGAATTATTGTTTTATAAAACATTGGTGAGTGAGTCATCAGTGATTGTTAGTCTATGAACCGAATATTTCCGATCTTGCGTAATTATAGTTCATAGTTAACTTGAACAATCGAATACTTATCAAAAATGCTGTTTCAATATTCAGGATCTCTAGTACAATAATTTTATAAGTATACAAGATTATATTCTAAATTCTGGGCAGATTTTTCAACTGCGAAATGTATAATACCGTGTAACAGTAATAATATTGCTATTATTCCAACTTCATACTAGTGGAATTGGCGATTGAGTAGTATTTCTTACAGTATTATTGTTATATTGAACGGTGAAATCACCTTATTGTTTGGAAGGTCTAGGAATGGTATCTTACAAGCCTCCAAGCTAGGTGGCATTGACAACTGGACCCCCTCGAAGATGTTACAGTGGAAATCAGCAGGATTGCTTCGCTTTCACGTTTATTCAATAAGCATTTTTTGTAAAAAAAATAAAAAACTCTTCTCTTTTCATATTTCTCTGATGAATATCGATTTTTCTGCGTAATATTTTGGAATTCCTTAAAACCTACACTCACAGTATCATATATATGCGTTCCAAATTGAATCTTCATGGTCAAACCAATCGGAAGTTCTGGATAAATGTGGAAAACAATATTTCCTGTTTAATTTGGAGGAACTTATAAAATTCTTTTCAACACACTGTCAAGTTCCCAGTGTGACCTGGATAGAGTAATATTCTGTTGAGTGATTCTTGAACGAGCTGAAAAACTTTTTTTCTTCGATTACTTTTGTAAAAATATTAAAGAAACAGAAAAATCTTTAAAATATATTTGTAAAACTATTCAAATTACATTCCATGAACGTTGATACCAAGTATAATAGAGTGAAAACTATTTGTTCCCATTCTATTTATACCCAGAAATAATGTATTGTTCAGTTGAATAATATAATGACTAATAACTATTTTGTGAAATAAATGTAATCCTGATTTCATGAACCTATGCAATTCGCATAACTCAGCGTTGGAAACGCTGAGGAATCATCCAAATATTTTATATTTGCATCCTTGAAACATGAGCATTCATAATCGTCAAAACTGATAAATAAATTTCA
Source organism: Nilaparvata lugens (assembly GCF_014356525.2). Lineage (NCBI taxonomy): Eukaryota > Metazoa > Arthropoda > Insecta > Hemiptera > Delphacidae > Nilaparvata > Nilaparvata lugens. The sequence continues at coordinate 47,805,914 of NC_052504.1, read as the reverse complement.
AATCTTATTTATTTTTCCACAAAATATTATCAAATGTTTTCTTCTTCATGGAATTATTGATCGAGATTTTGAAAAAAGCATGAATTAAAACTCCAAACATGAATATTAGAGATTTGATAGCAGTGTTAGCCTTCAAGTGAATTGTATATATTGAGAAGTCTTTCAGTGCAGTAAAATATAGGGATTTTGCGAAGTGGATTTCATATCGGATATTTTATTTCATTCCATGAAAAAAGCTTTTTCGATCCGGCGCAACAAAAGTTTCGATACTTTATCGACGTTTCATGAATGTTTATAACATGGTAGGCTTGTTTTGCGAGCGGCGCCGAGCATTGTTGCGAGGTTTTATTGTGCGCTAGGGCAGTTGCTCACTAGCGGGTCGATTGCCACTGCTCGTATAAAGATTGTATTGAGGCTAGTAGGCCTGCCGGTGTGCTTTTTAAAGAATTCTGTTCGCAAATTGAACAAAATAGTAGCGACTGGCACAAACCCTACCTACCTCACTCTCTCACTCGTATTTCTCCGTGCTTGGCACCAAAAAACCATTTACCCTTTTATGCCTCCCTAATGATCTTACTCGGAAATAGAAAAACGCCATACTAAACACGCAATTTCTATTCTTATCCATCATATCGGAATTGGAGCCGGAATCAACTCTAATGGAATCAAATTTCCGTTCAACCATGAATAACGTTGTTGCGAAATTGTGGTAGAACACTGGAGCCTTTGTAATAAGAGCAACGATCAACTTATCACATCAAACTTTCATAATTCAGAAGCATTTCAAGTCCCTCTATTTTTTAATGCTTGTTTCTGAGTTTCAATAATTTTTAACAATCAGTTTTCAATGTTATTGATCCAACGTAGTGAGGTCTGTGTTTTAACTCGGATTTTCTTTGGCTGTCTGTATGTATGTAACGCAATTACGGCCAAACACGTTGATAGCATTCGATGAGATTGGGCAGGAATATTCTTTTTTCAAATGCGCGTCGATGTATACACAAGAATTTTTGAAAATTTGCATTTTAAGGATAATATGAAAAGAAAAGGAATTTCTCTATATTCCGATATCACTATATATATTATCTACTCTGAAGATAGGATTGATCAGACTATAGAACTATTCATAATCAATCAGCTAACAAGTGATTACACATATGTCTGGAGAAGCCAGTCTTTCTCTGTATTTCTAAAGGTGCGTACAGATATACGCGCTGCGAAAATGAGCGATTCACTTTTAATCAGCTGATGCCAAGCTTTTTATATCTGTATCTTACCGTTTCTGTAATAATACAGATATAGTCAGCTAATTAAAAGTGAATTGCTCATGTTCGCGGCGCGTATATCTCTGTACGCACCTTATAAGGTCTATAGTTTCAATCAAAGACCTTAAAAAGGTATGAATCTTTGAGGTCTTTGGTTTAAATATTTTGTTTTGCATTGCAGTCATACTATTATCATGCGTGCCCATCAGTATCAATATTCACACATTTGAAAAAACTAATTCAATAGGTGATTAGAAATAATCAAATGAACTAAATAATGCTGAAGAAATTATGATATTTTTGATTGTGAAAAATTAATTTTGATCAAATGGAAAGATTATCACAGAACTGGATGAATTATATCATATGGAATGGAATACGAATTCAAACGTGAACTGAGTTTGTTAAAATTTCAAACAGGTGACAACAGAATATACTTGTGAATGAGAAAACTGCGTGAAGTCTACTGTTCACAGAACTACTAGTTTGTCCTGTTTCATTTTGATGATAGACTGTTTTGAATTTTGAATTAATTGTGGAAGATAGAATATTTCATAAAATCTAACGCACAAAAGTATGGAGGAACAACCTCATATTACATCCTCTACATAATCCACTTCTCAGAAACGTATTTTCCGAACGTGGAATACTCAATTGAATTGAAAAGAAAGGGGGAAGGGAGCTGTGGTGGTTCAATTCGTTTTTGAAAGAGAGGATGCAGGCCACCCTAATAAACCATGACAATAAAAATTATCAATCAAAATGGGCTGTAATCAATGCTGGTGTACCACAGGGCTCCATTCTTGGTCCCACATTATTCATTATATACGTAAATGATCTGTCATCTTGCTCTACTAAGCCACTTATTCAGTATGCCGATGACACATCTTCTATTATTACTAATTCAAGTTTGAGAGCTGTAGTCACCCAAACACAGGAAGAGCTACTGAATATCAAGAAATGGTTTGCTGCAAATGGTCTGTCTATGAACTCAAGTAAGACAAAGTTCATTACCTTCCAACCCCCCCATTTTGCAGCCAGAAACTTTAATGAGTTGGCCGATTTGAGTGTACCCCAGCAGAGCGTTGCTGTTGATCTTCTAGGAGTAACACTAGATAGTAGATTGGACTGGTCAGTACACATTCAAAAAATATGCTCCACGGTTAACTCGGCTATTTTCTCTCTGCGAGTGCTCAAAAACACATTGAGCTTCAAAGCCCTAATGGTGGTATATTACGGTTATCTTTTTCCTTTCCTCAAGTATGGCATAACCCTTTGGGGAAGATCAAAATTCTTCATCCAAGTATTTAGATCTCAGAAAAAAGCATTAAGAGTTATTTTTGGTAAGCCCCCCCGATATCCCTGTCGAGAACTATTCCTGAGTAGCAGGATACTTACACTGCCGTCACTGTATATCTTGGAGATCTGTTCATACGTTCACAAAAACCTACCAAACTTCACCCGCAATAATGAAATCCTCAGTTACAATACAAGGCACTCAGCCTCCCTATCAGTGGCTGCTCATAGAACCGCCATGTTTGAAAAATCTCCGCAATATATGGGCCCAAAAATATATAATAGATTACCTCAGGATATTAGAGACATGGCGGACTTACGAAGATTCAGAGGAATGTTAAAGAGGCTGTTACTTGAAAGGCCATACTATTCTGTGGATGAGTTTCTGCAGGAGTGATATATTATTGTTCCTTGTCTTTGATTCTTCCCAGGTCCTTGTACATAGGTAATCTTGACTAACTGCGTTTTTATATATAATATATATATATATTAATATTTCATGTGACTATTGTATAATTACAGTATTTTATAAATGTATTATGATATGTGTTGAGAACCTCCTTTAGGTTGCTCTTTTTGACTTATCCCCAGTCCGATTATTCGGATGTTTGGGATGCAATAAAAATAATAATAATAATAAAAACAATCAATTCAATTCTGTGTTTCCACTATCTACAGCACTCATATTTTCTTGGATGGTGAAAATTTTGCTATCAAGAGGCAGTTATAGATTGAGAATAAGAAGTAATTGAGAATATCTAATGAAAAAAAAAACATTATTATTCACATGAAATGTCTATTACCGTGTATGGAAAACATTGATGAAAATATAAATGTCATAAACATACCATAAAGATATTGTGAATACCAGAAATATAAAAACCGTTCACCAGATAGTTTGTGACATATCTCTCATTGAAGCATCTTTTTTCGGAATTGGATCAACTTTTGTCGCAATTGAGACTGAATGAAGCGTGCCCCTCACAAAGACATGACATTTATTTTATCGGGGATTAATATTTCAACGATGATATAGCTGATGATGCTGTTTTCCATGAATCACTTCAGTCCGAAAATAATTTTGTCGCTTTGTTTGCTATTCACTCGCAGCGGCATGTTATAAAAACGAAGGTATGTGATAACAGAGGCGAAGGGTCGTGTAAAATTCCATACATTCAACACCAGAAAAAGCGGCCAAATTTATTTCGCTTTTCGAATCATTTTTCTTTTTCAACTGGAATCCTCTCATTACCAATGGATTAATGAGTTTTTAGCTAAACACTCGACGAATGATCGGCGTTCCGTGTTCACCAATTAACGCTACCGCCTCCCCTCACAGTGGAAATTACATATTTTCATTCCGATAACTTTAATTCAGCCGTCTCCAGTAATGAGCAATACAGCGAGTGTAAAGGGATTATAAATGCAATTACTGATTTTTCAAATGAACGGTAATATTTCACATTCATTTATTCATCTGTTATTATTTTTTTAAAGCTACCAGTCCACTGTATTTGGATAAAGTTACTGATTCATACTCTGTTAAAGGTCAGATGCTAGTTTCCAAGACATATATTTATTGCCAGAAAACTTTCAAAAAACGATTAATATTCTCAAGGCTTGTGAATTGCTGTACTTGATTTGAATTGAAACTTTTTAATAATATTTATAATTTGCCAGATTGTGAGACTTGAAGCTACAAAAACCAGTGAGAGCTATCGGAATTGTAAAGGCTAGCACGGTGAAATCAATGGTAGGCTGGTTCGATACGTCTAAATTCTCTCTCCATCATTTCATAAGCATTGTATTATGACAGCTAATGAAAAGAAAACACGAGCTCTCCAGTCTGCTCTCTTCGGGTCATTTCCTCGACTGTAACAATCAATACCTAATCAAGGTTATAACAGTCATGACCAGTCCACAACAAATGCCAAATCAATGTAATGGTATCTCATGTCTACAAATTTCAAAAATGTCTCAAAATTCCATGGTGAAATGCACTTTTAGTAACTCTATTCAAACTGGCCTACCAAATGAGAGGAACAATAAAATTTTTCAAAATTTCAATCTCAATATGTTTTATTTTCGAAAATTCAAATTTCATTTACTGAAGATAGATAAATTCATATATTGTTGAGCTGGTCTTGACCATCAGGTAAAGTGGCAAGAAAGCATATATTGTACTTTATTCTCTGCCGGTCACCCATTCAAGGACAGTCCCGAGTGCTTTTGATTGGACATTCACCAATCACCTTCATCAAGTTTTCTCTGAAGTTCCTCTCGAGAATTTGACAAAAATATTCTCAAATACTTTGAATTCAGAAAAATAGGAATGGAAACCAAACCCATAACTCAAGTGAATGGAGTGAAGTTTAACAAATAAATGGGGAGTACTTTCAACATTTTTTCACCTCCCGTAGATACTTTAGAAACAAATCAATGTCCTTCTTTCTACTTCTCCATGCTTCACAATATTCTTGTACAATGAAATTAGTTTGACTATCGTAATCCTTCCAGAACTATTATCATTCTTTTCTCAGTTTATTATCGATTATTGATAACGAGCACATGAACTTTTTATGCAAATGCATTTGTTTGAAAGAAAAAGTGGATCAATCAATCATTCACAAAAAATCCCCCTATGCAATCATTCAGCACAAAGCATTTATGGAGCATTAAGTCCCGAGGGACGGTGCTCGGCTCAAGTCTGGCTGCTGCTGCTGCATATCAGTGAACTGCACGCTGCACCGGGTGAGGGGAGGGGGAAGTGGACCGCTGATTTATACATGCATTTCCAACATGGCCGATGGCAGCAAAACTGAGCCTCTCAATTTAATATATGGTAATGGTGGAGAGGTGAAGGGGTACCCGTGGGACGGGGGTGGGTAATTATTTACCGAACTATCGATGTGGCAGTGACAGTCGCGACGATAGCAAAAGCTAGTTGGAAAAATTGCAGTTGCTGCTGTCGGGCCATGCAAAGGCCCAATGACAGGAGGGGGAGGCTCAGCTGGGCCAATCGCCGCTCGCCGCCAACACCCCCACCCCTACCCGCTCCGATTTCGTTTGACTTGCCGTAAAAAAGCACCCCACCCTAGCCACCCTCAAATAGTTCCACTATTGATTGATAGAGAGAGCGCACAACGTTCCACTATCCGATACACTATTGCCACTGCATGCATGCACCTTCTCCACTATTTCCCTGCCACCCTCTGGAATTTCGCAATAAAACTCGCTGCAAGTGCATCGCTTCATTTCTGCTGACCACCGCAAAGGCGCATGGGGATTAGGGGGAGGCTCAACTGTCTATTTTAATTATCTTTTGACGACGAGCATTATTAATCTCGAAAGCAAAATTAATTTCGACCTTTTGTTGTGCGAAATCGTACATATTGCCAGAAAAACTCGTTACCTGCATTTGGCGCGACGCATATGCAAATCTGATCTCGGTTGTTGCATGATAAAATGTTATTCTATTTGCGGAATGATGAAAAAGCTAGTCTACTTTCATGCCGATAGAAATTTTTGTACTGATGAGAATATATTTTCACACTCGCTTTGTCATATCTGTACTGCTATTGGAATTTCCGTATCAACAAAAGAATGAGTATGAATGCAAATTTTTCATGTCGTTTTGCTTTTGCAATACACACAAAGGTCTCCTCCATGGAATAGAATCATGTTAGTCTGTAGAGTGGCAATGCAGAGACATAGATTATTATGAGAATAACAACAATTTAGAATCATTTACTGTGCATTCACAATATAAATATGATTGATTAGTTGTAGACTGAATTTTATAAAAAGGAAAATACAAAAATACAATTTTGTAATCTGAAAAACCACAATAAATTGTACTTTTCACTGGTCTCTAAAATATTCGCCATAACTAATGACAGGTTAATGATTGATTGAGAGCAGGAAGTAGGCTACCTGGTACATCAGATTGTATGCAGAGAAGCTCACGATACTAGATTTGAGTGTATGAAACACACTATCATTGAAACAAGAGAACTTCATATCAACTATTCTACACGGAAATTAGTAAAAAAACCACTCACAAAAATGTCAATACTTGGTGAAAGGCAAACATAGAATAATTGGAAATGAAATATACCAATCTTGATACACAGATTTAGTTTTCTGATGAGGAAAGTTTTCTATGCTCTATCATCTCCCACTCAAAAATAATCAGGTTTCAAGAAATCTAATATCAAGGCTCAAGAGGAAGTGATTAAAGTTTACAGTTTACACAATAATGTTTCGTTGGTGAGCACGCCAAAGAACAAAGGGGGCTAAAAGGGTTGAATTAGCTATTCACCCTTCGTAGTCGTACGTCACACTGCAATGCTGCCGGACAGTCCAAGCCACAAGAGAGAGGGAGACAAGGATAGAATGAGGAAGAGATATGTACTATGACCCCACGCCAAGCCAGAGAAGAGATGGAGGAGTATATGAGGAAGAGGAAGAAAAGATAGGAGTGGAGATGATGATGAGTGAGAGAGAGTGATTGAGATTGAGGGAGAGAATAAGGATGAGTGTACAAGGGTCGTGCTCCCCCGTGGCTACCCCTGCATTGCTTCCCCTCAGCGTGAAGACGATGCAGCAAGAATTGCATGGGGCCGACTGCACCGCATTGCACTGCACTGTACTGCACCGACCGGCCAGCGTGCAGCTGGCAGCTTGATTGAGCCATTCATTAATTAATTACACTCTCAATTGAGTCGGTGAGCAGTCTTCTTAATTGCGCCGGAAGAAAAGCGCAGTGGCCGGTCACCGGCACGAGTCGGTGAACGCCTTTTATGAACGCCTGGTTCAATTGTGCGTTGGAGCCTCTCGATCACTTTTCTGGTCAATGACTGAATGTGCTGAGAAAGAGTCGATTGATTCCTCCTCACAAATAGATGAATGAATACTCAACTGAAAAGAGCGCTGATTTCATTATGAGATGATCAATAATTTAAGAATGATATAGGAAGATAGATAGAGAAAGAATGATCAATGATACAGAAAGATACTTCAACGTGTGAGGTTCACTGAAAGATATGCCTGATTTGTGTTTATATACATGCATTGGTACAGTAAAAAAGGAAATATTCTCATACTGAATATTCGTTCATATTTTGGTTTAGCTTTCAACGTTGAATATCGATGTAAATTTATCAGCTTTCAATTGAAATCTATATCGGGTTACATAAATACAACTATGACTCAACTATTATCTGAAAATGATTGGACAGTACCTTCTTACTTACTCATACAAAATCAGGTGGTTCCTTGTAGTTCATATTGATCGATCACTAAATAACTCTCAGGTTCTCTCAGCAAATAAGATTGCGTGTATTGTTTTTGACCACCTCAAGATGTCCAAACATTTTTGTTAAATTGGGTTCAGCTATCGTGGTTCGTCGTCAATATGTGAAGCATCCACAAGAGCATGACGGGGAGAAAATCAAATAATACTCAACCCTGAAACATACTTCACAACAATTGAACCAATTTGTTTCTTCTCCATGATAATATATTCTAAAATTGAATTTCTCAATTCTCATACTTCATAGTGGATATTGTGGCACTGATGATAATGTGGATCAAAGAAGAGAGGGAAAACTATGAAGTTTTTTTTGTTTTCTATACCTGGTTTTTATCTTCTCTTCTTAACTCTATTTTGAAGTGAGTGACCATTATAATCCTATAGTAGTGGCATGTGCAAACAAGAATCACAAAGAGGTTTAGCTAGCCACCCAACCCAATTACAAACCAGATCGTGCCTTGTCAAGTGAAGATAAAGAGTTTCAGCTCTCTCTTTGTGTAACTGAATTCGTAATGTTGGTTCACATGTCCTCCGTGTTCATTCCTTCTAGGAGACCTTTTCCACTTCTTCCTATTCCGAACACTTATCCTTTTTCAGCAATGAATCCATTTATTATCCTGAAACAATAACACTATTGAAAAGCTGATATTCGAAGCGAAGATGCTTATCATTTGAAACTCTAACCAACTATTGTGAAAAAATACCCACCTCTCCTGTTGGTGGATGATATTTTTCTATTATATCAAATTAAATTATGGATAACTTTTATATTAGCCTGCTGGATAGTTTCGAATTATATTCTTGTCTAAATTCCATAATGTAATATCAACCTTTGAATATATCAATTCACCCTGAATGACTCTTATGAGTATCTCAATGAATGATTTCTTATGTGATTTGAAAACTTGGATAGAATTATTTTGCTTCATTTAACGAAAATTATTTTATCCCGCTGTAGCTTGCTGAATTCTGAGTAGTGGGTATAAGCATAGATTATACAATCTGTGGAAGTTTCCCCAGGTATAAGGTGACTGGATAGAAAGCAGTGGGTCTTAATCATCCTGCAATGCTAGCATGATCTTATTTGCATCATTATCAAAAAACTAAAGTAGCCTCTCAAAAAATAGCTAATTCTTATTTTCAATAACAATTCTCCGCCCACATATAACTCAAAAGATTTTGAAAGAATAATAATGATTAACTTCTCCCTTCCCCAAAAAAGTAACATGGTGAATTGTGAGAGATTAGCGATAGCAGATTCTCAAATAAGTTGCAGAGCTTCGTACAATAGTGTCCAGACAAACTAGTCCGGGATAGATCCCATCCCACTGCAGTCTGCAGTAAGGAATTTGCAGAGAACAGTATAAAGCAGAGAAGAGGACACGCTCCAACATGTCTACGAGTACAACGTAAGTGCGATCGTCTGACCGTAGGTACATGAACGCCATATGTCGTACTGCTATCGAAACGGCCAGGAAACAATAAATTGCAACTATTCAGCCGCTAAGGAAATAGGCTGAGACAGGCACGAGTTGTGTGTGAAATGCACTCGGATCGTCCCTTTTTAACTTGCATCTCAAGTACCGCATGAACATCTTGCACATGCATATTCTCGATGTGTTCTCTCGTCGTCAAGTGCTTGTTACCGCATAGTTTGCTGTCGACATGGACATCTTTCTACCTAGTTATGCATCCAACTAGCCAGCCAAGTCTCCAACATATTTGCAAATACATCAACTTCACCTTTGAGTTTGATTTGTTGCAGTAGTATTCAAAATGTACTAACTTTTCATTTTTATAAAGTTGTATGATGATTATATAGAGTTGAAAATGGATTCAAAATTCACATTATCTGGATATAAAGATTCAGTTTCGAGAAATGTGATGGAGATAATATTGGAGATTGAACATGAATGCAGAAAACTCGATATATATGATAATACGAGTAGGAAATCAATAGAAATATATGAATATCTATCACATGTCACCTATTATCAAAGGCATTGGACTCATTATGAGCATTTACTTTTTTTACTTTCCTTGCCCTATTACCATAGGTAAGGAAAGTATTGCTTTCCGAAAAAAATTAAGGTACCCCAATTTCCAAATTTCTATACGTTTAAAGGTCCCCTGAGTCCAAAAAAGTGGTTTTTGGGTATTGGTCTGTATGTGTGTGTGTGTGTGTGTGTTGTGTGTGTGTGTGTGTGTTGTGTGTGTGTGTGTGTGGTGTGTGTGTGTGTGTGTGTGTATGAGTGTATGTGCGTCTGTGTACACGATATCTCATCTCCCAATTAACGGAATGACTTGAAATTTGGAACTCAAGGTCCTTACAATATAAGGATCCGACACGAACAATTTCGATCTGATGCAATTCAAGATGGCGGATAAAATGGTGAAAATGTTGTCAAGAACAGGGTTTTTCGCGATTTTCTCGAAAACGGCTCCAATGATTTTGATCAAATTTATACCTAAAATAGTCATTGATAAGCTCTATCAACTGCCACAAGTCCCATATCTTTAAAAATTTCAGGAGCTCCGCCCCATCTATGCAAAGTTTGATTTTAGATTCCCAATTATCAGGCTTTAGATACAATTTAAACAAAACATTCTAAGTGGAAAAGATTGAGCATGAAAATCTCTTCAATTAATGTTCAGTAATATTTTCACCTAAAATTGAAAATAAGCTCGAAATTCGAGAAAATGTTATTTCAATTAAAAACTGTTGGCAACTGTTGATTCTATTAAATCATTCACTATGAAGAGATAGTGAACTTCGTTTGTCTCCAGCCTTATTGTCCTGTCACCAGCTGGCTTGGATCTTTCAATAGTAGACTTGAGATGCGCGGGAACACTAGCGTCAGGTGATAAATTTTCATAACGGCAAGGAAAGTTGTGTGAGTGCGCCACACCAGATTTTTTTTTAACTTGTGATATAGTTATCATATCAGAGATAAATGATAGGAGACCACTTATTCTCATTTTTATACTACTGAAAGATACTTGTACACGGTTTTAATACTTTCTAGTTATTCATTTTCAATTTCCACCATTCATACTTATTATTCCCATGATAATGACGGGATTTGCTATCCTATTCTCATCAGGATTTGATTCAATTCGAGAAGTTCATGCATGACAGGAGATTGGTGACATCCTCACATATCACAACTGAGATAGAAAATGCATTAGGAATGGAAGGTGCATCCCAGTTTCAATGCCTCATCAAATCATCCTCATCAATTAGAAATCAGTCCCATCAATATTAATTCAACTTGATTATCATTCATTCGCAAATATTCTCCATTTATATTTTTATTCTCTCTAATGAAAGTTTTTTTTCAATTGATTACCAATCGATGATACAAGTGACCAGGGAATATCTTGGCTATTTTCAGCCTGGTGAATCAACACTTGCAGTGGGGATGATGGCAGGCATTTTTGATGCCGTTCCGATTATGTGAAATGCTAATGATGGACATGCAACTATCTGCATGACTCAAGGTGGGCGTAGCTCACTGCCAAACAGCCAATCACAGCTGCAATTCGCTCCCTCTATTCTGACACACGGCTCCCACATTCACTAATCATTCTTGAATAGCACATCGAAAGGGACTAGATGTCTTCCAATTAGGAATCGTCTAAGAACAGAAATATTCTTTATCCTTCACTCTGATAATTGATGTTTTATTATTTTGTGAGTGTGACTTATAATATGAAACGAAATACAGCACTATACTCCAATTATTCAATTTCTCACTTTTCATTTGTGAGTTTGTGGTTGGTGATCAAACAAACAATTTTCTTTGCCTCTTGCATTGGAGGTAACATTAACTGAATGCCAATTTTCTTGATCCTTTCTCATATTGCGTATCAAGGTTTTTACCTAATTATTCGATTGTTCCATCATTTACAATAATTATTAACTTAGATAAATGTACCTTGAACATCGATAACTTTCAGCTCAAGCCAAAAAATATTCCTCCTCTAATTCAGTCCACACTAGGTTGTGTAATAAATACTTCAGAATCAATAAATAAGACTGAAGCGAAAGAAAACATTTCGAATCACAAATATACAGAATAAAATAGTGAAGAATTTCATAAAGTAACACATTGTTGTGTTTCAATTACATTATGCTAGACTTGGAACTAGTGTACTATAAAAACTTCAACTGAGTTGTGGTCGATGTTGTAGAAACGTTCCATGATGAAATAAAAACACCTAGATGTTGTCAGTTTTCTACACTTTAACCATGGTCGTGTACCAAATTAAAGTGTAGAAAACTGACAACATCTAGGTGTTTTTATTTCATTACTATAAAAACACTTCACTCACATTTGCTACTTTTTAACAATTTAATAAAAACAATATAAAAATCTTGTAGTACACTTTATTTTTTAAAAACTTCAAAAAACTAGTTTCGACCCTAACTTTCGACCTTTGAACTATTTTAAAGTTTTTAAAAATAAAGGATACTACAAGATTTTTATATTGTTCATATGGGTCGATGTCAAACGAGGCAAACGACAGAAGAGACCAGCGACAGTCGAGACCAGCGACGGTATACACCGGCGACATACGAGGCCAGCGACGGTAGAGGACTCCTGAAAAAGTGGCCTCAAATGTCGCCTGCGTTAGGCGACAGATGAGGCCACTCTAATTTTTGTACAGCCCCGACAGTCGAGACCTACGACGGGAGAGGACTCCTGAAAAAGTGGCCTCAAATGTCGCCTGCGTTAGGCGACAGTTGAGGCCACTCTAATTTTTGTACAGCCCCGACAGTCGAGGCCTACGACCGTAGAGGACTCCTGAAAAAGAGTCCTCAACTGTCGCCTGCGCTAGGCTCTCCAGAATGGTAGACAGCACCAAAAGAATATTATCATTTAATTTGTATGGATTTCCCAGCAATTGAATATTATCCCATTATTCCTTCTATATTATGAATAAGTATTGCAACTTTACAACTGTAAATAAACCTTAGTTGCTTCATCATAAAAAACGAAATTTTCAAACTCGTAAATACCTTTTTGATACTTTGATGTCAAATTTTCAAATCCATGAACAGAATTCAAGAATATCTTATCGCTTTTGTTCGGATGCTTTTTGGCTGATTCATTCATCATTCTCCATTCGTTATCCTTCCATTCCATTTATTCTGATTTCCCCAATGATATTAGTTTAATCAAGAAGAATCCATCTTTCTACCACTCATCATCTACCACTCAACAATCACAGTGGTCCCCGATAATAATTATTGTCAAGAAGGACATTGACACTATCGTCTCATCAGCAGCACAGTTGACGTTATCGGCGTCAAGATCACCACCACCACCACCACCCCCACCACCATCATCATCATCATCAACAATAACGCCTTCATCATTATTATCTTGATCGTGGTCAACATGGCCAACATGTGTGACATGTATGTGTGTGCATGAGTGTGTTTTGAAGATGATGGAAGGGGGTATCGGATTCACAGACGGCTGCTCGTTCTACAAAGCAGCAGCAGTGAGATTCACTTTAATCTGTCAGTATTCCTGAATGTCAACATGGATGCTACTCATTCAATCAATGCTGACTATGGTGGCAGCGCGATATTCGGTCTTTTTCGTTGCGCCTCTCCCCGGGTCACTGTCAATAGAGAGAGAGAGAGAGACGTGCACCGCACCCCTGCAACAACCTTCATCCCTCACCCGGTCCATCTTAGTGCAGGCAGTTAGCAGGCTGGCAGTCGACCGCCACAACTCTCCTGCTGATAACACTGCACTATTGATTGCTCGACACACACACACACACACACACCACACACACACACACACACACACACACTCACTCGTTAGAGGGACACCGGCACAAATTCGATTCCAGAATGACGCCGTGCCGGGCAAGTTGCATCCAGTATGCAGGCTGGCATGCCCCACCGGCAGCGGCCGCCGGCCCCTCAGGGGCCAAATTCAGGCCAAAATTGCATTATTACGTAAACAGCTAACCGGACACTCCACTGTACTCTGTGCATCCCCAGCCTCCATTTTCCACCACCAACCTAAACTCGTAGAGAGTAGGCCTATTATCCACTGCTAAAAACCCACTGAATCCCCCATTTTATTACCCCCTTCCCCACCAATGCATGAGATTGAGTTATCGCACCCACAAAAACAATCAGCCGCCTATTAGATTCGACAGTGGATTCATCACAGCTCGTTGTTTTTCCCATCGCTTAATTGGTGTTTGAAAATTATATTTAAACCATTCTTCGCACCAAAAACCAGGGATTCATTATTTTTGCTCAAGCATTACTGCATGTTTCTTCTAATCGATCCACCAATAAATGAAAAAAGAATTTGGAGGCAAGAAAATGTAGTATGGTGAGTATTAAAGATGAGGAGAAGAAGTAAAAAAAATGTGCTCTACAAATTAACCCAATATTTCAAGATGAAATAAAGCTAAGTCCGTATGTTAATTTGCTGTCCGACTATACATATTCATCATTCTCTTCTTCATCTACAACTTCCATTGTTAACTGTGAGTTAATTTAATTTTTCCACTCATAGTGCTGTATAGGAGTACCAACCATATCCTATTGTACGCCAGAAGTATGAGTCAGTCCTAGAAGTGGCCTGTGACCTACATTGGATAACATTAATTCTTAGCTGTCAAAAGTGGAACTGGCATGTACCTCAGGGTAGATTACTTATATACAAAGGAGAATAAATTAGAATGAAGAGTTGACTCTACTCAGCCATTTGACAGCTAGCTTCGGTGTGCTATATGAGCAGATGTTATTTGAATGCGAAAGTTAAACCATAAATAATAGACTTGATCTATTGAATAGAAGTTGCAGGTATCAGGTTAAGCACCTGCTCAGGAAACCCATAACTAGCTCAAATTAATTCGTCCAATAAGCTCACCTAGATTATCAATTTCAAAGTGAAGACAGTTCCAATTACCACCCAGTTGACATGAGTCGCCTATGTTGAAGCAAATGGTGTTGACAGAAACAGTGTTTCCATCCTCTTTCCTAGATGGTAGTCGAATTCATTCTTAAGCCCTTGGAATTTCCAAATCATCTGCAAACTAATCTCAATAATAGAAAATGGAACATTCGAACTCGAAGTACATTCAAATTACAGTAGTGTAATAATGATCATGATTATATTTGTATTTTTAACATATTTTTATTTGAGAAGTTCTTGATACCAATTATATCCATAGCAATATTAAATATGATCTTGATATGTATGAATGCAGGACTAATTTCTTTCATTTATGAAATAGAATTATAGTACCCTTTGAAATTAATAATAGAATATAAATTAATTTGAATTCTTATTCTATTAATTTCAAAGGTTACCATAGTTCTATTCTAAAAATTAATTATGATATATTTTATATATTCATTCATATTCACATGTGATTATATATAAAAATAAGACTGAAAATGAAATGGAGAAAAAGGAGACACCAACCACTATCTTTCAGCTCTCAGCATTAAGCTTTCCTCAAAGAGATAATTATTAGACATCTCCTGTGATTATAAATGCCAATACTCTCTAAACTTTTTTTGGTTTCTCATACTAATCAGAAATGTTCCAATTCTCTTCACATTTTTGAAATACAAGATTAATCATGTGGATGGAGTTCTCAGAATGTGAGTGATATGATAACGATATAAGTTGCATTACATACCCTACAGCTTTAAACTACATGGAAACATAACAATTGACTGAAACGAAATTGAATGGAAGTAGAAACGATGTGCGTGGAAAACTGAAAACAAGTACAGCTGCTATCAGAGGGCAAGGCTGAAAATCAGTGGACTGATCGATCTGTCCGGCTGCATATGATGAGACGCTCAAGCGGATGTCGAATTACTAACAGAAGGAAGCGTGTGCATGAAAAGGGTTCATGTGGGGAAGGTTCTATGCTCTATTCTGTATGCTGTAAGGGCGCTCGGAAGGGTCAAAATGACGCGGTCCAGCATATTCGCGATCCAGCAAAATATGACAGGTGACCGACCAAAGGACCGCTGCAGCTGCCTTGAAGGGCGCTCGGTAGCCCTTTCTTGCATCATTGTTTGTGGCTGCCCGCGGTCCTAAGGGCAGACACCCTTGCACCCTACTCTCGTCGCGTCGGACACCGATCTCTGGCCTCTCATCGTGTCTCACCTATTGTTGTCTACTTTTAGTCGAATTATTTACAGCCGCACATATCCATGCTTCAGCTTGAGTTTTTGAAACAATGGTGCTGTTCCCTAATAATTTAGCAAACTGGATACGAAAAGGCATACGAAAAGGTGCTCAAGATTCGGGAATTTTGTAATTTGAAACTATAAAGCTTCAATAATAGAAGAGAATAGGTACAAATAGTACAAAATCAAATTCGTTCATTTTCCATATGAATAATATACAAAAATTAATCAAATGAATATTCTCAATCACAATATGGCCCAAAAAACTCTACATTGCACTTATCCCTTATCAAAACTCTACATTGTAACTTCATCCCTTCATTACATGTGCAGAGTTTCAAAACTAATAAGGCGTTTGTTTTAGTATCGGCAAAAACATAAATGAATGGGAGAAGATCGTGAATTGCAAGAGATATTGTTTGGGAAGTTTTGAGTCATTCTTCATAATTTCGTTGTCACTTCAGGTTCATTATTGAAGCAGAATTCTATCAATATTGATAATTTATTATAATGTGGTTGATGCTCGTATCATCACTTCAATTTTGAATTAATGAGGATGGACATTATGGATAGGATCATGATTGATTTCTTTTCTTAATACATGAATAAAACACCATCAATGATTTTGTTTTATGAATCCGGCCAATTTTGTTTTATGAATCCGGTCAATATGAA
Source organism: Nilaparvata lugens (assembly GCF_014356525.2). NCBI lineage: Eukaryota > Metazoa > Arthropoda > Insecta > Hemiptera > Delphacidae > Nilaparvata > Nilaparvata lugens. The sequence goes on along the minus strand of NC_052504.1, from coordinate 47,789,173 downwards.
TGAATGTCAAAAGAATCATTTATTTGGAAAAATTGTAAAGAAGACTACATTTTCCAGTTTCCAGTTGATAGAGAATACGGCAATTATAACATTGCTATTGGTTTCAAAGCACATGGATAAAGCAAAGAACAAGTTGTAACTTAAAAAGTCCCGATGTTGTTCCAAGAAAAGCTCGGCTGACTTGAATCTTGCCAGCTTTGACGAGAAGTTTTCGTCGAAAAGTTTTTTCGCAACGAGAGCAAAACAGACGCGATGAAAGTGGGAAGTTTATCTTGAAACTGGAAAGAAGAGAACGCTTGAGATGCTATGAAAACAATATATTTCATAAACGACTGATGATACAAAATTGAAAAAGTTGTTCGCTCGACGAGGAAGACTTGACATTTTTTACACTTGATTAGACCGAAGCGAAGTAAAATGGAGACAATGTTGTTCTAAACTTTGCACACTGCATAAAAAATTCAAATTCAGTGACAGTCGCTAGACCACTTTTGCACAAGCGCTGTGAAATTATATAACTTCATTTTATTCACTGGAAAACTGGTGGATGGACTTTATCAGAAGATATAAGCAGAGAAAAATGGAATAAATTGGCGGTTTTGTTTGGCAATGACTTTTTCAGCGAGCCTAATCCTTTTTAACGATTACTATTGATTCATATAGTTACACCTAATTCGTGTAGCTATTGTATTATTCCATGAATAATTGTATACAATTTCAATTCCAAATGGGCAGTGATTTCTAATTGGTCACATTCAACCTGAGTTTCTATCAACAAATTATTGCAAATCGAATCAATAATCCCATTTATTTTGATTTTTCTTAGATCATAGTCAATGCATCCTTGGTAAGACCGTTTAGTAGTAATTCGCTGAACTAATTGCTCCATAACTTTGAAATGCATCCGCACTTCAAATTTCAATTGTACGTGTTCTCATTCAGTGTGCGGGATGATTTTCAATGAGCGATGATTTTGACGAGCATAGTCACTCACATGTTCCAGCAAGTCATTCAGGGAGCATTTGAGGTGACAGACCAGGGGGTGGAAGGAAGCAGAGAAGGAACGAAATGAAACACAAGGAACAAGTGCAAGAGTGCTTCTCTCATTTCCATTCCAGTTGACTTCCCTTTTTGCGGTGCAGTGGGTGACTTACCTCCTCTTCTTCATCTTTTCCTTCTCCTTTCTCCAACTACTCCTCCTTCTTCCTACTTCTTCACCTCCTCCCAATCCTAATTCTCCTACATCACCTCCTCCTCCTCTGTTCCTAACCATACAACCATTTACTTCTCCACCTTCTCCTCCACCTGTATCTTCTCCTCGTATACCACCACCTATTTTACCTCCTCATACTCGTCGACCTGCTTTTCCACCATCGACACTTCCTCCTCCTCCTCCATCCTCGAGGACCTATGCACTTTTCACCATCTCCTTTTCTGAACATACACTCCTCCTCCCACTCCTATTTATGGCACGTTTTCACACATTAGCGATGCCAGTGCATGCATTTACTCCTGACACTCTGCTGCTGTCCTACTCTAGACTTCTCCATTTCTGTCGTCACCTTTGTGCACGCTTTTCCCCGTTGCAAGCCGCCGACCGCTTCTACCACCTACCGGTATTTATGGCCGTTATGAAATCGTTCCACTCACTTAAAGCGACTCTGAGATGAATCACAGCCCATGTACACAGGCCGCAATCACACCCCCAAATAACGCCTGTTGCATGCATTCAATTCTGTTGCGGTAGATTTTTATGGATGCTGTCTTCAATTAGGGTTTTCTCTGAACGATTGATATTGTGATGTGAATCCCTTGGATTTTTTAAACATAACTCGCTGGAAGATTGGAAAATGGACAGGGAATGTTGGATTTATAGGAATCTCAAGATATTTAAAACATTGTTTTCCCTCATTACAAAAATTACACGAAATCTCACATTAATTAGTAAACATGAAATAATATTATTGTTCTTAGGGCCGTTTGCACAGTGCCAGTATGAACGAAATTTTATTTCAAACTGGATTAAATCTATATTATGTCTCCTTTGTTATAATGTGATTCATTTTGAGTTTGGGTCACCAGCTGATTCAATTCAGTTTGAGCTTCTACTGTGCAAACGTCGCAATAAATTGGCATATAAGAATATGTCTACTAACAATAATTATTTATAATCATAATTATCCATTGTTGAATAAGAAAATATTATGTACATCAATTTTTTTCAAAGATCGATATTATGTGAACAGGGCATAATTCACATAGTCTTTCCACAATTTTTTCTGAACTAGTTTCTATAATACGATTTTTTATGAGTTCCTTCAATTTCCAAAGCATGGAATGATATTGATAGGCTTCTTGTCATACAATTGATGATGAGACGAATATAATCATAATTGAAAAGCAAAATTGATGAGATTCATCGAACTAAAAGAATGTATCTGGTCCTTGAAAATCAATATCGTCGATAAAATATCATGTTCCACCAACACTTCCAATAACTAAAATTTGATCTCCTTACATCAACTTTTTGCGTTATGAATGCTATTCTAAACTATGACTTGAAAAGTGAATATCATATTCCATGCGGAATTGCAACATTATTCCGATTAGAATAGCTACACTTTCTACTTGATTAATGAAAACAAAAAACACGGAACGTGCCAGTTGATCTGTGGAGAGCTTCGAAGCATTGAAAAATAGCCAATATGAAATCATCAAATTCAACACAGTGGCGAAAATTTCCGCAATGAGAAGCAGATTCTTTCGTTGTCTGTTAGTAAGATAAAGAGAAAAAATTAACAATATTCTGTGATTTCTCATTTCTGGAAAATTGTTCACATTATGCCTTTCAATGAATAAGATCGATCATTGTTGTGGATGATGTGAAATTTCTCGTTGTGAAGCACGTTCTCAAGTTTTTTTATAAAAAACTTCACCTGACAGCTGCAGAGCAATGACTTTTCTAGAGTTGATTGATCATCATTTTAATTTTTTATAATGGAATTAATTGAAGTTATAAACTATAAACTTTTGTTATTGGAACTGATTAAATAATCGGCTAGAATTAGAGAGTAAGGAATGTAATCATTATAATATACTATCTGGCTAGAATCCTTAATATACAGTGAAAATGAGAATATCAGAGTAATCGTTGCAAATAAGCATTTCTTCAAAAACTTCCATGAGTGACATATCATTGAAAATTAATGAATTCCGCTGCATTCCACAACAAGATAACACAGAATATTAATAAAATTTAAACTCAGTTGAAATAGCTGCTCGTGGTTGTTGGCTGGAGCTTCCTGAAATACTCGAAATGATACGCATTTCATAATTATCAATCATACTCACAGAAAATTTAAAAATGTTAGGTCCAGTTGCACAATAGTCTGTTGAATTTTAATCAGGAATAAATTCCATAAGAACTAATCAGAGAAGAATTTCTGAAATGAAAGCTTTTCCGATTGGCTCTTGTAACATTTAATTAAGGTTTAAGTTGATCAGGGATTTGTGCAACTGAGTCAATGTAAAATAATTCTCTCTGAGCGGGAAACTTGAAATTGACTTTTGAAAAATTGACAAATCATTAAAACATTTCTATTCTAATGGGATTTATAAGGATATTCATCATTTTTATCACAATAAACGAAGCCACTTTTGCACCTTTAAACCACACAGAATACAATCATCATGCATCAACCACTATCACTGGTAATCGCTAATTATTATGAACGTTGAGGCACAGATGAAGGATTAGATTCTCTGGATCTTATGATTATTCTCTGATTTATTCAAATTTGTTAGGAGCTATTGTCATAAAATATTATTATAAGTTGATTAAGTTGATGAAACTGTTGATAAACATCAATCTCTCATATTATGTGAGAGGTGCATCAACAATCTCTCAAACTTGATGAAAATAATTGAATATGAGTCGCGGTTAGATTTATATTTAAAAAACATTCAATCACAATGGTGCTATTCATTGCATTAGATAATTCAAGTCAATAATTGTAATATTATCTCCTCCAATTACAATACAATCCAATATATCAAACAGCTTTTACAAATACTTTTCATATAAATAAATATTTTATCGCCAATAAACAACTTTGAATCTACTATTGTGAAAACTTGACCTCTGATTAGTTGAAGTTGTAGCAGTCTTCCCAAAAAATATTCTTTTCATATAGAAAAAACAGCAAAATTCGTCAAGTTTCGATAATATTATAATGTGAGAGTACACATATTGATAAAAGTACTTCCGTCATTATTGCAGTAATGCATTTGCAGTTACGAAGTGCATCAAATTTGATTCTGCGATTACAAGGAGCTTGAGTTAGAATGGTATTCGCGGGAAAACTACTCCCACACACAAACACAATCGCAGGCGCTCGCACATACAGAGCGCAGCAATGCATCATGCCGCATGTCCGTCATTCCTAGTTGAATCGTAATTCAGAACCATTCTATTCGTTGAGCACGTGCGGTGTGCTTCGGTTCTTATTTCATCGGTGCGGTGCATAACATACAGACTTACCTGCAACTAATACAGTATTTGTGTAAATATTATACCGTTAAGACTAATGTGTAACCCTTGAAGCTGAATGTGATAGGATCGTTCGCTTTTATCCACCCATTTCATCGGTTGAAACTGTTGTGTTTTCCTTAACCAATAAGGAAATTGGGGGATGAATACTGTCAGTTATTATTTCAAGAGGCGATATAGGCTATATTTTGACTGAATAAAATAGTAAACATAGTGAACCAAATATCAGAATAAATAGAATGACAGAGTGTGAAGTGGAAATGGGGATGTTGAGTGGTTGGAATTTCTGTTTGTGTTGAAACAGATTGTCAAAATAATGTGTTCTATTCGAATGTAGTCCAACCATTGCAATGCTATCAATTTCAAGTCCTGGAACAGAAGGATGGATATTTGAGCAGGGAAGGTGCGAAGGAACTCACCCGTAAGTTCTCTTTTTCTATTGCAATTGAATTAACAGTTTTAATAAACAATTTTTTTACAATCAGGGTAAAGCTGATGTACAATTATCTTTATTAATAGAATAGCCCATAGATTATTATTATCATTTCATACATTTCAAATATATCTTCTTATTGTATAGGCTATAGTGTTCTATTATGGCAAAATCATAATATACTGGCTGGTCGGATAAAGACATACTGATTTTAGACCATTTCAAGCGTATGAAGACGAAAAATAGTAATTTGTAATCTCTTTATTACAATTTCATGATCTATTGATTTTCTCCAGCGGGATTTATCCAAGTCTTCTGTTTGGATGAAGGGATCGAAAACTGTACCGGGGGGTCCAAGGTCCCAAACCCAAAGAAATCCAGGAAAATCCGATGAATTTTTCCCAATTTCAGAGGAGGTGCGTCCTTGAGCTTGGGGGTGGGTACACCTGAATAGCACCCTAACCACTCATCAATTATTTTGTAGCCAATGATTTGAGAAATGGAATAAGAACATTTTTATTTGGTGAAGTTGAGATTTCCTAGTCCTCTCCACCATCAACCTCAATTTAGAATGAAAAAGATTGAAATGATACAGATAAACTAGAGGGAAGATGAATGAAGATTAAAAACAAATGAAAAGGTGAATGCAGAAGACCTGTATGTGCAGTTCAAAGCAGCTGCAGGCGATCCGAAGTCCAACTGTGCATGTGCAATATAATTTAAGTTTCAAATGTGAAGCACGATAAAGAATGAATACCGAGTGCCGCAGTACATGACAATGCATAACATGCATTTCCTTTTTACTCTTCTTCTGCTAGTACAGAATTCCCCTGAAAAAATTCCAAAGCAGATATTTAGCAGGTGATAAACATCTTATCATCTTGCTTCAATGAGAGGCGGTACATCAATTTGCCAAATGCATCATTGTTTATTCAACAACAATCGTTGATAAGAGCTGAGTTATGAAACCTCATTGAATGTTGCAAGACGTGAATGTTGCAAACCTCTAAAATAAAAATACTGCATCTAAAAGCTGTTTGATATATTATCGTTTTGCAGCAGACGACAGGCATTTGTTTTTTCCCATAGGAAAGTTTCAAGCACCACCCCTCATGCAAGAATAAATATAGGTGCAATCATCCTGTAGCTTTCTTCTCTGAACATTATTAATCATTCATTGTTCTGTTCATTTTTGATAACTTGTTATCATTCTTCAGTTACACTCAACTCATCGCTTATCATTAGCTGATTAATAATTCAAGATTAAACTCTCTTCTCAGCACAATCCATCCTAGCATGAAAAATTTGTGATGGATTATTTAATATGAACTAGCTATTATCGAGAGCTGGTGAGAAAAGTTGGGAAAATTTATCCGGGAAAACATCAACTTCCATTCCGGGGAACTTTCAATTCTTATTTTTGTAGAGAAGTTTTCCATTATAACAATCAATTTTGTTCTTCTAAATACGTGAATCATCAACTCAACTTGCTTTTACCGATTATGCTCACGCTACGGTTGGAGATAATTTTGTGAAAAGTGTCGTTCATTTGAATATTTATTTGATTCCTTTCGGTAATAACTACCATTATCACGCAACTGAGTATGATTAATTTATTTGTTTTGTGAGGAAAATGAATATCGAATAACGGTCCCTATGGAAAGAGGGACATTTTTTAGACCGATCAAGTCGGAGTTTTTTTTTTAATCCCCCTGTTATCATCCACAAAATTCCAAATTGAATATTGACAATTTTTTGTGAATGTTAGCATAGGCAACAGCCTTGTAACAATTATCAATAAATATCTCATCTTATCCACATTGAACTATACCCTCAATGGTAAAATAGATACTAGAAGTTAGCATGACAATCATAAATTTATCAAAACAATTCATGACAATCATACATTTAGTCCAATTTGAAAATCATTTCTGATCATAAACAGAAAACATACTGGATAAATTAATAATAATAATGATAATAATAAATAATTCGATTGTTCTACTTTTGATTTACTCTTCCATATTCTACTTAATCGATTTGTAACTGATCCTTATACATATATCATAATATCATACATAATAATTATCATACAAGGATCAGTTACAAATCGATTGAGTAGAATAGGGAAGAGTAACGGGAAATGAATTTTATGATTATTTATTTGCTTGTGCATACCAGATTAGATTTTTTTTATTTAGTGACCTTCTCATTATCAGATTGCAATAGTAACTTATTTAGACGATAATGCTTCTATTTGGCCTGACTTGGCTAGAAAACATCGCAGAACGGATCAAGCGACGATGAAATAACCTTTCCCTTCAAGCTTCTCTCGTGTACTGAAAGAAGCCACCCTTCGGTTTCAAAATAACACCCTTTGTAGTTCAAGAGATTCCCGCTAGATGGCGACAAACGCTGGAGAAAGAATTGTGCGCACACTCCTTTTTCAAGTTGCAGTTGAATTTTCCAGTTTCTGACCAATTTTTTTCTGAGAATGATGCCCATCTTATCAGCGTGAGAGATAATCAGTTATCTTATAGTTTCCTCTTTAGAGAAGCAGTGCCATAGTCGATCCAAAATATGGAATATTCATAACTTTTCGCATGTCATTCTGAATATTTCAATTGTCAATTTCTATGTAGACTGAAATCATGGAAATAAATTTTTCCCTTACTGAACCAAGTTCAAATTAAATAGAATAAGTTGTCTCATATGATATTATCTCTATTGAATAGTTTCTAGAACACTTTCTATATCTCCTTCATCATCATCATGTTCACATTATTACAACTCTAAAAAATTTTTTTATCATGAAGAAAACTGACATTTCCAGTTTAAAATCTTCTGCTAAGCCTTCTCAGAATTGAATATTCGGGTGCACTCATTGACTGAATTCCATTTTTTGTGTGATGAGTATAATTTATGGGAGAGATTGGAATAGTACTTCTACAAATTCATGTTTTTCTGGATTAGGCTTCTTAGCATCGGAAGGCAGAATATTGTGATGCAGTCTTAACAAAATTTCCCTCATAAATGTAGCCTATTCATTCAAACATACAAGATACAATATAACAATACAAATATGCAAGTAAAATAAAAACAATCATAATGTACCTATCAAGAGCTGAGAAACAAAAAAAGGGGAAAAATTGAAAGTTCTTCCAACTATGATTATCCATGACCTGGAAAAACCTTCAATCCTTGAGAGGGTGAAAAAGTATCAGGAAAAGTGGATAAAAGGTAGGTATGATAGGATGGGATTGAGGAAGGTAATTTTGGGATGGGAAATACTACTGGATCAGATGTAAATAAATAATTTGGAAGAATTTATAATTGTGAAATAATTTTAATTTGTTATAAGATACTCAATATTGAAATAATGAATAGAGATGACAGGAGTTTGGGAAATTGTATTTATTCCAGAGAAATTCTAGAGGACGTACCAATGTTGATGATTGCTTGAAGAGGAAATATCAAATAATAGGGTAGTGAATCAAAATCTGTATGAAACATGGACAATAGAGACATGACTTAGACTGAAATACTACAATCTAGAAGTAACTCACAACGAAAATAAATGAACATAGTAGCATCATATTTGTTGTCCTTATCACCGAATTTATCATCAAAATACCTAATTCTTTCTCTTATAGAGAAGTTTCAAATTTTGAAGTGTACTCTTCCAAAAGGAATTTACAAAGGAGAAAAACTTGATAATGTGCTATCATACCACTTGAGTGGAGAATGAATGTAGAGTTATGCCACTTAAAAAAAGATATGTCATTCAACCTTGGTCAATGCTTTTGCTTTATAGTATAGGTCATCTCAACTTGAAGAGTGCTTGAGCAGAGAAGGGTCAGTCAGAATAAGAGAGAGAGAGAGAGAGAGAGAGAGAGAGAGAGAAAGAGAGTGAGTGAGTGAGAGTGCTTGACCCATGTCAACCCGGTCACTTTTGTAATTGAGGCTTCTTATTTCCTCGCACCCCAATCTCTTTTTTTCAACCCTCGTGCTCGTATTTGAATACACCAACCCTTTATTCCACTCCCTTTCATGATTTTTCACCATGTTGACGGAAGAAAAGAATAATATCGTCTAACAAGGATGCAAGATTCAAGGAAGATGTCAAAGATCGAAAGTATATTTTGAATCCTTCAATTTTTCTGATTTGATAAGAGTTTTATTATTCTTGATCAGATCTTTATTAATAGCTGAGTGAATTATTCGAAAAAATGAATACAGATTCAGCATTACCAAAATTTCTCCTTATAATAAGCATTTCACATGCCTCAGTATCTTCTCTATGAAAATCTAAAAATCTATAAATCAAAAAAACTAAAAGGTTTCAGTTGGTAGGCTTCTCTAACTTCACATTTTCTAGAATATTATTGAATCACTGATGCTAAACTGTCAATTGTCGACAGTCAATTTCTTTCTTCCAATGGAAGAAATTGAAATTTATTTTATTTAATAGAAAACAATATAATTGATGAATAAATCAACTTTTGTAACTAGGTTCTTGTACCCGGAAGATTGATCATTATTCATGTATCACTCTTGAGAGTATTAAACAACAGTGATTATATAAATAATTGCTTGAATTCACTTTTACAAACTATTCCTACATTCGTGTGAAGAGAATAAGAAGTGTTTGAGAAGCGATCAACTACTTTCTATTATCAGGTTCATATGGAAACTAGTATCGAATGTGAATGATATTATTTGCGTGAGGTGTGAAGTAGCTGGGGTTGACAGTGGAGCAGAGAAGCAGCCGGCGGCGGGAGATTGTTGCTTGAAGAAAGGGAAGATGCTCTGGCGATTTTTCCCCGTGGAAGGACTGCCTGTAAGAGAGGGTGGTGGACGCAGCAAAGGGATGTAAAAATCTCTCAACAAGAAGGGGAAGGAAGCAGGGAAGTAGCCGGCTCCCTCCTTTTATTATTATTATTCGATTTTTTCAGCGACCCTTGCAAGGAAAAAGGGAGAAGAAGAAATAACGGAGGGGAGAAAGAAGGAAAATTGGTGGGGGAAGGAAAATCTTAGCGCCGCGTCTCGTGGAGGGGAGAAGACGCCGCAGACGCCGGCGCACAAAATTGTAAGGAAAATATCGCGGAGCGGGGGCGGCTGCCAGCAGTGCTTTTTCTAAGAGTGCTCGGAGGCGGCGGGTCGGGAGGCGGGGGTCAGGGGGGTTTCTAAGAGAGCCAAGCAAGTTGCCGACGCTCTACCCCTTCACCCCAAGCAAGTTACCCCTCAAGACGCTGCCTCCGACGCCCGGCGTCTCAGTACGCGCCGTGCCGCGACCAGAGAGGCCGCGCTCTCCTCAAGTCCTCCTCAAGTCTCTTCCTCGTCCTCAGACGCCGCCGCTTCTTCTTTCCTACCTTCCTTCCCAAGTCGCTGCCTCCTCAAGAAAGTGCGCGCTTTTTCAGTCGATCCACGACGTCGCCACGCGAAACAAGTCCTCCTCCGCATCCGCCTCCGCCTTCGACGACTTGCTCGGCTTCCTCCAGCGTCTTCGTCCTCGCACACCTCGGTACTTCCCATTTCTTAACATCTTCGCACACTTAGCACATCTTCACCCTTCACACATATCAACAACACTGTTTGCACTTGGAAATATTTCGCGTTCACTTGTAGGTTATCCATCGTCTATCAACAACTACATCCTCGGATAGCTGATATATATCCCCTAAGTAAATAAAATCATTCCACCAGGAAATTTCTCACTGCGACTTCGAAAATTTCATCCAAATTTTATTTATTCCAGATACTTCTGTACTTCGACTTAGCATAATTTTCTGGCTCACTTGAATTTTATAGGAAATATTATCCACAGATACTCTCAAGTTCAACTTTGCATAGAAATATCAATGGATAACCCTCATCAACATTTGAATCTTATTCAGCCTGGGGTAACTTGAGGGTTTCATCCCAGAAATAAGCTGAGTACATAGAACATAGCTAGGTACAATCATATTGATACTTTCGGAAAATGGATGAAAAATTTTGTTAGAGAATTTCTATGAAGATATGTCGGAGGATGAAGCTGGGTACATGAGGAACATAATTATTTTTCGGGATGTTGGAAATTATTGAATTTTTTTAATCTCCCTCTCGATATTTCGGAAAACTCAGCTGGTACATCGGCATTTCAAATATAATATAAGAAAATTCAGGAAAATATTCAAGTTGTTTCTGTGAGTATTTAACCGGGTACATTGCGATAGAAAATTCGACTTGAAATTCTAGATTATAGGGGAGATCTTTCTTGAATTGGTTCCATGAAGATATTTTGAAGAATTCAGCTGCTGGGTACATGTAATCCCAAATAACTTCAAAATTTCGGGGGAAATTTTGTTGAACCATTTCCTTGTGGAATTTTACTTGTCATTGTTCCTAGTTGATACATTTACGTATTCCTAGTTTGCATGTGTGAATCAAATGAATATTGAGTTAGTGAGCAGCACAGCACCAGAGATAAGCAGCTAGCTGATGTTTGGTTGTTGTTTTGTGTTGCAGCAGCGGGAGGATTGGCGCTAATAGTGCTCGCGATCAAGCGCCGACGAAAGCGACGGGTGTTTGCCGGTTTGCCGAGGGTGATGGGGTGTCGACGACGCTGCTGACCTTGCCAGAAGTCCGTTCGACGAGAAAGCCCTCGTGTGTGTCGTTAGTGTGTGTGTGTTCGCGATCAGACGAGACTGTCCAAGTACTGTTTAATTTAGTTAGTTTGATTAGGTGGATTAAGTCGCGCCAGGCGCGATCGGTCTTGAGATAGGTGGCAAGGGGTGTTTGTCAAGGCGGGCGCAAAACACAGCCACCACGATATCGACACCGTTGGACCTGCGAGCGTCGCCCGGCGACCAAATGTCGACAGAGGCGGCGGTGCTCATCCAACGTCCTGTCTTCAAAATGAATCCGGGACCGGACTTCTGGCAGCGGGGCCCTCCGCAGCACGCGTCACCGCAACCCTCGCCGCCCGCCGCAGCCGCAACTGCGGCCACGGCAGCTGCCAACAACGCGCCGCAACATATGACGTCACCGTCGTCCCAGCAGCAGGACATGCAGACGTCCGGCTCGGCTGCCAACACGCCGCTGCACCTTCAGAACCAGGCTCAGGCTCAGGCCCAACAACAGCAACAATCCCAACAACAGAGCCAACCACAACAGCAACAAGCCCAACAACAGCCGTCGCAAAACCAGCAGCAGGTAGCGACGCCTGAGCCGCAGCAGCAGCAACCGCAGCCGCAGCAGCCGCAACAGGCTTCCGACCCGCTGGCCTCGCCGGTAGGAAACGCCTGCAACAGCCTCGTGCTAGCCGACCCTAAAATGATGATGACCGAGAAACTCGTCAACGAGCTGCAGGTAAAGTAGCACCTTCTTTACTGAGTGGTGGCCGAGTGTTTTCTTCAATCAGGTACCTTTCTCGTTTCGCTTTTTGCTAGCTTTCAACCCTTCACTATGAAGTCTATTCACCCCTTAGTTGAATACAAGATTGTTGTAATTATTAGGTTGAATCTAAGATATAGTATTTCCCAATCATATCTACTACGCTACTATAAATACAACTAAAATTGAAGTGATGTGAAACCTTTTTTCAAGTGAGAATCGCGAAATTGACCAACTCACTATCTATTTCACGTGTGTGTTACTGATAACTTGACTGGATTCCCAGCATGATTCATTTTTAATGAAATGCTAACTGTAGAATGAGTTATCAAAATGACAAATATCAAAATTACATATTTTTCCAATTTCTATCTATGTATGGAAAATACGGATTTCAAATTCTACTTATTTCTGACAACAACCTTTTTTCAATTTCGAACGTAACAGCTAACTGAACTTAGTATATATCAATGTGAAACTTGAGTAGAACTTCTTATTCCTGCTACGCCTTGGTTCTGAAACATTTGCCGCCCGCGGGCAAAAGTACGGCTTGTGAGTTGATACTGTAACTATATATGTCAATAACAAATCATTTTGAAATATCCGCAAGATTTATAGTCTGTTTTACTAATACTTGGCCAATAAAGTGACTTGTTTTTTCATCTTTCTGTATAATCAACAACAAAATCTTACATGAAACAATTATTACAACGTAAGTTGTTGAAAGCTGCACTTCTCTTTTATTGAATCTATTATTCTATTCTATTATTATTATTCTATTGAGAAAAATTACCTCGTTAGAGTCAAGTTAGGAGTTCGAATACGAATTTGTTAATTTAACACTTATTGTGATGAAATATTCTCCCCAGTCCTGGATGTAACTCATTCTCATAGAACAACATCAGCGGTTTCAAACTAACTTGAAACTTGTGCTAAAATGATTGAAAATATTGATTGAATGTTGTATAAGTTATTTTTGAGCTCCAATTAGTACTGTAAATGCATTATCCAATTTCCCTTACCATTCAAAAAATTCTATTCCGCGAATGACGCATGTTTACGGTGAAAAGTTCATTTGATTTTGTCTGTGCCGAATAAATTATCAAACCGATATTGTGGGGATTTTTTGATAGTTGTTTCATTAGTGAATATAAATCCACTATAAATTGAACTTGAAATTCATCAAAAAGTATTTGTAACCGAAACAGAATAAGTACCCTAAATTAATATCATAAGTAAAAATGAAATATTTTAATGAATTACTATCAGAATCTATTGAAATTCTACTTCAAATTTGAACGGGCTACTGCCATGAAGCGCCGTATCTATATCCAATCTTGTAATGTGTACAACTACATCGAATTTTCATGTCCCCTTGAGTAATGTTCATACCGTTTCCATCATGTTGTTAACATTTTGCACTCAATTCTATTGTGATCTTCACTCTGATTTGAAAATGCATCATTAAAACATCAAACTGTTGGGAGAATATTTCTCAGAATAGGCCTACAATGTTCCGCTCATTTCATATTTATAATTCAACTTCTAATCATTTAGACTAAGTAGCAGAGTGGCACCTATATCTCTCGTATCCGATTGTTGGATCTGACCGCGATATGTGAATTCATGACTGGAGCTCATTGACTAATATTATCATAATATATTATCGAGTTTTATGATAGTCCATCTCTATGTGGAAAGTTTTCAATGATTCATATGCAATATTCTTAATAGGAATGATAATCATTTTAAAATAATAAATTATACGATTGTGGAACGTTTAATGGAACTCATATTGGTAAATAATAATAATCGAAAACTTCTAATCCCGAAATAACTGTGAATTCCTGTGCTTTGGGTTCTTCTTTCATGTTGAACAATTTCATAATCACGAACAAAATTCAATTGTTTAATTATATAATACTACTTATATTATATTGATTTACTTATATACACAACTCACTTTTCATGTACGTTATAATAATTATGTGTGCCTAAATTGTTTAAGATTTTTTTTTTTCAATAATAATACAGTAATTTTTTGTCTTATCAGATTTCATTCCTCACTTCTTGGCAGCATTAGAAACTATCATCGAGTTCAAAAAGTAATGTGATTGAGACATTATTGCCATATTTATTTTCAATCAAATGTTTATTGAATATTGTCTATATCGAATTATTACAAATTCTGTAATCGTGCCAGTGGTTAACACACTTTTTAATCGAGCATCCCTTCCAGGATCTGAGGGATTTTTCCTTGAAAGATTGATTAGCGTTTGCAACCCTGTAAGGTGCACTGCGCATGACCATGAGTCATCCCTTCCTTTTAATATTCTTCCCCTCTTTTTCTCCAAAATGCTCACAGAGAGCGCTGACTGCATCTTAGGTCGCAGTCTCCACGTGGCTCAGAAGCCGTCAACATCTTTCACTTGAAAGTGAACCACTGATGAAACTGACGAGTACATTATGTTAACTATGAAAATTTCAAAATTAAAATCTATATACCACTATATTTCCTTCTCCCCAGATATTGAAATAATACTGTAGATGAATCGTACATACAATCACCAAATACCATAACTATTGTACTATCATCAACAATAATGCAAGTCGGCATTGTAGCCCTTTACAATAAAAGATTTAAGGGAATGATTGATCTTTATTTCATAACAATCAATCATTTTTTGTTTTCAGTACTTGATAGATCTACAGTATATTTTTCTTGCCAGTCGCACAGGCGCACATGGTACGCCTACGTTCTATCAATTCTAAATTCATTTTTCCATGAGTTCACGAACTAAACTTGTTCATTATAGAATAGTTTTCTCCTGAATTGTGCTATATTCCATCTCCAATAACAAACTAGACACGTAAAGTGATGATATTGATTGGTTCAATTGTGTTTCTACCATGAAAGAGTGAGCCTCTTGTAATACAATGCATTTCCCTCTATCAGATAAGAGTACTAGTTTCTTCAATAAAATAAATTTCATTTTCAGTACATTATTCTAGTATTTGAGTTGAAGAATTCGCGAAGTCAGACATGATTTCCAATTATTAGAGTGTAGGCCTCCTAACATGGAAAATAAAGGATATAACACTAGTATGAAGTCACTGTTTGGAATAACAAAATTATTTCCACACGTCACTGTTATGTTGTTTTCAAGATACAGAAATTATTTTCTTCAATCGGATTTTATTGGAATAGAAGAATGACAATTTATGCCTATCCTTTCACATTTTGATGAGAAATCATGTTCTAATCTCAATAAAATATTTCCTAATCACAGTTATTTCTAAGAAGAAATGAATCACAAAGGCAGAAAAATATATTTTGTGAGTAAATTAATATCCTTTGCTAGAATGTGCTATTTGTGAAACCTTCGCATTAGTAGATTGGTAGTGAGATATTTCTGGTAAAACTTCTTCACAATCTGTCCAGAACAGTGAGCTTTTGGAATAATGCCTGATGATATTATTATTACCATACTCATAGAATAAGCTTGTTGGCATATTTCACAGTATTTTTTCTTGAGGGTTCTGTATTGAATTGTGCTGAATGGGACTGGTAACTAACTCAGATATTCTGTTATGTTTGTTTTCTTGTGCTTTCTCCTGTAATTTGGATCATTGGCGACGGTGTGATGTGATGATGGTGGTGACTGCTGGGTGATGTCACAGAATCGGTCCAACAGTGTGATATCTGATCGCACCCTCGAAGAATGTTGGTCAACCCTGCAACGAGTGAGTTGGACTCTATTCACTTCTGTAGTGTATCTTTCAACATTTTTGCATGATTTTATAGTGAGGTACTTTTCTGTCCCTTTCTAGATCACTCTATTCCTTGAATAATCATTATTATAATTGCAAGTTGGTAGAATTCCAAAAAAATGAAACTTTACGTCAAATTTTAACAGAAGAACTGTGAAATCTTAGATGAGTTTGAGATTGCTCTTCTCTTCCTATCTCTATTATCGAATATCAGGCTAGCGGATGAACTTATTCTCAAAACAGTTCGTATATAAAAATCATAGTTTTAAGGTTATAAAGAGCATAGTCAGATATTTATTATTAGCTCTATCGAATAAATGGAATAGGTATTTGAGAAAATAATACAATGTACTCAACAATGATTCGAATATTTGATGAAAGTAGAAACTTGAATGTTGAACAAGTAAATGGAATGCTATAAATCATATAATCATAATTATGAGCATGAAGTAAATATGAATTACTGTATCACTTACAAAAATAATAGCGAGTAATAAGTACTATTACTAATAAGTACGAGTTTACCTTTTTTGAAATTCTGCATGTTTTTTGAAATCATGAAGTGAAGTTCAGACTCTGTTGGATAAAGTTTATGTTGGATAAAGTTTATCGCCTGCTACCTCTCATCTAAATCTCAAATTGGATTTCATTTTTTTTTTTTTTTTGCTTGTAATAACGAAAATAAACTGAAATTCATAGCTGAATATGAATTGAGAATCCTACGATAATAATAAAGATATATTGAATGATCAAAACATCTAAATCGGCATGTTTTATGAAATGCAATTGAAGGATGGAGTATAATAATAATCGGTCGTGATATTGCATTATTTGATTTTCTAATCTCTTCATCAAAATAATAAAAGAAACATTACTGACATAATTTTTTAATATTCTAGTATAAAAGTATTGTAGAATTACTTGTTCAGTTATGTTATGAAGGTGAATGCCTGAAGCAAAAATACCACAGCTCATTCAACTACATTATTTAATAAGTGCTCACTGATAGAATGTGTGAGGCAATAACTGATGAAAAATCATCAGTCTCTACATAAAGTTTCCAAATCATCCTGCTGCCTGAGTACGTGTTTACTCAGTGGTTTTTGAATAGCTGTTTCTCTCAAATCCCCAGGTTCCCCCATTGAACATTCTGCTTTTTATTCTATTTGTTCAAACACTTTTATGTCAACGTGCAACAGTTGGGATGTTGGGATAACAACCGACTTCACTTTAAAAGTATTTAACCGGTGTGACCGTTCTCTTCCCCTTTTTTTAAACCTTGTGCTCATGAAATTGGTTTAGCCACTTTTGCCAAGCTACTTTTCCAACCCTCGAGGGAAGCTGATACCTGATGGTTCGAGTTTTTTGTTTAGGGATCGACAAACTCTCCACAATTTCATTCCCGATTTGACTTTCTGGTTTAGATACTCTTCAGTCACTATTCTGAAGGGATTAAAGATACTATTCTTGTGTCATTTAAATGGCCAATTTAATTCTTCATCTTTATCAATATTTCCATCAAGATTAAATGAATGATTAATCAATTTGAATGAAAATCTAACGTTATTCTCATAAAATTTACTTTTTTAGTGTGCATTACTGTACCACGTTAATGTATACAAAGATGTTTTACCATATAGTACTATTGATAAAAAGTATTGAAAATTCATCCCAAGATCTTGATAAGAGTAGTAAAAATTGCTACATTTTTTATAAAAAATGAATTCAATATCGACTCCTTTCACAATGGAAAAATAATATGAGATGATGGAAGTAATACGGTTGTATGAATGATGTATTCAAATATAAAAAAACTTCCACAAAGAAAGAAATCAAATAAGTTATCAAGACCTTTAGGAAACATTGCTCATGGTCATGTGATTCATATCTCCCATTTAAAGTGATGAACACTGTAAACATTTCAAGTGACTTGTCAGACTGATCACAAATCCATCATCTAGAACTAGTTGACAATAAATTATCAAGGGGTTATCCAACATTGGTTAGCAAGCTGTTCAGGTAGGTTTTGATTGTTTTAAAAATGAAGAGGGTCCTGTTAGGGTCCTTAGGAGGCTGAAAAGTGTTAATTAGAGACCCGGAGGTCTTCTGGGCCAAAGAAAATAAATAGGCCTAGGCGTTCCAGATGAGTTCTGTAGTTTGGTCCTGTTTAATTTTCCCATGGCACAGAGCGCGAACCTCAAGGCAAAGCAAAACTGTTCGGCTCGACATAAAACAAAACGTGAAGATACCGGTTCTCCATACGCACCTGCAAACATATAACATCTACCGTCTCCATCGTTCGTCTGCTCCTCTTCTTATAAATCTCTCTCTCTCTTACCCCTTTCTGTTTCCATCTTCACCAGCAATTATCCAGCACCCTTCTATTCTTATAAGCAACCCTCAGTCTCTTCATTTCTCTCCCACTATCATCTCCTCTTCTCTTCCTGGGATGCTTTCTCAGAAAAGACGACCTGGCGGTTTTTTGCTCTCCCTCTTCCTGCATTACCCCGGAAATCGATGACCTCAAAATGTACCACCCTTTACTATTATTGTTTCGAGGTCGTTAAGGACAGCTCTAGCGTTTGTTTAGTTGTGGCGGTTGAATCTGATTTTTTATTGAAGCCGTAAATAAATAATCCGTTATGTGATGGTCTCAATGAACTATCAACAATTCTCATTTGCATGAGTTATTTTTCTTAAGCTTTTGCTGGAGCTGAACGTTATGCATAAAGGTTTGAAGGAGCTACAGTTTATGTGTACCTTATCCTGTAATTATATTTGAAGTCGTGAGTTGAATTATTTCTCGTTGGTTTGAAAAAGTACTTGGAATAACTACTGAAATATAGAAAGATATACTCTACTATGTTTCAATACAATAATTATTAAATTATATCATTCTTTGAGTTCAAAAAACAGGGTTTACTCTTAAAAATCCAATTCCGTTCTTGATACGTTTATTTATATAAAATTTTAATAAGACAGTAAAACCGAAAGGATTTAAGTTATTTAAACTATTAACCTTCAAAGTTAAAAATATTCCTTAGTCTGCAAATGTCTATCCGCATAATATTCATTAAATCGTCAAGACTATCTAGTCAGTAATATCTAGTTCTTATCCCAGTTGACTCACCAATTCCTGTATAACGCTTTGGAATTGGATCTTTTTTTTTGATATAGCTCTACAGCCCATTGTGGGCTTTGGCCTCCTCCACAACATTCCTCCAAACGTTTCTATCCATTATAAATCCTCTCCATCCTCTATAACCCATCCTTATCAAATCATCCCTTATCTCATCTTCCCATCGTATTCTTGGTCTGCCTTGTTTTCTTCTCGAGTGAAGCTTCTCTTTAAGCACTATTTTTGGCATTCTGGTTTCATCCATCCTATAAATATGTCCGAACCACCTTAATCTCTGTGCCTTTATGAAGCGTACTATACTACGGCCTTTTATTAATAGTTCAAGTTCAGCATTGGTTCTCTTTCTCCACTCTTCTCCTTCTTTAACAGGACCGTACACTTTTCTAAGCACCTTTCGTTCAAATACACTTTAATTATGTTGGTCTTCCTTAGTCAAAGTCCATGATTCAGAGCCATAGGTAATTGGATCTATTTATTGATAATATACGCTTCATTTTCAATCATTCCAGCCTTAATTTTATTTATGATTATTTATTTGGATAAAAGTGTTTATTCAATCAAGTCTCAAGTGTCAATTCTCTATCATACTCGAAGGCTTTTGAAAATGCTATCACTGATTAATTCCAAACTTCAACTCTTCGCAATCTTCTATACATTGAACAGTTTCAACCATCAAAACAACTGCTGTGTATTGAAATTCATATCAAATGAATACTGGACTAGTTTTTGCCCTCATACTTCTCCAATCTCAACCAGAGTTCACATAAAATCTGCACAATGTATCTTACATTGTTTCATCCTAGAAAAAATTACACCATTAAAGGGTAGCATACATCCGGAAACATAAGGACTTCATCTCTGAATTTTTAATATATTTTGACAGTTGATGATGAGTGTTATTCGAAAATCTCCCTTCCATTGTTGAGTGCATGTCGAGTTCTCAAGTACAGCTATCTGATATCAGTATAAAAAATTAATTGAAAACAGTAACGTGAAGTGTCTGAGTAACTTGTTTGATTGGGAAGCGAGATGGGATGCGAGAAAGAGGAGTTCTGCAGCCGCGTTTCTATGAGGGCTGATTGAATACCGTTGAGCAATGAAGAAGAAAAAATTGAAAGGTGCAGGTAATTATCAAGGGAAGTGAACGTGAGAAAATTAACGTATTCAAAATATGCGCGTCACCCAATGACAAAAAACAATAGGGCCGTAACGGGCACATTTGTTCTAGTCTCTTTGTTTTTCTGAAACTGATTCGTCGACTACCGGTTTCGAAGCCTGAACTCAGCTCTTTGGCAATTCTTTGAGCAGATCTGTATCTGTCTTTGTCGCAGAGGGGAAATAGCTGTTCTGCGCTCAGTCTCTCACAAAGCAACTCGCACATCCCCATCGCATTACCCCTCACTATAATTAACTATAGTAAGATAAAAAAATAACTCTCGTTGAAACATGCGGCCTAGGCTGAACATGCTTCCGGAGAGATGAAAATAATGAATCTCCTATCATTTTGCCTAGCTCAAAGAATGTTCTTGGTTCCAGTTTTTCCTTACATTATCCTGATTCAGATGTAAGGCTAGCTACACAAACATCAAGTTTTGTTCGTACGATATTTTCCCGTCCTTATAAATTCTATATTGAACAGATGATTTCAAACAGATGACGTTCGTCAAGTTCCGTTTAATCTTATAGAATTCATAAGGACCACTAAATATCGTACGAACAAAAATCGATGTGTTTGTGCAGGGCTTAACTTTCCACTGTATTCCGAATCAGATATGAGATTCGAAGTATACTCGTAATATTTAGGATGATTGGAATGATCATCATTATTTCAATATTGCTAATAGCTTGCATGAGAGGAGAGACATCGCTTCATGTAAGAAATAAACTTTCAGAGTGAGGTATAACTTTCAGAATGAGGGATAACTTTCAAAGAATTATTTACTCGTCCATTCAGTCGTCCATACTCATCTAAGACATTCATCAGTTATATAATATGATAGCTAATGTACAGGAAAATTATAAATTCTATTCTATTACTTTTGATATCATTGAAAACTTCACTCTATTCTATCAAATAACTGACACAGTGATCTTCCTTCCTAATTTATTTATTTTTAATTGACAAACGTCCAAATAAATTTGAAATCTCAAATTAGCAGGTTGTCTTCAGCAGGCTAATAAATTGTGTTCCTATGAAATTCGAAAATATGTTCTTCTCCTTATCTATAATAATTTAATTGCAGACGTTACCTATATCAATCCCAATATTGAGTAATTATTGATAACTGAGCTATTCTCGTCATGAAAAATCAGCTATGCTTCAGAAACACTTTCATTCATATTTCCAAAAGTTTTTAAATACCAAGAATAGTGTAAATAGTGTATAGCTATAATACCATCCTTGTTTAAATACTACTTCTTGCTACATTTTTGTTATGACAAATTTTTCTCATATTGAAATCTCGAAAGAGAATTTTTGGAGGATTTTAGTTACGATAAAAAATTTAATTGAAAGTATGAAGCCGTCTGAATGGTTTGTTATCAGTGGGCTAGTTAGC
The DNA here is from genome assembly GCF_014356525.2 of Nilaparvata lugens. Taxonomy (NCBI): domain Eukaryota; kingdom Metazoa; phylum Arthropoda; class Insecta; order Hemiptera; family Delphacidae; genus Nilaparvata; species Nilaparvata lugens. The sequence continues at coordinate 47,767,346 of NC_052504.1, read as the reverse complement.
CTACAGCGCATAATCAACAATTCACCTACTAACCTAAACCGATCTAACTAGGCCCCTATGTCATTGTTTTTATTATTATAGCGATAAGCGTTCATAAATGCACTTGGTTGTGCAATGATGCAAGTTGGCCTTTATCTCTCCCGTTGAGAGTTGCATTGAGACGGTCATGAATGCACTTTTAACTGCACTCGAATGCAGTTAGTCGTCGGTCGGAGTGCAGCTGTGTTATCAGTGGAGAGGGCGAGTGAGTTTGTTTCCGTGGTCACAATTTATTTTTGCTAATTCGGGCAATTTTTCTCTATATTTCAACAGTGTTTGTGTTTGCGAATTGTTAGTGTTCAGTAACAACCTACGTCCAAATCGAAGGAACACTACTGACGGCCGTCGAAAATTTGACCTTGGTTTACCCCTCTCTACTTGACTTTCATGTGACTTTTGAAACTTTTTCGAAGCGTTCAAACCCGAAGACACTGAGATGACCGCCTACACCCTAACATCGCCGATGCCGACCTACCTGCACAGGCACAATGTAGGCAATAATTCAAATTGACTTCTCTAAAAATAAGCTACTTTTTCAGAAACTAGCTTGTAACCAAATCGCTCACACTTGACAGAAAGATAAGGATGCACTCTTCAGCTGTGCGAGTGAGAGAGCTTATCGAATTATTCAGAGTGGATGTCAGTTGTAGGTTAACGGGACGGGGATGAATGACAGCAATTTGCACGCCTCCATGCATGGATGCATTAAACTCTTTGTAGAAACTCGCTATGTCCAAGAAGGTAATTATCCCGCTTTTTTTAATCGGTTCTAATCAATATTTGATTACCCATTTCACTACCATCCTGATAGGCTTATGAACATAGATTTCTTAGACATAGATTATTCTCATTGCCAATATAGAAATGTCCAAGAAGCATTTTTGGAAAATTGGAAGTTTTCCCCCAATTTCAACCAACTAGCACCAGCATCAATTGCCTATGCTTGCAAATTCCTACAACTGGGAGGAAGATTCTCTAATATTTCTGGATCTCATTCTCAGCAAGTGGTGAGTTGAAAAAATAATAAGATTTATTGATAAATTGAAAACCACTAGCCGATTTACGATTAACGCCAATTAATATTAAGATCTCAATTTATAAACATAAAATTTTTTTGACTATTATTTCTCAGGAAAGAGTTTTTCCAAATTCGTCTCTGGAAATTCTTACACAGCCAGTTCAACAATTTTCAAGATGCTCTTGTTTACTGTATGGAAAAGATTTTCCTGTTTTGTCAGTTTTGTAGATTCAGTAGAGTCTATCTACTCAATTTGCACTCCAAATATTCTTGGTCAATGGTTAAAAGGAACGACAAAATAGAATACCGAATATCGACGATTGTGAACAAAATCTGTCGAGCTCCCCCTTAACAAAAAATACAGTTGCCAATATATCAAAGAGCAGCAACCATGAATGAATCCAATGATTTCATAGTTTAGTTGCCGGGAATCATTATTATTGAGTGATGCGTGAGTTATTCGCTGCCAGCTGGACACGACGCCAATTGAAATTGAAATTCGGTGCGATGTTGATTTGAAATTTGTTTTGTTTATCGAGAGGAGCAGCCGAGAATGTCGGCCAATGATGTATGAATTTAATTAATAATTTCGCGTTTAAATTGGCACCGTGATTGCAGAAAGGGACGTCAGGAATAATAGAAAGTATTGAGTAGTAATTTCGAGTGGAGCCAAACTATTGTGCCTGGGATACCCACCGTCACCACCAACCACCCACCATTGTTCAATTGCAGTGCGCGCACGCATACTAATTGTACATACAAACATTTAGCATTCTGAACATTGCAATTCAATTTAGTCTTTAGACCATGAAACATGAATAACAACTTCCAATTTTGAACAACGCCATCAGCCATCTATCGCAGAGGAGAGAGCCTCTCTCACCAATAATATATTGTTTACGCACTGATCAGTTGATCAATACTGCACTGATGACTTATATTGCAATAATACACAACAATGCTCAACTGGATGATGTAAACGTCGTTGACTGGAGTTGTGCTATTCCAAGTAAAATGACAGGGCTGTTACTTGGAATAATTCTTATTGGGTTTTCATATTATTTTGGATTTGTAAATTTGGTAAGTTTGATTCTACTTTATTGTAAAATTATTATGGCGAGAGAAATATTTGATAGTGAGACTTTCAAGATCAATATGATTTGAAGTGTCATGAACAATAGTAAGTAGATGAAGGAGAGGACAAATATGGACAATGGAAGAGAATGGACAAAGGAAAGAGGAAAAAATAATATATATTATATAAAAATGGAAGTTTTCGAGTGGTTTAGACAAATACATGATATGTTGCGAGCCCGAAGTAGCATGGAATTCATAAATTCTTCTAATTTATCCCAGAAATCCCTATAGGATCCTTATCAGTGTATTGAAACCGAGAAAATCATACGGCACCACATTGTATGTTATTTGGCAGTGAGTGGCTCTCACCTCTTCTCCGATAACCATGATTTGGTATCATTTAAAAGTCACAAAGGTGACTACTTAATACCGGGCTCTGTCTTTCACACTGGATTGCGTTTCAAACCCCCATCAGACAGTATCTGAAGTATTTTCCAAGTTACAGAACTCACTGTAATCACAATGCCGGAACAGAAAAGCTGGGTAGCAAATGGGGAGCTCTCTATAATTCTCTGTGGCATCGCTGCCGCGTGAATTATACTATGAACAACTCCTTTCTATAATTTCCTTCTTTGGAAAGCTTCTAATATGGCAGCAATTTGAAAAGATATTCTCTTTCCAGACAAGAAACGTGCTCTTTTTGTCTGAATCGTTGAGATTAGTTTTTGTGGCTATGTTGGCAACAGAAGCTCGATTGAAGGAGTTTGTTTGCTTACTTCCTCGGTCTCAATCATGCAAAGCTCAATGGTCACGATCCCATCCGCCACAATTCTACACAAAGTCTAATTATCCATAAAACATAGTGATCAATTCTCTAAGATAGGTTATTTCTATTGTTATTTAAACTTATTTTTCATCTCCAATAATATGCAGTACAGTTCATCTCTGATCACATAGAGTACTTATACACCAAAATGTACTTATATCGTGAATATCTCATTTATCAAGAAATAAAAATGAGAAAGTCCCCTTTTCTTTTCAACAAATTTCTCTCACAACATGTTCCAACATTTATGTATTTTTCGAGTGAGTGAATTCACTATAATATAATGAATTATGGAGTTATATACTTTTTATAATTAAGAGGGTAGCCCTAACAAAAAATGTAATATCTCATCTAATTTACTCGAGTTAGATAAGTTGATGACGTCATTGTCACTCATACCAGTGAACTCGAAAGTTCTTATCATGGATCAACATTTTATAGAAACAATAAAAAATCAGTTTTGATGCTCTTTCAACCTCTTTATTCGTTAGATTATTCTTTTTCGATGAGTACATTATTCCTCAGGTAGGCTATAATGTATACTCAGGTATTATACCTGAGTTGCCAAGATACACTTACGCCTTGAAATATCTTACAAATTTCTCCATGTTCAATCTAACATTGTCTAGACGATTTGCAAGAGAATTTTAAAGTAGGTATTGATATCATGAAACAATACTGCTAAAGAATTTAAAAAATACAAAATTCAATTAAACCATAATATATATTCGAGAGAGAATTGAATCATTTGAACATCGTGGAAATATTATTAATCATCTTTTATTCCTTCACTTTCTTCCTTCTCCATGATGTAGATATTAATTTATTTTGATTATTAATTAACTAATTATAATTCCATACACATTTAATTTGCTATACATTATTTTTCTAAATTCACTCTATCAAAAATATTCTTATTGTAAATAGATAGTGTTTTATCTTGAATAGAGTTACCAAGATACCCTTACGCCTTGAAATATCCTACAAATTTTTCCAATGTTCAATCTAACATCGTCTAGACGATATGCAAAATATTTTTTTTGCAACTCTTTTATATATCTACAAAAAAGTTTAAAAACATTGATTGCGTTCGGAATGCAACAGTTGCTATACGATTGAGCATCGGAACTTTTTATGGCTTGATAACTGTGACTTATGTCCAAGACAGTGTTGCATGCTGTGTTACAGTAGTTTTCAAATTTATTATTGAAGTAGAATGCGAAACTCTTGTCTCTTATCGTACAATGGCTTTTTAACAGAGTTGTTACAATTAATTGCGAAAAAATAACTGAGACTGCGATAAGGAGACTTGATCTAGGCCAATAGTCTTCCGGTTAGCTTGGTCAATTCTTGCCTCAGTATATTTGCTTTATGCACTCAATAACTGTCAGCTGTAGCCGCGCTCACTGGTCTTGCACGTCAAGAAATGATTGTAACTAGAGTGGATACGTTAAGGGACACGATTTTGTCAAACTGGATTGGATTGGAGCACGATTTAAGCATTAGAGACCAATCATTGGTCGAGAAGGAGGCGATAAATCACGTTACTGTGTTCACTATCTATGGTGCTTTTAATCCTTATTGAATTATATATCTGTTATATCGTTCAAAAACCGCGAAAATTTAAAGCTGTCTTGAAGATTGGTAACTCCTAGATAGATAGATTGGAATCCTATCGAGTATATTCAAGTAAACTCAGAAACAAAAAGAAATAAATTTGAGTTTTCAGATTTTTCCGCACAATCCCATTAATTCTTAAAGTTTGATGAATATTTTTCACAATGAAAATTGAAATATATTCAAAATCCTTTATTTGTATTCAAATTCCTCATACGTATGAGCACATAGGTTAAGAGTCTGTTGGGGATAAATAATAAAGAATATTCTTTTATTTTCCGCACCAGTTCTGTATCAAATTCAAGTTCGCGTTAATTCTCCAGCTTGATGATTATTAACAATAGAAATATAAAATAATGAATATAAACTTAAATTTCTTCATTGGTCACTTTATCTTGATGAATCAATAAATATGGCAGAATTATGTGCAAATCCAGTATAAAATAATATTTTTGCATAAGCCTGGTATAAAACCTACCAGATGACTGCATCTGACAATGCGTTAAGATGCAGGTACATATATGCACAATGCACAATGCACTTGGCTCACCTAAATCACAGTGCAGTGGATAGAGATCAATGCACTTGAAGAGGCGGATTTTTATTGCGATAATGTGCACGCTTAGCATGGCAAGATATCGATTAGAAGGCGCAATGGGGAACTTTAATGGAGAAACTATCGTATTATAAACGTTGGCTCTTCAATCTTTTTCCAAGATATATTTTTCTTACTCTGGCATCTTCGATCATGGAGTATCTATCTCACTTTATTCCTCATTCCTGCCACTCCTTTTTATTTTCTACATAGTCCCTCACTCTTACTCTAACCTAACTACCATCATCTTCTCTCACAGACATTCACACGCACACACACACACACACACACACACACACACACACACATACCTTATCTGAATGAGTGATTTTTCTGTTCTGGCTCTTAGCAAAGCATTCACAGGATGGAGAAGATGAGTGGGTGGAAATGGAAGATGCAATGTGCCATTAAACCCCATTATCTGCAAGTGTTTCACGTGTATAGTAAAGTTGAGGTTATTCCCCATCTTTGTTGGTTGTTTTAGCAGAGAAATACTCCTCAAGAGTAAAGGGAGACAGATAGGGAATGAACTGTATTTTCATATTATTTAGTTCTACCTCTTCGTTTAAATACTAAGGTATATTATAATAAATTTGGTTCTTGGCTAGGGCTATTTCTCTCTCTTCGTCGATGTTATAGATGGAAAATACTTTTAGAGTAAAGGGAGATAGATAGAGGATGAAATTCTGTAAAATATTATTCTTGTTCTTGGCTAGGGCTATGCTTTTGCATTCTCGGCTGAAGAATAGTACAGTACTATCTTAGTGTGAGAGAGTAAAGAATATAGACAAACATATCCTTTGAGCAAAGAAGAACAACGACCCGTGACCTAGGAGGATATTGGAGCGCATAGGCCAAGTTCTGGCGAGACGTGTTCGAATTTGCTGATCAGATGATGATTACGATTCCCCGGGGTCGTTCGTCTAATAAGAAAAAAACGTTTTCGCGTGTCGTCGTTTTGCGTCGTCGCAGCAGAGCAGAGGGCGTCGGTCTTTCGGTTTCTGATATTATTATGCCGACGATGATTATGATGATATTAATGACAGAGTGCATGCTGCATACGTGAGTGAGTGAAGGATGCAGATGCAGATGATGATGCAGCCACGCACACTCGTTTCGAATCTACCAGCTCCCCTCCCCTCTCATCCATACCTCCCCCAGTAGAGCCGGCTATAGATCCCCACCGCTCCGTTACATCTATCTTCTCCCTCGTTCGGATGCATTTTTTCCGTACTGTTTTCGATTTTTTCTTTTTCTCCTTTTACTTTCTGCGCCTTCTTCTTCCCTCATTATTTCTACCTGCATCTCGGTGAATTCATCTCGGGCGCTGGTCGGGTGTACACGTATGCTGTCTGCACATACATTACACATGTTCACCCCGAACTCAGGCTGAGACGCCGGCAGTGCACAAGGTCACGGACGTCATCCGGACGGTAACTTTCGAGGCGTGTGTTTCGAATCGAGCGAATATCTTCCAAGTTTCGATCATCATTCCTATCAAGTTCACAATGTGGAGACGTCCTCTCTATTGACGAGACAATCTGTAATATCTTTGAAAATTTGTTATCAACATCAACAGTTTCGGTTGTTTAAGAGTCGTTGTAGATTTCACACGCAGTTAGTCAGTGTTTCTTGAACAATTGTAGCTTACACAAACAAATTTGTTAATTGAAAAGTTTTTGTTTATCATTGACAGTTTCCGGTCGTGGGCTCTTGTTTTATTACAGTGAATATTAGTGTACTTGATGTGGTACATGGCATATTCAGTGACAATTTCGTGGATTGGATCATGTGGATACAGAGATTGTGTCTGTTGCATCATGTCTGTGGATAAATTATAATAGCATCGGTTTAGTAATGATTAGGGAAAGTTATTGTTGATAAACTTCAGTCAACCAATAGTTACATTCCCAGTGAGAGGTCCTAGTTCTATTGTAGAGATGACACATCAGTTGTATTCGGGTTTGTCCTTTTCAAGTGTAGAGTTCGCTGTTAGCGATACATTATGATATACGGTCAAAATATACTTTAAAAAGTTCAGTTTTATGTGTTACGTAAGAGAAATTGGACTCACTCTACATTACCGCATGACATACGGACTGAATATGGTAAGTTCATACACAATTTGGTATATTTCAATTTTCAATCCTGATTAAACTTTACCGGAGAGTTTAGTAGGTGTTTTGAGCTGAATGGGGTTTTCCCATGATCAACCAAAAGCATCTTTTATTAAAAGGTTCAAGTGTGAGAGGAGTTTATTGATAAAACTGCTGAGACTTGATAGCTTATAGATATTGACTTTTCAAACCACTTCAATATTCCAGTACATTCAAACATTGGACCTCAATTATCCGATGATTAATAATTGATAATAGATTCATCACAAAAACTAGAGTAGAAGAAAATAACATTGTGATTGCATAATATGGATCGATAATATATATGTTATTATAATTTTCAATGGGTATCTCTAGCCTTTAACTGCATTCATTTCATTGTGAACAAAAGATGACTCTCTACCTGAACTTCGAACCCTTTTGGTGAATGATACCCAGAGAGCCAAGGCTTCATAAAAGCATACCCTAGTAAATGTTAATGCTCTTTTGCATAACAGTTCGGGATGATACCTTGAAGGTTGTCAAAAGCCCATAATAAACAAAAATATTTTTGAGAGATCATAAATAATATTTTCATTGGATATAGAGTATGTACCAAGTAGTCAAACATAGTTGTTAATCAGATCAGTTAATACACTGATGAGAGTGGTTTATCGTTTTCTTGTTCGCAAAATTTCATGGAGTAATATTGATAAATATAATCTCTCTTCATAATCTTCACTTGCTATAATCATTCCCCGAATAAAGTCTTAGAACGATTTTAAATGAGGGCAATGAGGATAATTTCCTGGAAGAATGTTTTTCTCACTCCATCTTGAAAATTTTTCCTAATCATCTCTTGATGGCAATACTAAATTAGTTGAAATCTACGCACTGTCTGAAGCTGTTTTTCTCGGTCTCTCTTTCCTAAATGATTTTAGACTATTTTTCCCCATGATGGTTGCTAATTAAGTGCTGTGTTTTCCTTCGTCTATGAGCATAAATTATTCCGTGTTATTGAAAATGGAAATAGAGCATCTAAATTCATCAAGATCGTTGGTGCGTAATGTGGCCGTAACAAAGATGATTACTAGTAATGAAAGTAACAAAACAGAAATCTCCAAGGGTGATGAAATAAATGAGTTCATCACACATATATAATACATAATACATTGTACATAATATTCCATCCTATACGAGAAAACTGATTGATGAGATAGAGAATGATGGAACCTGTTTAGTAATGATTATGAAAAGTTATTGTTCAATAACTTTCTGAAGTTTATAAATCAATAAATTCAACTGATGTACTTTGACGTTCTTCCGCCAGTTATGGAATACAGGTTATGTAAATACCATAATTTCAAAGGTATTTCTTCCTGTACGAATAAAGTTTTTATTGATAGATGCGTATTGAATGAACGATATTATAAATAGAATATTGATGACTGTAATGTGGAAACAGAAGGGAATCCATTCTGCCATTTTACAATAATTTTATTATTTCTCAGAGTTGTGCTCCAATGTATCATTTTATAATATCATTGAATATCGGGTGAGTGAAATTGATGTAAGAATAGTAAACATCCGAATCACCTATCTTACCTATCGATATTCTTCCTATGATGTCATTGTAAGGAAAGATGTGTTTGATAATGTGTGGGATTATCCGGTTAAATCTCCTCCATCAGTTGAAAGACTTCTACTGAGACTGGCGATAAATTCAATCAGTTCTCTGAAAAAGTTCAACAGCACTGCATGAACTATAGTGATTAAAAGAGGTGGTGGGATGTGATTTAGAGCGAGAGATGTTGATGGGAGAGAGCTGATGCAGGAGAGAGAGAAAGAGTGAGTGTGAGATTGAGAGAGAAGCACGATTTGTGTGTTGTAGCTGGGCAACAACAATTTTTGCCTTGCCTTTACGACCACTAGTCCATAAATAAAACACTCAGGTCGCCGTGTATCATGACCTATCCCAACTAGAATTTTGTTAGATTTTAAAACTTGTTTCTCGAGCGGGCCAAGGCGTCTAAATGCAATTTATTTCCAATGGAAAAAATCAACAATCTGTCTTCATCACTATTACAAACTTTTATGTGCTTCAATCTCATTATGAACTAATATTGACTAATAATTTTATGATAGTTATAAAAGTTGGAAATATCATGCTTCATCACCATACACACTTTAAAATTCGCAGAGTTTATAATATTTGTTGAACCATACGAACCATTGATCTTCACGGTTTTGTTGATAGCTTACCTTTTTCATGACTCATTTCCGTAAGCTCTAAAAGCATAAATGTTTTTATCCATTGCTATCCAATAATTCATGTTTCACTCACTTCTATCTCATTGTGATATAACTATTGATAACTGAGTCTAGTATGATATAATGCTCATTCATCTCTAACATCAAGTTTCTATGGAGTAATAAATATTGCGAAGTGAATAAACGTGTAAAAAATCAGATTAGTTAGTTATCATCACTTCTATCTTATATTTATTTATCCATATTCTATTTACAGTGGCGTATACGGAAATAAATTTCGGGGGAGGAACTAAACATTGGCATTGAAATCATTCCCATATCACTCTCCCATAGAAACGCCACTTTCTATTTATCTAGAAATTGAAATTTTCATTGTTCCATTTAATTAATTATCATACAAATTTGGACAGACATCAGGAGAAATCGAACAGTGTTTCTTCTATTTTTCCAAGATAAGTCGAAAATAAATTTTACTGATTAAGGAATGCAAGTGGCAAGTCACTGTGAAGTGTTCTAAAACAATTAGATCTGTATCAGATTTTTTAGCGGGGTTTTAAAAGCAGACTATGCGACACTTGTTGAACGTGCGTTTTTTTCCAATGAGAATAAACGAGTGCACATCTTCATGAAGCTGTGATCAGTGTCGGCCAACGTTTTCCTATAAATCTTCATCGCACGTGACATGACTTAGTCAACTGAATCCACTTTTCTCCTTTTTCGACTCCTCTTGTGATTGTAATTGCTGCTTTTTTCATGATCGTATTAACTAATTAACGTTCACAAAGAAATTTCATTACTTCCATTTACTACTCCGTAGTAAATTCAGACTTATTTGTCGGAATGACGCTGTTCAAGGATTCCAACTAATTTGCTTAGAATGATAGGCTAATGAATTCTTAAATAATCGCAATCCATGAGTTCAGACAATTTATAATTGAATTATAAACAATGAATTATTGAAATATCTCATGAGGATGTTATTCATCAAGCACATACAATCATTATCACAAATGAAATATTATTTAATCACTTAATTTGAAAGCAATGACTAGTAGGCTAGTTCTACTCATCCACCATCTAGCCCAATCCATTCGGATCTCTTCTTATTCTGTTGGCAATGAATTTTTCAAAACAGTTAAGTATTGAGTATGAATTTTTCAAAACAGTTAATACTCGACTTCCTTGTAAATTTAATGTTCAGATAAATAACAAACTGAATTCTATCCCATTCCAAAATCTATTATGTTGTGAAGGAAATTTTCACAAAATCTGATAATGTGGTAAGGAATTTCATTTGATCAATGGAGATTGATTGTATTATACAAACACAATCTATAAGTTTTTAATATCAGTATCTCTTCCAGAAGGTAATAAAATATTTTTTCGTTTTCTAGATGCCCTCATACCTCCGGTGTACCTACACAGTCTGACCTTCAGACTGGGCAGACATATGTTTTATTAAGTCTTTTTTCATGAATACTTGTTTTTTCTCTTCTTTACCTGACTCACATCAGTTCCTCTCTCCCTTCTCCTCCTCGCTACCTTGATGTAGCGATGCAGCCGCCTGTCTGGTCTTCTGGCCTTAGTACAGTCCGGTTCTATGCAAAAAAGTTAAAACTGCACTCACAAAGAAAAATGCATAATTTCCTCCGGACAATGCAAACTCAATTTATGCTAAATTGCCAACGATCAGTACGACCATTACCCCTTTAATTTTTCTCTCATAGCTCAAACAGTTATTTTCAATACGCCTAGACTAAATCCTCCTATGTTTTAGGCTACAAAAGATTCGAATGCGTTTTTTTTTAATTTGTGTATTCTGGTTGATACAGTGATTCCTTTTCAAAGATCTTCTGTGATGGAATGTGATAGTTTCAATTAAACCTCTCATATCAACTCAACTATCGAATTCAAATATTAATTTAACCGTACAAAATATTATTTACCGTTCAAAATATTATTCACCCGTTCAAAAACATCGAACATCTTGAAAATGTATCTTTCCATCAACGTTAGTAGACAGTTGACTATAATACTACCCGTTCAAAAACATCGAACATCTTGAAAATGTAACTTTCCATCAACGTTGTAGACAGTTGCAGCCAGACCTGATAACAGCGCTCACACTCACATTCTGGGACGACACGTCACGGTACGATAGGACAGAAAGCTCTATGTTGATTTAGGATTTTTTCTAGACATTTTAAATTGATAAATTATTTATTAATTTTTGAGAAAACATAACAACAGGTCAATGTAACTTACTGAGCGCGAGGTCTACTGTTCACAGAACTACTAGTAGATACATACTAGTAACGACGGTACGACATAACTAGATGTTCGCACAGCCATAATTTGTCCTATCGATTCGCTGATAACAATTAAAAAACCTATCTGAAGTTGAAATATAATAACAGTCATAAAACAACTGCTATAGGACGTAGGTGTGAGCAAGCTGAGCTATGTGAACGTATTATATTTCGTAATTTATTTCTCAGCATTCATAAAGTCGAACGGAGTATAAAGAAGAGAAAGATCATCTTTTTACGACCGAAAGAATGTAATAAATTTAAAGAAAGGATTTTGTTGAGCTAGCTCGGCTAGGCGGAGTCTAGGTTTCGTACTAGAAGATGCTATACACACTCTTGTAGATTTTAATGAGATATTCATGAAAGTTATAGCATTGCTTTTTAATGAGATGTGTTTATAGATATTGTAAAATAGATGCTTTTGCGAAATTGTAGGACGTTTTTAAGACTTCTCGACTAGGAGACTTTTGAGTCTTGTACAGTCATCCCAGGTCGTATTTCATGCTTATGCTTGTTGGACCTTCTCGCATATGTGCAACGCGCCTATGTACTGTCTTTATTTATTGCTCAAAAGAGAAGACAAAAGGAAAAGTAAAGGCAATGCGCTAAGTCTTACCCTGACAGTCGCAATTCGCTTCACGCAGTTTTCATACGGCCGTTGCTGGTCATCCACAATAAATCATAATAGCATACAATTGATAATTTTTCAATGGGTTCCGAACTACTAGGCTGTTACTTGGAAGACAATCACCGTTAGGTTCATTTTCTCCAAAAAACTTGAACTGAAATATTCTAGTTTAAGCCATCAGCTGAAATACATTTAAACACATTGAATTATAATGAATACGACCATACATTCATTAAACGTGTTTCATAGATCAACCAGCTTTGGAGAAAACGATCAAGGATGAAGGAAGAGGCTCAAGAAGTCATCCTCCAAAAGTACAACTGGAGCAACTAGCAACTGAGCAACTAGATATTACAGTATGGTCCAACTAACATATACATATACTGGAAACATAATTTTGATTTCCATCAATATCGATTGGGATGTCAAACGTGGCATCATAATAATATATGAGTGATCTGATGGAAAAAACGAAAGAAGTGCCAGATGTTAATCGTGGCCACAACAAAGTATGCCTGCCTGCACTAGAGATGAGTATTTGCCGCTTTTTCACATTGATGTTGCTTACTCTCTCTCATCCTCACTGCTCATTCATCTTCCTTCTCTCACCACCCTCACCACCTGTTCGGCATCGATAAAAAATCAACCCTTTCAACGTTTATAATGAATACTAATAGAGGTTTCCACGGCAAGACCCATTTCTGACTAATGAGACCACTAATGGATCACTGAAAGAGTGCTTTCTACAGCCTTCGGGGACAAAAAAGGCATATTTCTTGGGCTGCCACCCTGTGAAGCAAGTGCAGAAGGGGGGCAAAGGAGGTGCTTCTAGCGATTTCTGTGACAACGAAAACGGCTACAAGACAAGTGTTTCTTTTAACTTTATTACCAGCTTTTATCACCCAGAAATGTTATGAATATTTTCATATTTTGGGTTCTCTCTTAACTTAACCCAGATTCTCCACCGAAATCTGCTGGAAATCTTACACAATTCTTCTATCTAATATTACTTTTTCTTGTGTATTCTTCATCCATAACGCTTTCTACCATTTCAGTTTGTTTCACTGATATGACTCATCCGAATATAATTCTAGAGTCCTAAACTTTTGAAAATGATCCTAAATATCTCATTCCTAGAGAACTCAGTGATAAATGAATTTTGGATTAAATAAGGGATAGATTAAATAAGGTTGATTGATTGATTGATTGAGTACTTTATTTATGTAGATTACAATATACTGGCTTATACACTTATATACAATAGCTTACAATACAGCAAAATTATAGATGAATTTACATAATATAGACTAAGAAAATAATTATTGAACTGTATATGATATGAAAAAGTAATTTGTAATATAATAACTATAGATATTATATTGTTATGCATCTACATAAATTGGCGGAGCTTTGGACATATCAATGTCCATTCTTCGGAAAGAATATTAAAAATATCCTCCCCACTAACTCTCTACCAAAAAATGGTTATGAGGAATAGAGAAGCGATGAGGACTTGAAAAACAAAGAGATGAACTATATTATACTCTGAAAACAAGTTCTAGAAGAAAATCACAGCAGATTAATGTGGAAACCTGAAATATGAGTAGAGATAAGATCTTTCCAATTTAAAATTTATCACATAAAAGAAGAATATCAAATGAAGAAATTACTTTCAATGAAAGAAATTTATTGGAATAATTATACGATTTTGCATATCAATAATGAAACTAATTAAAGCGTTAGAACATTTTTTAATAGATTTTGTAGTAGATCAGGATATATCATAGGACCTTGAAACTCATAAGTTGAGACCAATATTAAATATCTTATAATCAATAACATATCCAACTAGAATATCCAAATAAGTTCGACTGGATACAATTATTTGATGCTTAATTCCATTCAAGAAACAGAATATTTTATATATTATGCAGAATTGACCAAGTACATCAAGAAACCAGCCAAGAACGATGAAACTCATCAATTACTCTCAACTCAAGAAGCGCAAGGGTTGAGGGAAGCAGATAGCAGACGGATGGCATTTTGGTTAGGCTCATTAAGAGACGGTTGGCTGTGAAATAATTAGGCACGGAGTGAGTAGAATACCCCCCTCATCCAAAAGGGGGTCCGTTCATCATGAGAAAAACAGATAACATAATGTCCCCGCTCCTTATACCACCCTTGGTCGCTGATTATTTTCCTTCGTGACCTGATGAGAAAATAAAACACTTAGCTGCTGCAATACGAGAGCAGGACAAAAAACCATTGGGGAATGGTATTGCAAGAAAGTGGTTTGAGGGAGTCTGATAGAAAGGAACGTGAATTTGGTGATTCTTATCACAGCAAAGTAGTTTTTTATCAGGCTCACAGAAACTATGAAAGATAAGTGACAAATGTGGAAAATATTTGAAAATCCAATATTAAACATCCATGAATTCAATTTTGATTTGAATTCCGAGAGACTAGAGTTTTTAAATGCAAGAAGATGAATAAGGAATGAATAAGAGGATAACAGATCAGCTTGATAAGCTTATATATGTGCGTAAATGCATTTGTAAAGGCTATTCCTCCTATAAAAAGAAGATAGTCGAACCAATAGGAAGATTATTAGTCATTCTAAGTTGGATTCCACACCACATTACATGTTCGCTTAGTAGTAAACTACTAAGCAAACTGTCAAGTAGTGAACTGTCAAGAATTATATAAAATCAGCAGTATAACTCTGTACAATTAATCCGGTTGTAAGAGGTATCATTGGGTAATAAGAGAAGTATTTGATTGCAATACGTGAGTAATTAAATACAATATTATTGGTAACGTGAATCTTCCTAGAGAGACAAGGAGCGGAAACTCAATGAAGACTGAAAGTATCGCTCAATTATTGCTAATCGCAGTTGTCCCATTAACGAGTTATACGTATTTGAAAAAATAATGGTATAAAAATGTTGATCCATTAGAGGGAATTCGAAAGATGGGATAATAACAGAGATTTTAATGAATATTGCTCATCAAGGTGCTGTGAAAAGTTGGTGCTTTTAGGATGATTTGGTGTCAAGTTTAATCAGCTGATAATAAATAACCATGGGCGATAAGTTGAGCCTTGAAAATGAGACGGTAAACGAGGAGGGTGGCAGCAGGCGAAAAGAAGGCTTTAAAAAGGGTTAGAAAGAAAATCTGGACTTGCCGTTTTTTAGCTCTCCTTCTACTATTAAAATGAAAGAAAGCTTTTCCGACATCGCTTAAAAGCGCAAAAAGCTGTAAGAGGGAATGAAACTCACAATCTGTCTGCTGGGTACGTTGAGTGTGGCACGGCAACTGCTAGCACTTCAAAAATAATAATCCAAATATAAAGAAGGAGAAACAAGGATGAAGGAAGAGGTAAGGCAGAAACCGTAAGATTAGGGGCAAAAATAAGAGTGGGAAGCGAAAATTTTTCACATCCATCATAATCAGTTGAAAACTTTCTTATTCATTTCTTCTCGCCTCTTTATTTTTATTACTCCCATAGGGAAAATATTTTTCTGTGTGAGTTAAAGAAAAGTTTCCTTCTCGATCATCGCTGTCAGGTTTTCATTTTTCTCCTCCCAGAGCCTGGTAATATTGATTTTCTATGAAACTTCATTTTTAAAAAGGTTTGTAAGCTACCCACACACCATACATGTTCTATTTGTTAGCTGGCACGCTTTTCTTTCTATGTGATCAGCTTAGAGTCAGTAATCCAAGACCTTAGAATAAAAGCTTGGAAATGTGATTAGTATAACATATTGCATGATACCTTTTCACTGATATTGATATGAAAGACAAAGCAAGACGTCCGTTTGGGCCAGGGTTCCCACCGGAAATGAATATCCCGATTTTAGTTCGTTGTCAAGCTACATATTTGAACAAGACAATCAATTGGTTATGTTTATCTTTATGTTCATGTGTATCTTGTATTTTGGCGAAATAAATATTCTATTATATTATGACATTAAAAAGACAATGATATTAAATAGATGCCGTGAACTGAGACACCAAGAATGGAGGCTCATTTTGAATTATCGACGAAAAAATGTTATAAGTTTCTAGTGGCAGCAGTACATTCATCCTGGATAATACTGACCTGCGCAAGTGCATAATTGTGGTCGAACCACACGGAACTGGTTTTTCGGGGGTCAATCTGTGGCCAGAGCAAAAAGTGTGGGTCAAGGTCAAGCTAAGTCACGAGTTGGGTGATGGTGCTAGCAGAGGGCACTATTCTCGAGTCCCTACGATTATAGTTTTTCAAACTGTCAGCATTAGTTAAATGGGAGGCATTGGTAATATTCATAAGGAATTCAGACAGTTTAAAGTGAATTCCAATATAGCCTTTAGACACCGGCCTAAGCCGTCTTCTTCATATGTACGATAGGCGTGTTGCGGTCAACACTGAAAAACGTAACTCAGCAACAATATTTTATGCTTCTTTGTTCCTTGGACGTGAATTGAATAAGAAATAATTATTACTAATCCATATAACTCATAATTTCTTGTACCATACTATTATATTCCGTCATTGCGATATTATTCTGCTACTGACATTCTTAAAAGGAACAATAATATTTATTCATCAGATATAGTTAACAAATTTCAGAGAAGACGGTTTCAAAAAGCAGTAGGTCCAATAAGCTCCTTATCGTATTATTTTGCTGATTAAACATTCATCAAGTTTTCAACTAATCTATCAATAATTATCGGAATGATGCCTCCATCTCACCATATTTTTTTCAAGACAATGAATTATATTGGAGGCATCTATATACTCTCCTGAACTGTTACGTGTCTTATTATATTACAAGCAATTCGTAGACAGAGTCCAAGGACGGTGTATAACTATAGTTTATATACTATTCTTGGACAGAGTCAGCATAACTTGTTACTTGACGCTGAAAAATTTATCAATGAGAGAATTTTCTCGACATCTCTTGTTGTTTAACCGTTGAATAAAATATTTCTATCCAATTCATTTGTCATTGTCATTATGATAAGGTGTCCGATTTGTTTCTTCATTTGATCACGCACACCTATTACAAGAATTACAAAATATTCATTAGTTCATGTTTATCAGAACCTGAGAATTTTATTAGATGTATCAGCAATAAATCTCCAATATTCAGGAAATATAGAATGAACATTCTATTCTATAAGTAAGTTATTGAATACCATAAAATTGTATGAGTTATGTTAATCATGTTATTGTTATTTTATAACAATACCTCCAACTGGAAATATTTTTATAATTTGCTAGGATTCGAATCTAGTACTACGAGTCGTACTTCTTTAATCGATTTCAACCTATTTTTTTAAATGTCGCTATTAATAATATCTGTAAAAATTCCAATTACTTTATCGGCTAAGTATTGAGGAAAATGGAAAAGAAAACTGAGTTATTTTGGAGAGGAGAAGCTGGAGGAGAGAAAAGGAAATTCTTGGAATTCCTCGCCCATTCAATAAAAAGATTGTAGGGTGATTGGAAAATGAACGTCTGTAACGGTGTATAGTATCCTTGAATGCTTCATGCTTGGACCTTATCAGAAGGGTCAGAAGTAAATTCTTCTCGTGGTAGAAATCAATTGAAAAAAAAACAAATAACTATGTCACCGTGATTGAATCGATGAAGAAGAAAGAATGTTTCTTCGAAATGGAGATTGATGAAGATTATAAATTCCTCGTGGAGTGAAATTCGTTTCCAGTAGAAATACTAAAAGAATTAAGAACTAATATTTCATGCTATTTTTATGTTGCATTACTTAAATAACTTGGAATAGTATTTTATCATAGAGAACAATAGCGTAAGTAGATATTACTTGGTATAGGGCGCTTGATATTACTTGGTATAGGGCGCTTGATATTACTTGGTACTATTACCATGGTATAGGGCGTTTATGTCGCAACTTTTACTGTTATCTCTAGCCGATTACTGTCGATTATTGTCGATTTTTACTGTTTTGACCGGGTAAGAGTGTATGAACGGCACAATATAGGACACTACCAGCGTCATAAAGCTTCACAGGAAAGAACTAAGTTACGTGGACTATAGGCTAGAGATAACAGTAAATGTTGCGACATAAACGCCCTATACCATGGGATATCTACTTATGTTTTTGTTTCTCTATGATTATATTTAAATCAATTTTGATTTTGTTATTGATATACCTTTCTCTTTGTCTGAAAATTATTTGTGAAAAACTTCACCTACTTCATTATTAGTAAAAAAGTATCCAGATGAATAGATAATGTTGAGCTTCATAAAATGAAACGTCATTCTGATAACAAATGTACAATCAGTAGTGACTTTGAAGCGATTTTGAAAGAGCCTCATTACATCATTTCGTTTGCGTGAATATCTCTATGAAGAGTTCCATTTCAATCAGTTTATCTTAATAATCAGCCTGGGAATATACGCAATAGGCCTGCCACCATAAGTGGCTAGTTTTTCGGATTGATAGATGCCATGTCAATGATAAATTTAGAATAGGCTTGTTCGAAAGAATAACGATTTATGCGCCTTTATGGAACTAATAACAAGCATCAATATCGGAAGTGGAATGTAATGTTCTCTGCGGAATAGGGCTATATAAGAACTCCCATCGCGTGGGGATTCGAGGGGATACTTCCCCCCTACGACGTGAAGGGGGGAGATGTTGCATGTTACAAAGAAATTCACTGAAAATTGAAGATATTGCGGACCTATACTCCACAACATTTTATAATAGCCTGCAGGGAAAGGCATTCACTCACAATCTTTTTCAGGTGTACATAAATCGGGGTACCTTTCCATGCAATCGTAAAAATAACATTGGGATTTCATGCAGTATCAGAATCTCTTGTCAACAACATGGAAACATGAATGCTTCTCACTCAACCAATGCTGGCAGTATGAAGTGACTGGGCAGTGGGCATCCCAACCAATTAACCTAGGTTGCGATAAGCACTCACCACATGTTGTCTAGTCTAGCGCCCAGCAAATAATAATGAAATCTTGGCTCGTCTGAATCTTGGTTCACAGCTTACCTCAGACATTTAGGCCAACCATATGTCTTTTTCCTATGCTCTTAATCTTTTGGGATTTTTATTTTTCTCAGCCTACTCTACTTCTTCATCTTTTTCTCCTCCTATTCCTCCTCCTTCTCCTTCTCCCACTTCTTCCCTTCTCTGCTTATTCAATTTCTTCTCCTCAACATTATTCTTCTTTTTCTTCTTGTCTAGCCAGCATTATGACGCCAACTGCATTTCGTTGCACTTGCTCCCCTCCCGAACTGCATTCGAGTCCTCTTTCCTCCTGGTGAATGCAGTAAGCCGGTTCTCACCTCAGAGACGCGTCCTTTATCTATGAGATGCGCCTGCCTCCATTCTATGCGTCGCATTGTGTTATACCCTGCGTCCCATGAGAAATTCTAACTCGTTCCCGGCGAATATCTAATGTCGAATTGCTTCCGCCCAGCCAAAAAACTGCAACTGGCTCGTTCGAAGATAAATGAGCTATATAAGACAACATAAATAATGTCTTCATCATCTATGAGAGATGAAGTCATAGAGGGACCAAAATTTTATTCAATTCACCAGAACTGAATTAGCAATATGTTCAAGTTCCTTAATGTCCCTTGACGAATGCTTCCGATAGGCCAAGTACAGAAGCATAATTATCCGAGTTGATCTTTGGTCCTATTCTATTCATTCCGTCATCACAAGAAGTATTATCAAGGGTTACTCAAGTCACAATGAATGAGCAGTTGATATTGTCTTTACTTTTGTTCATCTTCCGTGCATGGTCGATAATCCTTTGTTATTAAAGTTGGAGGAACCTTTGTTCAAGCGTTTACTTCTCGAGCTCGGAACATTTTTGATTGGAAAATGTTTGCTGCTAGGTAGTAGGCTACTGTAATCAGTGAAGTTTGAGTTGAGGCCGCTAAGAAAGAAGGAAGATATGAGAAAGCAAAGGAGATAACCTTAGCCGGATTTTATACAATTCAAAAAAGTCTGTACCTGAAAATATGTTTGAGAGGAATAAGACAATACAAGCAATAAGCAAACGGATGAATAGGAAATGATCAAGAACAGTAATTAGAGTATATGTATGGTGTGGGCAAGCAAAGAAAACGAATAAAAATGAAGAAATTTTGAAGAATTCTGATCCAGTTCTGAATGGGGTGAGAGGAGACCAAAAGAGAGTGTGTGAGAGAGAGAGAGCGAGAGAGAATAGCATTGACGATGGCCCAAGAAGGCTAATAATCAGAGGTTAAACAAACGGAGGATACTGATGATAAGCTGGGCAATTTCGAAGAGCTAGGCATGCTGCTTAGTGCTTGGAGGGGTGTTGGGGGGTAGAGTGAGACTGTAGGCTCTTTTAATTCCATCAGATTAAAAGTGCAACCCTCGGCTTGCCGAATCTTTTTTGCTTCTCGCTTCTTTTATCCAGCTTTTCCCTTGAATCCGGAATATTAGAGCAAAGCTGCACAGGCCCTTCGGTATTCTTTCAGTTCGTGGAATGTGAGCAAATTGATTACAAAAAACGTAACTGTTCCTACTTTCGAAAATTGGAGTAATTCAGGAATGAGTTTTAAAGCAATGAGAATGAGTTGCCTTGAAAACTTGAAAAAATCGTTTCATGTCTCATATTTTTTCCAAGTAGCCTTATGATATTATTATTTGGTTTGAACGAGTCGATTTCAACTAATATTATCTCAAATTATTATTTTTTCCATTAACTACTGATGAATCTGTTCATTGTATATATTTCTTTTATTATACTCTCCACTATAATAACCATCGATCTGAGTCCCTCTTTTGTTTCTGATCCTTATTTGACAACAAATTATGATTGAGCGCTGAGACCGAGTCCAAATGTAGCTAGAGGTAACGTGTTACTTCAAAATTCTTCAATTACACACTCAATTTACAATGTATACACACAAAAATCATTTTTAAATAGAAAGAAATACTTCCAGATCGAATTAAATTCATTAATTATAATTGGAAAATTCCAAACTTTGAAAAAACTATAAAATTTGGCGACCGAAAAGACAAACACACTATTTAGAACTTATTGGAAAATTGTTGTTATGTTCCATTACTGTTTTTTGAATTCTTCATTGATTATATAAAGCACTAATAAATTCATTTCTTGACTCAATTTATCATTCAGTTGATGAATGTTTCAAACTTCACTTCTCTCAATCATGAGCGCTTCAAACTATGATGAGAATTATATTATTTGAACGTTTGTACACTCCCACTATTATCATACGATGCGTCAAAAATAGTAAATTGATGATGCTGGACACTGGACCTATTCATTCTGAGAATTCAGAAGGCCAAGCCCAAGACTTTTATAATATTATTACTAGCCTTGGGCCAAGCACATGATATAGTAGCATACTTCTACATTTTTACAAAGAAATAGGAGTATTCTGATTACATAATATATTTACTAAGAAATAAAATAATTTTATTCATATTAATTCGTCCTAGAATGATATGTAATGGAAATTATGAGTTATCTTAGCATTTCATGCAACAATTCTATATAATTAATTGAAAAAATTGATTGTATTTATTCTAATTCGTCCTAGTATGATATGTAATGGACAATCTGAAAATCATGAGTTCTATTAACATTTCATTCAACTATTTGCATTTTTTGAGCTTTGTATTCTATTGATGAATGATGATGTACTGATCGGTGTGGATGTTTTTCGTTGCCAGATCTTCATGCACAAGTCAGCGATGCAACTGCACGCTCGCGAGATGCAGCGTGGCACGGGCGTGGTTGAGGTGAACAAGCCGCATCAATGCCAACAGTGCCTCAAGTCGTTCTCCAGCAACCACCAGCTGGTGCAGCACATCCGCGTGCACACGGGCGAGAAGCCCTACAAGTGCTCCTACTGCGAGCGCCGCTTCAAGCAGCTCAGCCATGTGCAGCAGCATACCAGGCTACACACAGGTAAGCCACCATTACATCAATGTATTTCATTGACGAATCTGTGCTCACATTTCCAAACCCGAATGAAGGAAGCTACGTGGAGATGACACTGGAACCATAAAATGTTCTCTCAGAATATTCACTTTCAATTTTCTTACTCGTACTTCATAAAATTCAACGGCAAATGACTGGCTCATATTTCCAAGCTCAGAAGTAAATCGATTTACTTCAAGAGATTCATTCGGTACATTCATAAAATTTTTCTGTCCTTCATAAAATTCATTGGCGAATGACTGGCTCGTATTTTCAAGCCCAGAAGTAGATTGATCAACGTCAAGAGATTCATTTGGAGACATTCGGTATATAACATCAGTTCGAAGAGATTTCATGACGTTAACAAGCAAAAGATTGAGTGTATCTGAAGGAATTAGACTTTGAACACCATTCCCTGAGAATATATTGTAATCAAGTGGTGAAGGAGTAGGTGTATCTTGTAATAGAGTATAAATTATAGTAGTGTGAAGGCTGTTTAAGTTTCACTGAAGGTCTTGAATTTCTGAAGGAGAAATGAGTATGATGCACATCATGTAGCAATGATTGTTAAAGCATTAAAACAGGAAGAGTATTTTGGAAAAGTATGGAGATTGATATCGGGTTCAGCAATATTTAACAAAATGAATACGATCTTCTTCAGACATGGAAAGAAGCCAGCTTGTCAAACTACTTGCTACTACTTGCAAACTCATTGCTACTACCTACCTACAGACGATTCCATTTAGTATTTGGTGTACTTTAAAAGCAAACATATGAATCTAGATTGTAAGAACATTGGAAATAAACTCAAGTAGAAAACTCTACCAAAGCATCATTACTTAATAGTGGCAAGACTCTAGACCTGCTGTACAGTATATAAATGTACGATGATACATCACCCATAAATCATTCAATCCTCTCATAAAAGGAAAAAGTCTATCAAAAATGTTTGCCAAGCCTCTCAATCACATCTAAGTTTAACACTGTAATGTAACCGATTTACAACGTCGCTAAGTCGCTACTGATTAGTGTGTCGCAGCATTAAACTGTGC
The DNA here is from genome assembly GCF_014356525.2 of Nilaparvata lugens. Classification (NCBI taxonomy): domain Eukaryota; kingdom Metazoa; phylum Arthropoda; class Insecta; order Hemiptera; family Delphacidae; genus Nilaparvata; species Nilaparvata lugens. The sequence goes on along the minus strand of NC_052504.1, from coordinate 47,743,845 downwards.
AGAAGCAGACACCATGCTGCGTCTAGGCTAGCTAGGCATAGTCGGGGAATTGTGTGCATCGACAGTAATCATGTCAAAAACGAAAGTTGTGTCGTATCAACATTTCACCGCTGTGTTACAAGTAATTGGGAGGGGGAATAGGTTGGGGGGAAGGTTGGGGAAATGGTACAAATTTGGCACGTCCATGATTTATGGCCAACGAACGTTTCGAGAGCAGCGACGGGCCGACAGGGGTTGACAGCAATCGGTCTGCTTTAAAAATACATGGCTGCAATTTTGAATATTTGATGACGCTACGACAGAGAGAGAGAGAGAGAGCGAGAGAGAGAGTGTGTGTGTGAGAGAGAGAGAATGAGTAAGTGAGAGGGGGTGGGTGCACTGGAATAGGTACAATCTTCTGGTCGCCGCGCCCCCGGGAACATAACACTGCACTCAGTATGGGTTCGATTCCCATGCATGAATGCACGCACTCACACATCTCACCCATTTGTGCATATGTGTGCGACGGCTCTAAAAATGCATCCAGTACCCAGATAAATATGCTGCACTTTTTTCTCCTCTCATAGTCCTGCGCCTTCTTTTTCCTCATTCTTCCTTCCCTCTTCCTCTTCTTCTAAATCTTCTTTTCTTGTTTTCCTCTACATATTCTGCATCCCCCTAACCTGTTTCAAGTCGGCCCTCTCCACTCCTACAAGACTAGGTCTATACTGTATGCATGTAATGCGTGTGTTTTGTATCCTATCTCGTCTGTAATAAGAGTGCAATGAACTCCATCCTACCTCACCAACATAGAAGACATGTTCGGTGTAGACCATTTTTCAATCGTTGCAAATTCCTTATTCTGCATAATGATAAAAAATATTGGCCGGCTTCGAAGATAAGCTGCATAGTTGTAGGGTTTTATCGGTAACGCTTGGTATAATACACACTTTTATATTTGTGCTCTCAAGATAAGACACATATTCTACTATCTTTTTGAATTCAATAACACTATACTTTTCATACTTTTATTCAAAGACAGTTTTATCTATAGATCATCTCACTAATTAAGTTTGAACAAGGAATTGATTGAATGGGGAGTGAGTTAACATTATAGTATACGTGATCTGGAAATCTCTCATAAATTAAAGCTAATCATTTTGCAATTATATATACTTATCAAATCTCAAAGACTTTACATTTATAAAATTCACATAAGTAGCTTCACAGAGCAAAAACTTCAAGTACTCTAGCATGATATCATGAACTGACTTGTTTATCGTTTTCCCTATTCTTTTAGAAGCAAAGTTCATTGAATCAGCGTGGGTATGGATAACTTCACACGTAAATTACATCATTAGTCCTCATCATCCAAGAAGGAGTGGAGTACATCATAATGAAATAATTTGAACAGCTTTATGACGTACGTGGAACTCGTATTTTTCCTATGATTTTTCATTAATAACTGATGTATTTTTTGGATTGATGACTCTTATGTTACTTGGAATTATGAAAAATGATCGATATACAATAACAAATGAAAATAATCATACATTGAATAGGAAAATTCCATTGGATAATGCTTCAAGTCAATAGGGGTCAGGATCACTAGACTTTTAAAGTGTAAATGGAATGGAATCGATTCAAAGCAGCCTATTTCCCAATTCAATAATTTTGAGGGTGGAGAAGACTATAAGACATATCCCTGGTAACTTTTAAAATTCGCCAGGTGATAAGGCTATAAGATGGAAATTTCAAGTATATCATACAATAGAATGTCTTTCTCCACAAATATTGAACGTTTTTGCTAGGATTTGAGCTTTTTCCATTCAATTCTAGTTGAAGCAAAAATATGATATTCGTTCAATATTGAATAAGCAGGGCCTGCCTATTTATCCGCACTGTTTGGATGGTTTGGAGTAGTTAAATACACAGATAAGCTGTAAGTAGCTTATTCATTCCATTCAAAAGTTTTATCTAAACAAAAATGCAATATCATGACCTACTCAATACTCTACTCCACTCCACTTCACTTATCTACAGTCTGTTTATGGGAACGCTATTATTTTCCTATACTGCATTTGTTTGAAAATTTCAACTCAAGGCTTCTCAATGTCACTAAGAGGACTGAGAAAAATTACTTGATAGTTTTTATCTCACTTGATGTGGCAATTTTTGTCTTTCGGATGAGATACCATTACCCAGTCCAACAATGAGTGCTCACAGCATGAGACTATAAATAAACTATCATTTCAGTTACAAAGTTATACATGACCTTCACCAACTTGTACTGTAATATCGTTCAGCATTTAAATTTGGTGATAATTTCTCAACAGTACTCATCAGCAATTTTTTAACAAATTCCACTGATTTCGAAAAATATGATTCTCTGTTGAATAAATCAATTGGAGTTACAATAACTTACTCATTATTATTGTTTATTTCCCATAAAAAATAATTAAAATGACGTTATCATTTGGGAATTTCTCAAAACTTTGTTGTAAATTCATGAATTTTCCACAAACATTGGAACATTGATAGAGCTGATTTGCAATTCAAAAAAATATTTGAAAATATGAGTGAACAACTGAATTTCAACAAATTGAATGTTGATTAAAATGGAATTTTCCACAAGGTTAAATCCTTCCGATAGCACTCAGAATCTTTGCTTTATTTTCTTATCAGTAGATATGATATCCAACTATATTCAACTTTTGACCAGAAAAAGCTCTTTTCATAAATTTTCATTACAAATAAAATAAACGTAGCCATAACCTATTTTTGGATGATTTATATCCAAATTTGGGAAAGGCACAGTTTTGGGTTATAAGCCTGTTGTTCCTTTCCCAATCATTCATAGTTGAGGATGATTTTGTATCTATTGATGTATTAATGCATGAATGAATAAAACAGGAAAGATTGAGGATCAAGTAGTTAAATTTGAATTTAATTTCTTCTAAAACGGATATCGAAGAGGAACATTTTATATATTTTTGTGAATATATTTAGTTCATGAATACTGCTCGGAAGCATCTCTGTTTCTCAAGTGTTCAATGTTCATATTTTTCATCATTCTTGAAAGAAGTCCCGAATAATTTTCAAGCATGCGCGTGAGTCAATTGCGAGAATCTCTCCTTCTTTATCGGCTGAATCGAAGCAGAGGTCGTCTCCTTTTGAATATTGATAATATAATAGTAGACAGAAAGGATAATTTGCAGATTGCGAAAAGAAAGCGCATTACTTATTCAAAAGCCAATTCCATAGAGCGGCTTCAGAAGTGTTTTTTCTTGTTAAATTAGGCGGAAATGTAATGAACTGCCTTTGGTGGATCAGTGATGCTTCTCTTTTGAGGCCGAACAAAAAAGAGCAGCAGCCAGAGCCCTTCTTGAGCAATAAAAAGAGTCGAGAGAAGTTGGGTCAGCAGGGTCAGTTCTATGTTGACCGGTTATCAAGGAGCTTTCCGGGTTCTTTTTTGTAGAGTCAGCAGATTTTATGCCGTTTTAGTAATTAAAATTGTCGGAGGGCAAGTAATGATGATGGTAATGATGATAATGGCGAGGATGAGGAAGAGAAGCTTTTTAAATCTTTATCAGTGCCGCGTAGCCGACAAGCACATAGACTGCGATGATCCGGATTAACAAAAAAAGGAAAAAAAAGAAAAAAGAAATGCAAAAGTGGGTGAAAAAAGGCAAACAGCCCTCTACGGGAAGGGTGGCGAGGAAGGTGGGTTGGGGAAGCACTTGCACACGCGGTCCGCTCAGTATATTAGCCTGTCCGGCAATTTTCCAAATGACTACATCTTTTAAATTAAAAAACGGGAGTCGAGAGCACCGATGACGTCTTCTTGTGTTTCCTTTCAAGGGCGCACCGCCGCATTCTTTCCACCCTTCTGACCAACTCCTCTTCCCTCCACCATCCACGCGATGACCACCCGGTTCAAAAGTTAGCTAAGAAAAAAGCGGGAGTTATTATGGGATAATTAAAAAATCCCTTGTTCTTTCAACGAAAACTTTCACAGCAGAGGTTTGAAACTCTTAAGTTCTTAATTTTTACATCATGGGCCTCTTGCTTTTAATCTGTTATTCTCCTCAATTAACTGCTGCTATATTAGGTCATTTTGGATCAAGGTGATCAATTATATTCATTTACTTAAAATTGATATAATTCATATGCTTAATATTCATTAACTCATCATATGAGGCTATGGAAAACACTTTCGTATTCACTTAAACAAAAATGTTGATCGATATTAGGCTACGGGGATGATAACTATTTCTCTAAATTCAAAATATGTTTTACAATCAATTGAGTTGTGAAGTGATCCACAGGATAGTTTTCGGACAGTTTTAATCACACTTATTTTCACGTCATATTAAGCTACATTCGGTTTCATGTTTTTTTTCAGGACCGCTTTTCAAATTCCCTTGTCTCATCATCATTTTGTCCACTATATCATCATCTTGCTACTCTGAACCAACTGTTGACTACATATTTCCTAATCTTAAGAGCTATTTTATCATGTCAACAAGACTGAATATTATTTATTCGATACTTGCGAGACGTTTACGAAAATAACATAGTCATAAGAATGAGATGTAGTTTCCCTTCTCAAATATATATTTCCTTTGTTTGTCTTTTAGAATTAAATGATTTCCAATTGTAGAAACATATTGGTTCGGTTGCACAAAAGCCGGTTAAATTTTAATTCTGATTAATTCCACGAGAATCAATCAGAGAAGGCTTTTTCAAAAAGTAGGCTCCTTTCATTGGTTCTCGTGAAATCAATCACGATTAAAATTTAACCGGCTCTTGTGCAACTGGCACTTAATTGACTGAAAGCACTAAAAATTTACAATTTGTCGATTTAAAATGATTCCCAATCCTTCGAGCATAAAAATATTTCAAAAATACATACATACTGTAGTTGAGTATTTCGCCTTGAGGCTGTTATCAAGAAATATCTTGAATGAAAACGCTTGCGTATGAAATCACATTCGTTGTGAGCATTACATACAAGATTGGTTGTTGATAGTGAATCACCCACCATGCGGAAATGATTACAAATCGCAACATTCTGCAAAAGAAAGACACTGCATGCTTGATGAGGACGACCTTTCAGATTTGTATTCGTCACTAATCCATTTAAGGCGTCCGCCGTTGTTACAAAGCCTACAACGGACCGAAGAACATAATTTCCTCCTTTTCTTTGTCCTCGATTTATATTTTATTTTTGAGAAGCTGTGGCGGGGGAGAGCCGAGTTGGAAAATTTCTTAAACCAATTCTCAATCTCTTTCTGTCCGCGCCCTTCTTTTATTATTAGTCAACAATGGAGGCTGCCGTTTGTGAATAATGAACTTAACCGATCGGAAAGAGCAGTAGAAAAAACAGGCGGACGCAGATTTTCTCGTTTTGTCGCCGAATTTCCTTGCCGATTTTTCTTTTCTGCTGTCTCTTCCTCCTCAACGTTCAACTCCTCCTCCCTTCCGTCAAAGAAAAGAGGGAACGCCTCTCCCTCAACCTCCTCCTCTGATTCTCTTCAACAGTTAATACAAAAGTTCGACCCTTTTGTATTATTTTCGATGTTAAGCTCCTCAAAGAATTCTCTGTTATATTTACTTCACGAATTTCTTTCGATAACAAATCAGTACAATAGTGTCTATATTATTCAATAGAATAAGTTTTGTTACTGAATTGATGATGGAATCGACAGTTTTCAATAAATAAAGATACAAACCGTTTTTATTATCCTGATATTACTTGTTATCCTGATATCATCTTGACAGTTTACATTGTCACTTCTCTTGTTATACTGGATACCCAAGTTTTACATTATTGATTTTTTTATTCTGGAAAAAGCACTTCACAATTTGAGAATAATATTCCATACACAGTAAAAACCTACTTCTATAAGGTTTCATTCGTTTTTACAATGTGAACCTAATGAATGAAATGAATAAATCTTGAGAGAATAAAATAAAAAATGGTCATGGTCCTCTAGGGTCTGTTTTTGGGTCGTATGAAACTAGGAACACTATACTACATTTGCAAAATTTAGAATCTTATCAAAGTGGTTCATATGTTCAAGAACAAATTTCTTCCTTGTTCACATTATATGTTTAGTCTTGAATAGCGGCCATTATTTGAAAACGGTTTCATTCGTTCCCAAGCAAATCAAGTTTCATCTGGGATATTAATCCATGCCAAATACCATACAGAAATTGTGCTAAGATTATAGTACCTCGTGTTCGAACCATGTACGAATTCTATACGTTCATCCACTCTGTGGATATACTCCTATACATCCACTCAGTCCGATATAAACTTGCTGTATAAATCAATAAACATAGTTTTAGAGTACTCTGTGTAGTGAACCATCTGTGCATCATTTGGAACATCGGGGGATAAATAATGTCCTTTATTTGTTATATGCAATGCTCATGCATACCAGGGTATGAATATACATGTATGAACTATATTTGTCATTATATTATAGATCACTGAATAGAAGCGGATTGTAGTTGCTTGTCCAGTAATTTGTATTCCCTGTTCACCAGATGGATGTGAATGAACATATTATACCTATATAGATTCTCAGTATGTTCCAGATGAGTGACTGCGTGTGTTTATCTGTTATATACTCCTCCCTATGGCCTAAGCTATGCTTCTATTTTTACTCGTACCTATATTGTGCTATGATTATGAGCCACAACACGGACATTTATCATGACTTGATTTGAAAATCTCACTGGACATAGTGATAAGTTACAAATGAAGCCAAAATTCCATTTTATGCCTTTTATAATAGGTATTAATTATTACTAGATCTATCTATAAACATCATCCCTTGTCTCTTATCTATCGCTATGAAGTATTTCAATCCAGCTACCGAATAAAAACAACATAATTATATAAGGAGCGAAGCGAATGGCAACTCTATGCTAAACTCGTTTATTGATTAGACTGTGTTGCTATGAAGATTCAAATTAATTTAATCGTAGCCAGTTCTATATTAGGCCTATTGTAAATTTCATTTTTTTAAATTCATTGCTTAACTTATTCATTCTCTATATTTTACAAATTATTTCAATTATTATAGAATAAATATTGGAGTATTGGGCTCATATTATCTTTTACTCATTATATAACTCATGAGAGCTTGAATTTGGGTGAGAAATAGCACAAGTTAAATCTTATTTTCTCCTCTTCTAATTATTTTAATATCAAGTGTTTAGTGAGATTGAATAAAGAATAAAGTTTATTCGTTCATTTCCACTAACAAAATCATTAATAATCAGCGAATATTTGTCACAAGGCAAACGAGAATTTTCCATGAAAAAAACTTTTTATCAGTCAAATATGAGTGCTGGAAAGACATTGAGTTGTATAGTGAGAATTTTGTGGAATAAATTAGTTTACCCTCTCTCGTATAACTGCTTTTAGTTGATTAAATAATCACTTGCGCAGTCGGTATACAACTACTACCGCTTGCATCTCTCTGGGGGAATATTCGTTCCTATTAATTATTGCAATAAATAATGCAGAGCCTGGTGTTTATTGTCAAGCTGGCAGTGGTGGACATATAATTAAACAATAACATTGCGGGCTATTCAAAAAGTGAGTGGCTCTGTAGAGGTGTGGGCTGGAGCTGGAACTATGTTCTCTGAAACAACAGACTGCTCGGTTCCACAGTTACTATTCAACAGTTGTTTGTGTTATTTGTGTAGCTGAATAACTGGGTGAACGTTTTGTTTGCCACTGTATTTACTGATGTACGACGACGAAGCTCCACTCACAAATATTCATCCGACAAGAATCCGAAGACCAAGTCAGCTCCAAATTATTATTTGGAATTGAGTTTGGCTGTATTTTGTACATAGGCACCATCAAACAAATACAAACATCCAGTTTTTGAATTGTTGATGTTGTTGGTAACATGATATTACAAAATTATCAATGACAGGTTTTCGCTTCCAGAAATCCCCAACTATTGTTTTAGGAGCCCAAAACTTGATGTGCGGCACCGTCTAAACCTGAACGAAACGAATTTTGAAAATATTCCATCACATAATTAACTATTAGATGAAACGTTTTCGTTTCCAGAGAATCTTTAACTATTGTTTAGTCAACTATAGTTTCATAATGGGATGTTACCTTCTAAACAAACCAAATTTAGAATGGAAAGACTTAAGATTGTCATAACAGCCCTCGCATGTCATAATTTTTTACTATCATTTCTTTCGTTTGAATGTATTTGTTTTGATTTATCTATTTGTCAGGTTTTTCCATTGACAATAATCTCTACGATTTCCATCCAGTTGGAGCCAAGAAATTGATTGCAGATTGTCTGAATGGCAAACAGCTCTGACAGTGGGAAATTTTGATTACACCCTTGTCACCCCAGAGGGCCGTACGATTAAAAAGAATAAAATAAGAGGGGAAGATTCCATCAGTGTAAAATCTAATTCTTTTTCTGATTTTTCTCCTACCTCGACTTTCCGAGGGGTCGAGTAAGATTCCCGTTAGGAGAATCTTCTTTAATGATAAGCATTTTCCGAACAGTATGAATCGAGGGAGATGGTAGGGCGTGAAGAATCAACCAATGGAAAGATTTTTTTCCCCATTTCCAATTGTCAACAAATTTTGAATTATTTCCGAAACCTTTTTCTTTCACCCCAACAATTTCTGCACCCTCATTCAACACCCATCCAACATGTATTTTTCAATCGTGTTCCATTTGCATTTCATCCACAACTGTACTCCAGTAGGCCTACTTTTCAAAATGATTCAAGCATAAAAGTTTTCAAAATAATACTAGTCAATTACACAGTTTTCATTATTGCTACTGTAATTGAAAGCCTTTAATAAATTCGTCATTCTGTTAATCCATTGCAGGCTACTGAATAATGTTGACTTTTAACCTCAGTAAATTATTATATTATCATATTCTCCATTGTCAATCAATAATAATTTTTTCATCAATGCATTGTCGTCGTTTTTTTTCATTTCATTCCTTTTTGTTTTTTCTCTGTTTTTGGTCATTCCATCTCATTATTTCTCTTTTTTGAGCATTCTTTTCCATTATCTTCATTGAGCTTTATCATAATTACAAATAATAAAATATTCCTATTATTAAGATGCACTAGATAAGTTTATTTGCAACTTACCTGCGCTCAGGCTTATGCCTTAGCAGGTTTTTTTTCCTGTATTGTATTAAGTGTATTATTTTGTATACAATATTGCATAATAGTATGTTATTATTCAATTGTATTTTTGTCTTGAAAATGGAAAATAAATTTGATTTGATTTGATTTGATTTTTTGATCAGTACTGCAATCACTCAGAATTCTGTTGTGTAAGTTGTCAAATTTCAATTGGTCAATTGATTGAACTGGATAATTGTCAGAAATTGCTTATTACTTTGGTAAATACTTGTTGCATGATTATATTTTTCCATTTTTATCTTTTCTAAAATAAAGAATTGACCAACACTAGTTCTCTATTATCTCTAATGATATAACAAATATTCTTCTTTCAAAAAATATCTATAGACTAGCCATTGGTAGTGAAATTTTTATCGAATGACATATCGCACAATAAATATTATGATCTCGGAAAAGTATTGAAATAATGAATAATTAGTTTCCATTCGTTAATTCAAATTTCATCAGTAGAATTCTTTATCGTTGAACCCAGACTATAATAGCGAAAATATTACAAATAGTGTCAAGGCTGTTGAACAGAGGTCAGGGCGTAATATGTTTAACCGGTCATAGTTCACAAGAAAAACTACTGAATAAAGTCCCATTTTTATCACGATTTACGATTTTGCATTCCACATAGAAAATTATTGTAACTGGAGAATGAGAATTGCTATTAAACAATTCTTCAAAAACATTTTTGTGTGTGATAATATTACTGTTCAGATTGGGTTTTCATGCAAAAGTTATTACTAGAATTGGAGAAATCTACTCTTCATAATGCTGTGCTCCAATATTTCTTTTTTACAATAGTCACTACTATAACAACCAATTGAAATTATTATGCTGTGGGTTATTGTTCACAAAATGCCAATCAAGTTGGTAGAATATATACCATACTGTATTGAGTATAATGCAAAAGTATTGAGTATAATATACTTAATTCTATAATTGGATCAGTGATTTTATGGAATACTAAGAGTTAAATTTGCTCACATCGAGGTGAGCTCACTCCAATAGTTTATCTTCTTAGAATTCACGAAGATACAAGATTTAGGAAGGCTTTGTTCGAGTATTTTCTCCAAAGAAGCATTTAAAACAGAAGATATTATATTCCACGATTTTTCCAAATAAAAATTGATATATAAAAAAAACTCTCTCAGATCGTACCAGGGTCTGATCTAGATTCTGATCTAGGGGTGGGAAACTCCATCAACTCTATTTTCTTAACCCTTTATTAAGACGTTGTTTCTTCTGCGGGCGTTTTTTGTATACAATGAATGCTAAGAATGCTTCTCGTGAAAAACTCGGCCGGAAGACGTTGTATTTGATTTACATTTCAGGAAGTGTTAACAGCTCGCTAGACTCGTGAACGCACACAACTCCTCCAACCCTGAAACGTTCTTCTTCTTTCGGCCTGAAAACCAAAAAGATGGGTTTATTACTATCATTTGCATAATAATCAACACGCGTACTCCGTAGCCCTTCAGACCCGGACCTTAAAAATATTTTTATCAAGACATTATTGTTTTATTCATTATTTGTTATTATTTAATACCTCTCACAACTTTTTTTTGTCAGAAGAAATTCTTCCGTGATAATATTGTTCTTTCCAATTTCTCCATTGTGGAGGAAACATTTTGAACAAGAACACTATCATACTCGTGACAATACATAACAGCAATTATTCTCCAAACACTCTTGATAGCCCAATCATTCCCCATAGTCGCGAATCATTGCTCCTCCAATGAGCACTACATGAAATATTCGGCAAGAAACAATACAATGAACTTTGTACAGCGAATATACATACTATGAAATATAACAAACATCATTTAATCAAGATAAATAATTCTTTCTTTCATAGTGATTGGATAGTATTGTGTAAAATGAACATTGTAGGGTGCAACTGGATAACAATATTTTCATAATTATTATGTAAGTCACTTTTAAATTCATGATTAGCCTATTATCATTGACTCTATCGTTCACTGATATGGTGATCCATATTTCGACCGTCACGGGTCACTATTATAAATATAGAAATTTGATTGGCTGTCATGCTGGGTGGAGGAGAACATCACAATACCTACTCGTTAATCTAATGCAAAAAGGACAGGGGGCCAGTGTAGTAATTGCAGTATGTTGCCATTAATAGCGAAATTGAGATATCGGCATAAATTATGAATTCGGCCATAGCAGGGACTGATGTTGTTGCAAACTTGATGGGAATTTTGCAGTCGCAGTTGGACATCTCCTGGGAAATAAGTGTCCGCAAATCGGTGATACGCTGTTTGGTCCCAGAGCTCCGCACCGCCTCATACCTCATACGTCACTCAACCTCCGCTCCAAATCGACAAAAAATTGCCGTCTATCCTAGCATTGTTGTCACATACCCACCGCTGGATATTTTAATAGTTGATAACGCTGTCTATGTGCATTCGGCTGGTCCCCGATGGTGCATGTTTCACTCTTCTTGTTCACTGCAAATTATGAAAATCAACTCCGTTTATTTCGACTGTCACTATAAGTTCCCTCTAGCATTGCGCTTATTGTGGTACGGTGCCCCGTTCCTAATACCTTATTGTGAAATGCTCTTTCAAATTTGAGGATGATAGTTTTGTATGATCCTAGACATCACATTAAACACATTCAATATTCTGATTGGAAGTAAGATTAATGAAGCTATCTTTCAGCATGAATAATCAAGTATTGAGGACATCTAATAATAATTCGGATATTGAAGTATTTTGACAACTCGAGTTGATTGTGTAATGTTGGGTTTGTTTTCTTGACAAAAGATTACAGTGTTTGATTTGAATCTTCGACATTCACTTTAAAATGATCAATCATGCAAAATAGGTTGGATGATTGGAAGTTGAAGCTTTGCCACAAATAAAGCTTTGTCCTGAGAATAATTTATTATTGATGATTGGGTAGAGTGATAATAATAAAGGAACTATTTCCTTGACAAAATGTGAATGAGAGGATATAATGTACATTTATATTCTCATAGAAATTTAGTGAAGGCATTCATATCAGTCTGTACAACAAATAATAATCCATAGTGGTGAATGGTAGAAGTAATTTTTTTATTCTCGAAACGAATCCAATATTGTAGATAATTAGATGGAGAGACAATAGTTGAGAAAGAATCGAGTGGGGGAACTACCCTTTGAAAGCTGATAACAATTGCAGGTTCAATCATCTGTATTTTCTATGCAGTCTCATTGTAGCCATGTTGGAACATAGAGCAATCCTAGCTCTCTCTAGCCCCCTAGACCATTGCTATGATGTGCGCGCGCGCCTGTCTATATTTTATGCTAGCTGCACTCTCGCACGCACAGGAGCCCCCTTGCACTCTCCGGGTTTCCGTTACTAATGAACAAGAGCCGACCGACTGCCGGCACATTCTGGATCCGATAAAAATTGCAACAGTCTAATTTAGGGGAAGGTTGGGTGGGGGGCGGGATGGAAAGTGCATTGGCAGGAAGAGGCAAGCCGATGCCGCTTCTGATCGCTGGGGGAGAGAAAATTGTCAGCCGCATTCAAAAATTGCAATTTATATAAAATTGCGTAATTTACGACGAGAGTGGGGGAAGGCGCTCTCTGATTGGACGAGGGGTGGTGCAACGTGTAATTATGCAGCCGACGGGAGGCGGCCAGGGTTGCAACCCCCGCACTCCACCACTCCCACACCCTTATCCACTGGATGCAATTGAATACAAAGGGACCGATGACGTCACCTTTGCCAAAAGTGAACACTCACCTTCGCACACATTCGCGAGCACGCCTACTCTCACTTTACTGTATTTTGTTTACTATTTGCAGGGAGTTTTAATAATCATGATCTGTTTTACAATAACTAGTGCATTTTGCGGCGGCGGAAAAATAATTTGTGGAAATCCCAACGAATTTTTTTTCGACATGAGTTTCTATCATCTCATTTGAATAATCAACACAATTGCTTGAAAATACTTCAATTCTTAAGTGAATATTGCTGACTAATGAATGAATAAACCAATAATAATTTACTGAATGCCAAAAAGTTGCATCCCGAGTTTACTCACAAATACATAATTATAATACAAATATAAAATCTAAGAAGTTGCTAATTAAAATAATCTTAAATTCAATCCTAATAATCATGATGCACCACTATGATAAATAATATGTGTTATCATAATATTAGGGTCATCATCATATTTTTATCTAGAACATGGAATTTGTTAATGTTGAATAGTAATTTACAAATGTAATAGTACATACAACAATTATTATCACCTGAAACAGGAAGATTGGATTTGAAAATAATATTCATGATATTCTTAGTTTTGGTTTTGCCTGAGACTTTCGCTTTCGAATGTGACCCACATGAGCTGTTGTAGGGTTGTGCGTGGGTTACTCTGGACAATCTCCCAATTCTTTGAATCTGTGGGCTGAACTTTTGAATAAGACTCTCCACTGAGTTCATGATGATACACAGAGCGATGTCCCACATTCAACTATCTTGAATATTGATTTGAATATATTGATGTTTAGACTTGTTCAAGAAACAGTGTTGCATTCGTTGTGAACAGTGCCTATGAGTTCAATAGTGTTTATAATTCAATTTAAAATTCATAGAAATGAGTGAAAAAAAAATATTGAAATCCATTTTTTCCTAATTCATTGATTTCTCAAGTTTTCAGATCCAAGGAGTTCACTTGTTTCCAGAATCAAATTTAAAACATAAAAATTTCGAAAACATATATAAAATAGTGATTGAAAAACTATGCAACCGAAAGCAAAAGGTGGGATGTTATCAAATATGGTGAATTTGGTTTTTTTGTAATAATTGGATTCTCAACCGAAACTTCTAGGCTTGCTCGAACGTTGGATAATGAATCAAATCGAAATTTGGTTTCCATTATTTTCTAATGGAATGAAACTACTTTCCAATCATATTACACGCTGCAGGCGTTCATTACAATGACGAGCCTATTATTTGAAAATTTGCTAATCATTTGATTCGATAACTATGCAGGTGCAGTGGTGTGGTGTCGTGTAGAGGGGGAAAGGCTATTTTTATCAGGCAAGAAATAATGAATTTTGGCGTGCACAAATTCCGCATCGCCTGTTGACGTTGACGTTAGTCGCAATTTTTTCGCCAGAATTTAATTAAATAACGCACGGCCGATCGATTGTCGCTTGTTAAATATTCGGAGTGGCCATACATTTTTGATGTGCCCAAAACGTGAGCACACAGACAGAACTACAATCGTAATGGAACACACGAAACCCGGATAAGAGGGTTGGAGGGGGGGGGGAGTCGTAAGCGCTGCTGCCGGTAGTAAATAGTGGCGCACTATTTGATTGTTTAATTAATGTTGGGGTCCTGGGTTCGAGGCTTGGCGGCCATTGCAGTTTCCACCCCTCTTCCACCAACGGAATGACGGCCACACCCCCCCGTATGTTACATTCGGTCAGTCCGCGCTCAATAGTTAGCCAAATCATCCCCCTACCCCCCACCTTCAAACCTTATTGCTAAGCAGTTTCCAGTGACACTTGCGCACACTCTCACACACTCATATACATGCACTCACATGTCACATCCCTGCACAATAATTGTCTGGGTAATATTTGTTGTGATCAACTATTGATGATAAATAAGAAGAACGGGGCGCGGTAAACAAAAACACGTGCTGCATCCGACAAACTCCCGCCGAAAAAACTATTCAAACATTTCTGACATTATCGATCCGTAAACACGTGATATACGAGGGTATAAGCAAAATGAGGGTTTATTTTCTGCAATGTCCTCAGGGGGAAGATTTTGAGACTAAAATAAAGTACCTTGGAATTTTATAAAAAAAGTATTGCATAATCATCAACAGAGCTTTTTTAAAAGTTATTTTTACTGTGTCATGGAAGAATTTTATTATGAACCAATCATGGAACCAATCATTTATATTTTATCATGGAACCAATGATTTCAAGTAGACTCTTGAAGAAAATACGAAATCAAAATAAAGATAAAATGGGAAACATAAAACATTATTCAATCCTTCTCAGCTCGTAAGTGATATTTAAGAGTGCCACGGAAGCAATTTTTGTGAAACCTTATCTCTGAACCAGAACCATTGATTCGGAACCATTACGTCGCCTACTGACATAAAAATCAACAATCATTCCGGAAGGATGAAATGGGGTGAGAGATTGGAAGACGACGAAAATGATATCAAAGATCTCGAGAGCAGAAAGAAACACGTGAACCAATGACAATGGTTGCCGAGAAGTCTAGTCACGTTTTATTGAGAAAATAAAGAGTGAAAGCGAAAAAGAGGATCGGAATATCGACAAAGAAGAGACATTAAAAGGAGTGATTGGTGTTGGGGGTGATGGTGAGGGGGGTTTGACACAAGAGGGTGGAAAAATCTCTCGCAAATGGGCTGCTTCTTTTATGCGCCCGTAGACATTAATATAGACAGTGGAAAAATGGTGAAGGGAAGAAGAATAAAAATGTGCTCGCTGAATATTTACAAGTGAGACAATCGCCTCCGCTCCATTATCGTGGAGAAAAAGGCGGTGTTGGTCCCCTCTAGTGGAGTGACGAGAGTTGAATCCTCATGGTGACCGGTCTGCTTTCACTCCATTTACTTGTTCTTTCCTTCATATTTACAACAGATTTTTATGTTCGACTCTCCCGAACGATGGTTTTCCGGAAGCAGAGGACAAGACCAAAATTAATGACGTGTGCTCTAAGAGTCGCCACCACACCGCGGTTGTCCTTCATTTTCTACAGCTAGAATTATGATGCCTATGTAAAATGAACAACCCCTTCCCTTCTCCTTCCCCTTCCCATTTCCAACCAAGCCTGCGAGTCTTTACAGTTTTATTCTGTGTTTTTTGAGGGTGCCATAAAATGTTTAATGCTCTTTTTAATGCTATCAAGTAAATGTCGTATACCTACATCCATTTCGTTTTACACGGCCATTTTCGAACCGCACAAATAATTGTGTAATGAAGCACACTGTATGATTGCACTCAAGTAAAGGACTTGCTAAGAAAAACTTCTCACTGATTACTTCCTACTGATAACGTATTCATGAATAATGAAAATATTCAAAGATGCCATGAGGAAGGAGATCGTCCTTCGTTGAAGGTATCGACGCGCAATACTTCAATTGGATTCGTCAAATAAAGAATCAGATTTCTTCAAATAATACAAGAACAGTATGATATCTCACGAGTAATATATGTATTATCATTTACCAAATTGTTAGACGTTTCCTGAAAATAATGGAATATAATATGAATAGATAATTATACTATTATACTGATTTCTGTAGAGAAATATAGTTTTTTTTATAAATGCGAAGCTGTCAATTGAATCGACGGGTGGGAATACAAAATAATCACGACCAGAGAAGCTATCTTATCCTAAGCTTATCTTTCTCCTAATAATTCCAATGCATAATATTGAAATTTTGAATTCTAATGATTAGAAACATAATTGCGAAGAATATCCAAACATTTTAATAATCTCTAATTATGAATTGAAGAGTATGTTGAGAGTGCCCAAATGAGCAAAGGGTGAAATGAATAAGGATGAGCAGAATCTCTCCTCACGCCCCTATCATTTTTTCTTGACTTGTTATTGCTACCCTTTCTTCTTATAACAGGAGAAGTAGAAATTAAATTCTTCAACTTTCATTATTACTTAAAAAGTATCTCTTTTCTCTCTGCGTTATTCTTTTCCGCTGCTTTCGCTTTGACCCTGGTTCGCGGTGCAAAACAGCGGCAAAGAAAAATCGAAGAACTTGGAAATTGGGAGGGTAAAGAAAGTTTTTCTGTTAAGAAAGAAGGAAAGTTTTGTTAGCACGTCTCACAACTCTTTCCAAAGAGCGAAAATCGGGCAGTATAGGCAAGAATGAGAGGGGTATGATGTCTTGAAGAGAGGATTTATTAGCGCATTCTTTCTGTCTGGGTCAGTATTTTTCTTCTTGTGGACGGCTGACTTGCTCTTCTTTCATTCCCCTTCTTCCTCTACTCCCCTCCGCAGCCACTGCTCCCAAACGAAAACGGTGTTCAAATTGCGGGCAGCTAAGACTTTCCTCGGCACACTTACTTTTCATTCCAACAAGAGATGAAAGAAAATAAGAACGAAATACAAAACAATATTTCTTTTCTCTTTCTGTTAGTTTCCTATTCTCTTCGCTACCCTAATTCATATTTCCCTCGACACTCCTTCTTGAGAAGAAGCATCAGAGAAAAAATATTTTTGACAACAGTTTTGAAATCCAAATGCGAAATACCTACAGGAATCTCATTTGCATTCCGTTGAATATTCTTACTCTGTGAAAAAAGGAACGCTACCTTCATCTAAATAAGTACACTGTTTGCTGGATACTATGACTCTAATGTTTATTCAATTCACGCTTCACATCAGTTTTCACGTTAATCTCCTGAGTCTGTGCACATTCTTTCACGTTGTGAAACGAGTAAGACTAAAGATATTATTCATCTTTCTGTACTTTAGAGATATTATTTCAAGGTAAACTGAGCAGAAATTTCTACACTTTATTTGAAGACCAGTCGACTGTACATGTCTACCAGACTGAAACTCTAGTAAACCTCTATTTATGAAAATGAAGTGTATTCAAATAGAAAGAATTTAAATATTTGAAGTTTGATTTACTCTTATGGATAAATTATTGATGAATATCCACCACCATCATCACAATTTCTCCAATCTCTTAACAAACTATGAAATCACAGTGTATTCAGATTTACTTAAGAATCAATATTTTTTTATTTTATAATAGTTTTTCTGAGAATTTAAATTCTTCTTTCTATTGTTCTTGATCACGGATTTTCGAATTTTAACGGAATTTCTAAGGTTTTCAATATTATATATACTTTATGTTGGAGTGAAAGAAATCGTTATTTTGGTTTAGCATAACTTCCTTACATTATTACTGGATTGGATGTTGCCGTCTTTCAATCAATAATTCTTGGAAATTATTGAGTTCTCAATCTCATGGCTGAAAAGTAGAATTGATAAGGAATATATTGATAAGGAAATTGTGGAAAAGAGGAGTCATCTCATAACTGGCATTCTAATATCTCGAGAAGATATTGCTTTTTAGAAGAGCGACTTTTGCTCGGCTGGCTCGTTGAGTATTGCAATTAAAATATTTATAAAATTTTGATTAAATATTCTTCTCTCATTTTGAGTGAGCAAACTCTGCTCCTTTTCTTCTAATCTCTTTTCGTTTTCTCTTTTTTGAGACAATATGAATGAAAAAGTAGGTGACGGATGGAATGAGGGAGGGAGGGGTTGATGATCGGAAAGTTGATGGGTTTCGTGGGATGGGTGGGGAGGGAGGGGGGCAGTTTCTGAGTGTGTTGACCAGAATTCAAATTGCGCTGAAATTTCATCGAGTCAGGGGCAAGGAGCGGGGAGCGGGGAGTAAGATTTATTTTTCTAATATTTTTGTTGAGAAGTAAGGCGCTCTCTGTTGCTCCACTCCGTCGAGTGATGCTGATTTGCATGAAATGACACTCAGAAATGCAAAGGCATCGCTGCGGACAATCTTTCTTCGGCAATTAAAAAGACTGGCTGCTGGCGAGATGCGAAAAATCCCCGGTGGGGGTTTGCGAGATTGAGAAAGAGCGTGAGAGGAGAGCGTAAAGCTATGAGACGATGGGCTGTCTATTACATTGACAAGTGCTTATTTTCACCCTTTTTATAGCAGCCGCAAAATTACTGCAGAAAATTCAACATTGCCATTCATTCTGCTTATAAAAAGACTCTTTCAAACAGATCAGCTTGTTAGGGAACAATAAAATAGTTGAAAACTTGGGAAAAGCGTTTGATTCCATGCTCATGAGACCACTCATAATAAACTGTATGTAGTTCAGTTAATCAGAAAATCAATTATATCATATCAATTACAATTACTATTATAATATCTATGCACTCCTTCTCCTTACCTGCAATCGAACACTAGAGTTCACAGATCAGTTCGATAGTTTTTGAGCAAAAAATGAATAACATTAGAACTCACAAATATCGATTGATAAGTAGTGTCTTCTAAAATGTTTTCCATTAGCTCATTTGAGTTTCCTTTCAGTTTCCAAGAATTAGTTATTCATTTACTAATTCAGACTTACATTTTTGATTCCAATGATTGATATGGAAGTAATTTCTCAAGAAGTTTTTCAATAGATCATCTGGATGATCCTTAGTACCTTAGAGACCTTAGTACCTTAGAGACCTTAGTACCTTAGAGACCTTAGATCTGGAGACCTTAGATGAATCACTCAGGTCTCCAAATGTTTTCATTATAATGCTCCACCTTCATTCCTCTTCATTGGATGAGAAGAGAAAATAGACAAATTTACACGGTAATCCTGGATGTTAAGAGTATGAAGCAAACACGTCACAAGAACTCTAAATTGAACTCGTGATGAACAATTTTTATTAGGTAATTAGCGCTGTCAGCGTTTATTTAATGCAGATAATAATTTCATCTTAGTTGAGAAAGAGCTGTAAAACCTGCCATCGCTCGAGGAAAAATGGTTCAACCTAAATCTCATTCGCTGCTCATCTTTTCATCTTTTTCCGGTGTTGGACGGTCTGCTGATGGGGGAGGGGTGGTTATGGTGGCGAGGTATCTGCTGATGATGAGGGGTAGGGGGAAGAGTAAAAAGGATTCAAAAGTGCAAAAAGTGTGCGGCCCTTAACCAAGGGCGAAGAGCGATGAGCAGCTCAAGTGAGTGAGCAAAAAGGGTTTTTATTTTATTTCACTTTGCACAAACAAAGTCATCAACTACGCTTTAAAAACTGAACTTTGAATGGATCATAATTTTGTAAAGGACGGCGACCCGGTCTCTCAGTCACATCTTCTGCACAAGTAAAAAACACCATAAACCTCCTCCTACTCGTTTTTCAGGTTGTAATGATTTTTCTTAATTTATCAACTTTTCCGTGCAATCTAACCGCAATGGACAGGCGAAGAACACTTCTAAAGGATTGTAAATGTGATCGTAGACGTAGAGGCGTGAAAACATTCACATTTATTTTTTATTTATTTATTTATTTATTTATTTATTTATTTATTTATTTATTTATTTATTTATTTTTATTTATTTATTTATTTTATTTATTTATTATTTATTATTTATTTATTTATTTATTTATTATTATTTATTTATTATTTATTTATTTATTTATTTATTTATTTATTTATTTATTTATTTATTTATTTATTTATTTATTATTTATTTATTTATTTATTTATTTATTTATTATTTATTTATTTTTATTTATTTATTATTTATTTATTTATTTATTTATTTTATTTATTTATTTATTCATTTATTAGGTTAGCACATACAATACAATGATCCGAGAAGAAAAAACAGGCTATTGCCCAAAACTTCTTCAATTTCCTACTTTAGTTTCAAATTGTCCAAATATTATGCATCGGTCATAAACATTTCAATTTCTACACCAAATCATCAATCTGAAAATATAAATTAGAATGGAACAACCAATTTTAAATTTGAATAGATTGATAATAACACTTTCGTAAAAACATGGAACAAACTTTAAATTCACAAAATAAAGAATAAAACCACTCAAATTTTGAGCTCGAAAATATCACGCCCAGGACTGAGTATGGATTACTCATAGTCAGAGTAATCATTATACAGTTGTCAGCCAATATTATTTTATGTAGCATAAAGCCTACTCGAAACAAATGTTCCAATGTCAAATTATAGCTTATTCATTTCTGATACAATAGCAAAATTGATTTTCTCTGTGCACGTTCCAACTCATCATCAATAAATCTCTAATAATAGCTTATAATTCAAGGAGACAATTCTCTCAGAATACGCTTAAAAATGTATGACAATGATTTTCAACACGGTAAATGAAACACATTATTCGCTCATGTCTCTTTAATTATTTATTAATGTTGAGGAGATTTTTCCAACGACTATTGGCTGAAATAATACAAACTGAAAAAGAGATCAGTTGCCGTATTTTAATTGGAATGTAAATAATTGACCAGTATCGACGTTTCACCCTGGGGTTAGAACGGAAGCAGCAATTACAAACAAATTATTCCATCAATTCTGAATTGATGGATTGACGATTGTTAACTGTATTTCCTGTATGCTGTTGTGCAAATGAAATTGGTTCTTCTAATAAAAGAGCCATCGAGTACTTTGTTCAGGGAACAATTTCCGACTAAAAACTCTAGTTGTCCACAACTGAATTTACTTTCAACTGAGAATGGGTCGTGGGAGGCAAGATTCGCTTGAAAAATATCAACTTGCAAAACAAATAAAGACTTTTGCTCATAACTCACTCTTTTTCATTTTGTCTGTATAGTATGACAGGATAAAGTTTCAAATATTTATTTATGACTTTCACAAACATCTGATTGCAGCACTCTGTTTTTAATATCAGAATAAATTATTAAATCTATGAATATTTTCAAAAAGTTATAAAAAGAGTTCCACTTTCAGCAGTCTTAGGCGGGATGCACACCGGAGAAACGCATTCCGTGAAGCCCTCTTTCATCAAACTTGTTTCATGCAATCCGTTTCACTCGCGCATGCATACAAAAGAAACGTTCCCTGCTTAATCTTATCAGTCGAAACGAGCACGTTCCCTGAAACTTTTTTAACGAAACGCGTTTCTTCAGTGTGCATCCCGCCTTAAATCAGCATATTTTTTTACTGATTCCAGTAATAATTTTGAAGAAACTACTGATTTTATGAACATACTAGTTTCTCTGATGTCCAAAGTTTAATAAAAGTCACAACCATATATAAATTCATTTTCTTCTAAATTTTTAACGAAATAATTTCAAGATTGCAGCTTTAAAAATATACAGCTGTTTGTTTCATCCAAACAGTTTAAGAAGAATCATCTCCATACTTCATTTATAATCGATTTTTTTTATTAGAAGTCTGAAAAATATATTCACATTGCATTTGAACCATTTCCAGTATAGTAACTGATGTGACTGTCAGAAAGAAACAAAACTCGGTATGAAAGCATCTTGCCTATTCTTGAAGGGTGTGAGGTGGTCCCACGTTCTTAGAACAATGAATAACATGTGTGATGTCTTGAAGGCTGCTACATTAGAGAAACCGTCACCGCTTCCTTTTTAAAACAATAACGCTAGTCAAGCCTATTAGCGAGAAGAAAGAGACGAAAAAATTGAAACAATCCGCACAGCGCTGTAACGAAAGAACTCGTAATGTCACACAACAAAAAGAAATATCCGGAACACACTGTTGTAAGACCTAAGGTGGGCCCTGATATTAGCATAACGTGGTCCTAAAACAATGGAATATTAATTCGAATGAGAGCAGAATATCCCTTCTGGTTTTAAGAATGCTCGCCGAGTACATTCTGTGTGTGTAGTGGCTACGTTTCGTGGCACAAGCAAAAAATATAATTCCCAACTCCGGTTGTATTATGCGCGCACTGCAAAGGGGACATCCCGGCTTCTTGTCCTTTGTCTTGTTATAACCTAATCTACATCTGAATTATTTTTGGGAGCGTCCAGCCTCCTCCAGCTTCCTTGCAAATGTTCTGGCCTGTCTGGCTGCCTGTTCACTTCTCAGAAGCCGGACGAATTTGGAACGTTTTTAATACCGTAGTTTTCCTAGAGGTACTAAGCACGGTTTAGGGGATTTTGTAGTAAATATTCTAAAGACATACTCTCAAGATTATCCCTCTATTTCTATTGAACTTGATCTGGGAATGTGAGGGTAAATGATAATAAGTACTTTCATTCAAGAATAGGAACAATTCTTCCATTCTAGTGATTATTCCAACTTCAGTGTCTGTCCAGTCTATTGGAAAATTGTCATTCCATACAATCTGATAACTCCTAACCATGAATAATAGAATTAATTATATTTTGTATCCAATTGAATAATAATATTGAAAAATGTTCATTACATTTAATAGGCAATAACTTACATTCTAGTGGAATGTTTCCAAGAACACAGTATTATGAAGGTATTAAAAGCAGAATGATGACATTGTAACAAACATTCGGTAGGCTATTTATATAAAGAGTAGAGCATATATTAAACCTAGGTAATTTAACTTAAATTCTCAATAGATGTTCACAATCAAACCGTACTATATCTAGAAATTGATTTATCTTTATCATAAAGAATAAACGAACCATGACAATGACTGGAGGGGATACCACAGCAATGATCTCGCAATGGAAAAACCAAGTGTCGGTAGGTAGGCCTACTGTGCCTACTGTCTTGTTAGCAACGAGACTCAACAGCTCTGCAACAAACGTACTGTCTCGGTGAATAAGGGTCAAGTACAGAACAGACAGTGCAGCTGTTAAGAATGTAATCCCCCCAGAGGCTGAGCTGAATAATAAAAAGTGAGGTGCAACACAAACAGAGGTTGATAAAAAACAAGCAAGGGAAGAAGAAGTGGCAGATGCAGTATAGTAGGAGGCAGAGCATGTCGTGTAGGTTGATTTAGGCAGTACTTGTATTTAGGCAGTACTTGCTCGGATGCGCTGAAGTTGTTTGCAGTTGTCGACCGATGTTTGCAATTACCCGGCAGGACCACCTTGCTTCTAGCAAACAACACGCTTATCAACTTCACCTCAAAAATCCATGCAGACTGCAAATTAGCCAATTTTCGGACATGGCTTGTCTCGTTGGAGGAACGTTGATGTGTAATTTAGCGATCACTTCTGTCTGCCACTTCTACTTGCCATCCGTGGTCGCAATATTCTTCACACGGGCCAATAAACTGCAAGTATGATTCGAAAAAAATTGGCAATCACGAGTTTTTATGGCTTTTAGTAGGAAGTGCATCTTGCATTATATAAGACTTCATAAAATCATAAAATATACTATTTTAACTCACAAGAAATAATATAAAATTCCCTTCACTTATAATATTACTGGATTCAATAAGCTGGATATGTGATTCCGGAAAAAAATCGAAAATAAAAACTTTTCTGGTCCTCGATTGGAATTGCAATCCACATCACTCGAGATTTTAGAATCAAGTCAGGATTTATCATAACTTTATCATCACTTTCAACCTTATTCACCTACATTAGAACAATGTTATAAATTTGATAAAAATTAAACAATCCTATAAATTTTATAGGATCACTTTGATTAAAACTGATCTGTTATCCTACTTTGATTTGACTACATAAATCAATACTCCAACACCATGAATTTCAAAATAGGACTGAATTCTGATGGGAAAATATAAATGAGAAATATTATTTTTACTCAATATATTTTTCTTGTTATACTTGACAGTTTTATATTTGTTAGATCAACATTTAAACTGAAACTGTAGCAGCTTCAACTTGGCTGCTTGATTTCTTCAATTGCTTATTGAAATTTATTCTGAACCTTATTGTTTCTTAATAGGATTGTCTGTTGTTAAATTACAACCTCCATAGCAGCTTTCTATCTCTATCGCTTTCTATCTCTATCGCTTTCGATTCTCTTTGCTTACTGGCCAGGCAATTGCTTGATCTAGTTTCAATCTCCAGGTGTTTCTTTCAATGATTTCTACATTCTTCCTCTCAAACTAAATCAATGAACGTTTTCACATTCATGGACACTTCCTCCAGTAGTTCTATTTGGTTTCTCTTTTGGGAAAATCTGGTAGTCATTGTCTTTATTCTCTTTATCAGATCTGTACTCCATTTTTCTTCGTCAGGCGGATGTTAACCGAACTGTTATTATTCCGGTTTCATTATTTTGGTATCATATTTTTGTAAATTCATTCGGTTTGATGCCTACCTTTCGATCAAGATATTATTCAATCCAGTTCCCACATTAATATAGAAATCATAGAGTGCCGTCAGCATAAAAACAATCATGATTACTTACTTTTTATCGGTTGAGCCTACTGAATTGTTCAAGAATAAAGAAAATGGACTCTGCACTATAATTTAGATGAGTTATGGTTGGTTGAGCTGGTTTTTGCGTTATTTTTGTCACGCCCCCTTTTATAAAGTATATTTTTATTGGGTGGAGGTGGTGGAGGAATCAGTGATGAAATCATGCTTTTCCTGTCGTCACGCTGCATGATCTATTTAATGTCACAAAAATCTCCTCCATTGTAACAGTAATTTTTCGTTCCATTTTTGCTCTCTGTTCTGTTTCTATCATTGTCAAGCGGGAAAGTTGACAATTATACAGTGAAAGCGCGTTTAAATTATTTATGAACGCATCACTGCACAACTGTTCTGTTTCCCTCGCATTTTTCGCGCTCACTTCACCTGCTGTGTCACCTCATTTGTTGTGTGTCGGTGCATCGATGTCACTCGGAAAAGTAGCTCACATTTTTCCTGATTCGAAATAAACCCGGCGCGATAAATCTCCCTGCAAACTTCCCTCACCATCACTAACTGACTTCATCACAACATCCGTATTTCTATCACCGGGACTTGAAAAACGCCACTTTTTATTATAGTCCACCTCTATTCAAGCTGCGTTCACACAATAAACAACAGCAACCATCAATGCATACATGGACTGGCAATCATTTAGAAAAAACGAGATTGTAAGAGGAACAAATTTTGTGGACAGTAAAAGAGCAGCCGATTTTTTTCATGTGTCATTTGTATTCATTCACTGTGCAACCCTTTTCCCCTCTCGGATATTCTACTCATCAATCTCCTGGAATTGACGATAAAACGTTAGAAAAAGTATGATTTCACAACTGTGAACAGTTTCACAGTAAGTTCCGCTCTGGCACATTATTTGATGCCAATCACGCCTGAAATCATGAGATTTCGATATGCTTTATTTTATTTTGTAAAAAGCAGAATCAGCATCTCTTCTGTATAAGACTTATAATTACTATATAGAATTACTTTCAATCACTCTTCAATTTATTTTTAAACTCAAATGATGGACTATCAATCTTTATTGAATGGAAAGACTAAATTATTAAAACCTATTCAATGAGTTGTAATTTCATTGAATATGGAATGAGCATGACAATTTTGAATAAACGTTACTCAACTCTAGCTCATTTCTGGTCATCATAATTAGGGACGAAGGGCGGCTATTTCTATTACATTGGGTTGTTGTATTGTTTGGGCCTGTAAAGATGCGTGCCCTTTCCAAGTGTGGCGGCAACCAATGGAACAACGAGAGCTGCAACTGTCAACCGCGGCGCTTTCTAATAAATAGCAGCCAGACTGTGTTGTTCAGTGGAGAGTTGGCCTGCGGAATAGAATGCAGCTAGGCTAGATGCAATGCAACTCCTGTTTGTGAAATATTGCCCAGCTACGGCTTATCGTGAGGGTGCGTGAGGTGGGGGCAAGTAATGTATGGCTAGCAAAGGCCTAGGATTCGCCCGAATATTAGTCACCTCACTATTTCGACACGGCGAGATCAGGTGCAAGAGAAATTCCCACTAGTTCAATAAATTCCCCTAATATGGCAACAATGCTATGACGTCACCTATGTTCTGTGTCCCCTATTGGACCGTGGCTCAATCGATAGCATAGGTTTCCCGCCCTGGCATGTGAGTGTGTGCGTGCACTCACTGCGTGCGCAACCATAATCTATAAAATACAACATACAATTCGACAGCATAAAACTAGAGAGAAATCCTAGATGAAACCCCCTCTGTTATGCGAAATTCCCATGTGGTTGAAAATTGTGATGCTGATGATGACAACTCGCTGAGCCGAAGTGCACTCGTAACTTTTTTTATCAATGATGGGAAGCGGGGAAGTGATGAACGGTGGGGTCGTCATACGCTCTTCTATCCTCTCAGCAACCCACTCGCTCACCCTGCAATGTAAAACTATCTTCCAACTAATTATACAACTATCATATCCCTCAGCATCATTATTGCCGCCAAAAGTTGATGCTGCTTCCCATAAGTATGATTTATCCATTAGACTACGGAAGCAAATTCTTATGTGCTGAACATTTGTTGTTAGATTAGAAAAGTCTTGATTGGAATAGACAAGAAACTGTACTGCTTCAATTATTAGATCAACATATTAAATCTTGAAACTACAAATATATTTATTTGCAATTCACAACGTACTATATTACAAAAGAGTAACACAACTTGTCACTTGGACTGACTCTAGTTTGATACTTCCCTCAAATCATGATTGGATCATTTATAATGTGTTGTTCAAGCATGAGATTCTGAACAATGTGTATCTAAAGATGCGTACAGATTTACGCGCCGCGAACATGAGCAATTCACTTTTAATCAGCTGATGCCAAGCTTTTTATATCTGTATCTTACCGTTTCTGTAAAAATACAGATATAGTCAGCTGATTAAAAGTGAATTGCTCATGTTCGCGGCGCGTATTTATCTGTACGCACCTTCAGCTGGAAAATGTCGGACCCGTTCTTCTTTAGACGTGTCTATTCTCGTCAGTTGTAATCAACTGCCATAAGATACACATTTTTTCAGTACAAACACTCGTCATCAATTTTCTCGGGGTTTAAAATTTCCTAATAATGAGTTGATCAAAATTCCATCGGGGAAGTCGATGGGGAAATAATACGTTACATCGAAAATGTCATTATTGAATTTTGCCATATACCGGTATTGAATTTTTTCAATTTTGCAAAATGTCAATGTTGATGTTGATGTTGATGTTGCGTTTCAGGTGAGCGGCCCTACCGCTGTCACCTCGCCGAGTGCGGCCGCGCCTTCATCCAGCTGTCGAACCTGCAGCAGCACCTCCGCAACCACGACGCCCAGGTGGAGCGCGCCAAAAATCGGCCCTTCCACTGCACCATCTGCGGAAAGGGATTCGCCACCGAGTCCAGTCTCCGCACTCACACAACAAAGGTAAGTTGCTACACAACCTGGCTCGCAATACTGCTCACAGAAGCCAATCTACACTCCATAACCTTCACATCATTTTAATTAGATGTTTTTCCAACCTCGCTTAGTTTCCTCTTCAAGGAGCTCTGCGAGCTCAATTTCTCTGCAAAAAACAAACATCCAAGAACACTATGCACAAATAATATACATGGTTTTATTAAGCTGTCTTTCAAAATTTTTCTTAGTAATATTCATCTTGTGGAGCTAAACTGTTCTACTGTAAACAGCTAACATGCTCTTCAATATAATCATGATTTCCCTTGTTCTTTCCCTAATGTAGAGCTCTATGTGGTTGTCTGCTCTGCAGCAGACAGCTTATAACCCATAACCTTCTCACATCAACGTCATTTTGTTTTAATATTTTTCCTATTTCTCTAGTTCTTTCTCTTATTAGAAGCTCTCTATGATCAAGTGCGCAACTGCAGACAATTATGATCCAACATCCTCTTCTATAAGAATGAATGTCAAAAAACTTATTGCGAATATTATTCTTTCTTCTTTCCTCTTTTAAAGCCCTATATTCTCATACTTTTTTCTCACCACAAAAGACCCGATGCTTTCTCAGTCTGTCAATCATTTTATCAAGTTTTTTTTCCAATTCTCTCATTATTCTTCTACCTATTCTTCCATTCTATGGAATATTTTCCTACTTTGCTCTTAACACAAACAAATCAGATGCTCCCAACTAACTGTCTGGGTGGTTTGAAACTCACTTGATTGATAATCAACTTTACACTCATTTATATATTCCCATTCCAATAACAACTTATTAATCTATAATATTATCCACGAAGCCATACTCTGGCCTACTATGAACAGAGGAGAGCTACCATGACCTATTAGAAAAAAACTGGAAAAAATGTTGGAAAACCTTGGTTGACTCACCTGCAAAACCTTCATCAGCCCGTTCAATCTCCAACCAATTCGTGGTGGATGAAATTAATGTGGTTGACAGCATTGTAGCCCAGAAAAAAGCTTCCCCTAAAACCACTTGCAGACGTATTTGATAGCGCTCGGTGTGTTTGACGTGAAAAAAGCGACCGCACACCCACAGACGGGGTAACTGTGTGAGTTGCGAGAGTGTGAGTGTCGATCCAATTCTTCCTCAACCCTTTATCAATCGACCTCCCTTGTCAGTTTTTTCTGTACATCTGTGTCAGGCCTCGATCATTATATTAATAATGGTAAGCAAGGGTGCGGAAGACGATGCTAGATAAATATACGAGACGCTTTCGTCCACCAAATGCTGGCCTACTTTCCGATGTTATTATTTGCCTATTTTGTTCTTTAATCGACAGCAGTGGCTCGTCCTCCGTATGTTCACTGTTATCTCGATTCGTCCATTACGTCGATAAAAATAATACAGCCCCTATCAATTAATTACAACCGCTAATCGAGTCGTGACCCACATTTTTAAAAGCTTATTTTTTTGGGGTTGAACATGTTTTGATCCTGTTCACACCATCTTGAGTGAGGCGTGAGGAAGTTCCTATCCAGAAATAAGTAATGTTGCCTCGACGGGTAGTAGAAAACGAATATCAAACAAAAACAGATAGATAACTGATATAGAAAGTTCATGTTATACCATATGTATCAAAGTTAATAAGAGTTACTTCTTATTATAAAACTTCGAATGCTCCCAAGTATTTTAGTGTAGATAACAAATTACAAACGTTCGTTGAAGATGTGGTTGAGTTAATTGCTACCTGTGATTCAAGTCTCAATTGCTAAAGCATTACAGAGCATCACATCCATCACAGTCACCTATGGTAAACAACCAACCAGAAAAATTCATCCCAAGTTTGCATCACGTCCCATATTCAAATTATGAATTTCCAGAGGAGGTTTGTTACAATCCATGTTTTCCTATGTGGAACTCCACGTCTCCACATCTGTAATATCAATTATTCTGTTACATCATTTGCCAATAAAGGTTTCAAAACATGAATAAATTATCATACTATTATTTTTGTCAAATACAGATGAGAATTATTTCTGTATTCATACCAGTTTCAGTTGAATCACGTGTTGATTCAAATTGTAACTTACTTTCAATACAAATAATAATCATGGGAGGTCGCATGTCCTGTTAACTTCAATTATTATTATTATTGTTACATAACACAATAGAGCTGCTTATAAGCGACAAGGTGATGTTTATCAAGTGTAGCCAACACACAAAGCGAAATTTTGGTACAAACTCACAAACTTTATTGCTTGATTCTCTCTCACCTGTTAACTCATTCCATATCAAATCCAATTTATTCAAATTCTGCTTATGATCACAAGTTGCAGTACCACTTCTCGAATTCCCGGTTCTTCTTATTTGTTTATTTGTAGGAGTTGTTTTTGGTCCATGATAGTTTATTTGTTTGTTTTCATAGATAACAAGCGTAATGCTTGGCTCTGCTCAACTCACAATACGCATATGAGGGAAGAGCCCGGTAGCATAGCAACATAATGTAGCACAATAGAATGATAGTTGGCTAGCCAGCCCTACGATCACTGTTTGTGGCAACATCAGTGAGTTTGGTTTGTTCATGACTCATGGCGCTATTCTCACATAGCACCATACTCACACTATTTCTTTTCCTAAATTTCTATTACTGTACCTCACAACTAAAAATTGCAAAAAATCGACATTTTTCACAAAAAGTTTCTTTCTTAATCTTAGTTACAAAAATTTGCTTATTATATAACGTATATTCAATTCAGTTTTTCCATCTCATAACTTATCCAACTCCAACTTCACATAGTTCTTATTCATGATAGTTATGAACCATTCAACGTTGTATTAGCAGTCTTTGTAACGATTTCGAAATGCAAAACGTTTATAGATTTTGTACCCTTTATGGCTTGCTGAAGCAGTAAAAAGTAGAAAATTGCAAATCCAATTGTAATTCCAATTATTGAAATTTCTGCAAAATGGCTTGCTCATTCAATAAGCAGCAGACCCATGATTTTTCAAAAAGATTTTTGTTTTTCCCATTATGAGATACTCAAGATCTCTTGATTCCGGAAAAGATGATCAGTGAGCAATTGCAGAGATGAATGTTCTATTTATGTGTTTGTCTTGGTGTGTGTGAGTGTGCTGAGAAGCGGCTTTAGTTGATTCATTCATTCCGGGGCTACTTCTTCCCACACAGAGTCCACCCCTTGAGCTTCTTCCTTCCTCCGACGCTGTCATGACCATATATTTTCTTCCCCTTTTGGTGTTCAACCCTTTCGATGGTTTTTTATCGGGGTGATAGCCGGTCGTTGTGAGCGCTCTGCTCCTCTTCCTTTTCTTCTCCTCCTTTTCCTTCTTCTACTTTTTCTCCTATTTCTTCTTATATTTTATCATCATTTACCTCGTCTTTTCCTCTCCCACTCCTTCCCGCTTTTCAGTTTTTGTTGGACCATCAAGTTACCACCAGCACGAACCACTAAATAATTGCTGGAAAACTTCTTCACTCGAAAAAAGGTCTGTCCCTCTCCGTTTCAAGTACTCGCCTACTCTCTCTTCTCTTTCTTCAGTTGCGCAAAATCGTACAAGCACTTATTTTCCATTCAGTTCCCACTCTATTTACAAAAAATATTGGAACAACCTTTTCAAATTCATTATCGCTTTTTCTGTTTTCGACGAAATTAATCCTCTTCACAAAAACACTGGTCAAACCTTGTATCAATGTAAAAAGTTAAGGGAAAGGACCACTGATTCAAGGCAATCGTTGTTCTGCTACTGCACTCCTTCCCAAATCGACAATGTAACTTTCTACATCGTCTAAAGCTCTTTAAAAAGTTTTCGAGTTACTCGATAAAACGGACAGAAGTCGTACTACCCGCCTGTAGTGATATCCACCTGCAGTCGTCCAACATTTCAACCCATCTCTATGCCCTTTCACAAGAGTGCAGTGTAAAAGGATAAAATGTCCACAAAACATTGATATCTCTAGTATTTTGCCACTCAAGCACTTCTCTGGTAAAACTCCTCATTATCTCATGAATTAGTAAATCTTAACTTTTCTATTTCACTATTCATTTTCATGTTTTTTGAAACCCTATTCCTCGCTATTCAATTAATTTTATCTTTATCTTCGTCTATACGTTGGGCTTTATTTGTATCAATTGTATTCTGCTTTAGTAGTCTAGAATTTTTTATGATTGATGTTTAGGATGACCAGCATTATGCTAAGAAATGCCAGCAGATACACTAAATTACCACTAACTGGACTGAATACAGATATACATTTCACCCTGAGTTTTGTGGTTATCTGCTTCTTTCTGAAGGAAATTATTTTTTCCAGAAAATTTATATTTGGAAGCTTGATTGATTGATTATTCTATTATTGGGAGACTAAATTATTCCAATCTATTTAAAAAAGTTGAGTTCAATATTCTGAAATCATTTTTTAATTGTCCTTGTTAGACTAGACTATTTCTATTTTACTCTGATTCAAATTGAGTTACATATTTGTGTGTTTAATGTGTTTGGACATCCTTTGCAACGCATGGTTGTGAAGTTTGTCAAAAAAATTTATGAAATGAATAAATAAAGCTCGTAAATTTGTTTCAGTGTGTTTCCTGGGTGAGTAGAACATTTTATTTACTTAGAATAAAGTTTTCAAATCTATAGTAGATTGAGAGTAGGATGATTGTAAATTGTCTTCCTATAACTTTAATGGTACTGTAACTTCCATTTGCGCCATTCAATGGGCAACACTTGAATAAGCAATTATTTCGATATGTCTCATTTGCTGGAGATTTGGAGAATAATAGATTTCAACTTTGCGATCCTTTTGATCGTAAATTGTTATCCTCCTGATATCGTAAAATGAGTTGAATATGACAACCTTCTACAATTACTGATGTGATGCATGACCTGTATTCAATTGTTTTCTATTCGATTCTTAATACTTGTTATAACTTTTATTCTGTGTGATCTTATTGAGACTGCTCACAACTGCACTACTTGTGTGTCAAATAGCTATTATAATATTCTAGGAAAGCTCAATAACATAATATTCCTACATTGTCTGGAAATGACTTTTTAATCAATCCCACTCCTATGCAAATAGTTGATTTCAAACTTTATTTGTAAAAGCTGACTTTTCATTGTGTTTTACTCATGAATCAATGAAATTTGAGTATGATGTTACCTAAGTCGAATAATCTCATTCTGTAGATTTTTGTAACATCAACTGGAATATACAATTCATCCAGCCAATAAATAAAAGAATGAGAAGGTTTTATCAAATATTATGCAAAATAATATCAATGCCAGAATAAGAATTCGATATGAATGTGACTGAAAAAAATTAGAGATATATACTCACATTATTTTAAAATGATCTTACATGATAATATATTAGAACATCTTCTTGATATAATGTCACAGCATTTCTAGTTGTTATTATTTATAGAGTTAATTCGGATAGAATAATTTTGAAGATTATCGCTAGTTTTTTTTCCTTTAAGTGAACTAATCCTAGTAGAGAAATTGATTAATTAACTAATCCTACAAGAGAAATCCAAATGCTTTGAAAAAAATTGGAAATTGTTCTTGCACATATATAGACTCCTGCTTGAATGCATTGCTTAATTGTTGCTTGTGTGCTTGCTTGCTTGAATATTGAATGAGCATTTATTGAATACTGATACAGTATGCAGTTTGTAGTATGTTGATGAAGTAAAAAGTAAGCAGTACCAACTAGGCCTACTAAGATCGTTGATCTAGAATTACAGTAGTCCGTCTCTTCAATAATCAACATTGAAAGAGTTAATTCGATTGAACAAAGATACCATTCATTCATTGTTGTAAATTACAATCCAGGGCTGGTCATTACAAACACATACTATCAATTAGGTACTCACATTATCTTGCAAATTGATTTCAGTGGAGTGAGGGGTAATTTTCAAGTGCCAAAAGGAAGTCAACCAATTACTATCAATGCAATTACCTAGGAACAAACTGAATAGCTAAAAATAAAAGAGTTGCCTCCTTCATTCATGCTTCGGTGATTGTAAAAAAAGCAGAAATTTTATGAGCTGATCGTCATCAGATAAACATCGGTTATTATGAGCATGATTAAATCACTAGAAATATGAGTTCGGAGAGGTATAATTTGGAAAGCAAAGAAACAGAACGCAGCCGCCGCCTGAGTAGGAAAAAGGCTGTCGATAAGATTATTTAGGCGTGTATAACATGTTGGTCGCGATTTCTTTTGAAGATAAAAAGGTGTTGAGCCGAGCAGAGCGGAGCAGAGAGGTCAACAATGAGAGAAAAACGAACAGCGCGAGCCAACTGAAACGGAAATAGTTTATTCAAAGCATGTCGACACTTGGTTGCCCTTCTACGGTGCTCCGATATCTCTGATCTCTTCGAAAAGTAACAACCGATCACCACCACAACTGTCCACCTGTTCTTAGATCTCCTGATTAAGTTTAGAAAAATGATTCGAATGAGACGGAAAACCTGCACACACACTGTAAAAGAAGAGAGAGGGAAAAACTAGAAACAACAAACCGGTGTAAGTCAATGAGTAAAGGGTTGAGAAACATGTATATAATTAGGGTGCCAAAGGAAACGGTAATTCATGGTGTTTTCTGTAGAGCCAACCACAACATGAACAGCCGTTGAAAGATTAATGTTTGATGAACAAACATTATCTCCAGCCTTATTTCCTACCCTCATTAGTCACTTCTTCGGTCGATAGATATTTCAAAAAATATGATACGTTGAGTGCAGAGGGAGTGACAGTCCTATCCTCAAAATATTACCGACTTGTAAAACATTTGTGATGATGTATAGGCCTAGTGGGAAACAAATCTACTGTACCAAAAGAGGAATAATATCGATGAAAAAGAAATTATTCATAAGCTCAAGATTGATGATTGATTTTTTTTTGTCTAATTCTACCGGATTCCAACTGTCTTTATTAACACTGCTTGAAAAAGGTCACTTGAAAACTATTCTTGTTCACTTTGGAAAATTGAACTATGATCGAAATTCTGGGGAATGAGTCAATGTCAACAACAATGGATGTGAATGAAAGATTTTCCATGATATCATTCCATTTCCATTTCCATTTACTCGACTGTTCAATATTTTAAAATTTGAAGAAATCAATATCAGGCTGGTGATGATTATACAGCTCGTTATTAACAAAAACTATGGATAATCCCATAATCCAATCTTCTTCTTATAAGCTCTTCAAATAAGTGAGGCATACTATGAATAAAAAAGAAAGAATCACATAATTGATTCATTGTTTATTCTCTTGTTTTGTCCCACACCAGCGCTCACCTCTCACACCCTTCCTGTTTCCAAATAATTATTGTACATTATCAATTTTTAAAACAGCAGAGAAAACTGTCACAATTATTTTTTTTATGATCCTGGAACAGATTAGGTGCTCCATTGAGATTATTCAACTATTGCAACCAACCCACAGCAAATTATTTCTCATCAATCATACTTCTTTTGGTGATAAAATCACAGTCCCTTAAATGTGCAACTATGAGTAGACATCCTATAATTTTATTTTGAAAGATGAATTCTGTTCTCTATGAATCATTGTTGATAGTTTTTTTGTATTTTCCCCAGTTGGATGATTCGATCTAATAACATAAAAACTATACTGAAAGTAGTTAAGCTAATCTTTAATCTTTGTCAAGTATAGAACACTGTTGGAGCTTATAATGACGTTAATATATAACCATGCTGGAACAGATCTTTTCTTGGTAGTACCAACCCTCCTCCTCTCAGAAAACCCGCGTAAAGTTTATTGTGATTTAGAATTCAGAAGGAAGTTTACATGGTTGAATTTCCTGCTCCTCACTAACAGAACCTTGTTCTTGCAGTATGCGACAAATACCCACAAACACCAGGTGCTAAATATATACAGACAGACATTCGATGTGCAGGATTATCAGTTGCGCCTGCAATACGAGTAGCTTACATTGGAACAAGAATTGAGGTAGCGAAAATTTAATAGGAAATACACTGTTTAAATTCTGCCACTATCTCATTTTCTGGTTAACGGCTATAATAAGCACCGATGCCTACAATTGACGCGATGAGATGCACTCATAATTGCAAAAGGTTGTAGTCAGTGCAGAACATCCAGCCTCGCTTAAGGAATTTTTGAGTACGCTCCGTTCCAAGCGAGAATCCTGCTCGGTAAGGTTCAATTATAAGAATGAGTGAACATGTCCCGTTGTGTCAACTCCCCAATATGTCTGTACCCTGGCTCCGCACGTGCACTGCTAGCACTATTTCAGAGTGCAGGTTATTTGCCACATGAACTTTAAACTCGCCTATGTTGACGGATTACCGACAATGTATTCTTCCTCAAACATGCCGGCATCTAGAAGCTCTATATTGACATTCAAATTGTAGTGAAAACGGGTGTACATCAGCAATAGGGTTCGAACATAACTTAAATTGTATCCATTAAGTTTCAAAAATTATTCTTTATCATCCACTAATAATATTTTCTAATTAGAATGGAGCATGAGAAATATTATCACACTTTTTTCTAAGTTTGAAGAAATTTAAAAAAATAATGTTTCATGTTTCCTCAATCTAGATTAAACATACTTCATCAATGTACTGGAGTTTGAAATATAATTCTTTACAATTAAATCAAATTAGATTGGAAAATGGTTGACATCATATTGTTTTATTTATGGAGATAAGTTATTTATTCTTTATTCTTTCCCAAACCGCTTTTTATTTCCTTAAGCTAGTTTACCAAGAGCTATTACGAGGGTTAAGGATGTCAGCCACCACTAGATATTCTTCCAAGATAATGTGCCCCAAGTTTTTCTGTGATGATTTTATGTGTCACGCAGAAAGAAACAATTTTTATTGGAGTTTAGATTTGTCGTAGGGAAGAAAGCGATTGCTTTTCGACGCCCTCCCACTTCGATGCCGTCCGTCCCTCTTATTGTTCGGATATATAATAATGAAATCGTGATTGAATGGTCGCCAGACACGCATGCAGATACACAGAGACACAGCAAAGTTCCGGATAAATAAATAAAGAGAAAAACTGGAAAAAGGCACGATTCGTTTTTAGGATATTATTACCTATGATTCTCGGGGTTTCGAGGGAGGAAATTCAAATATGATGGGGAAAACTTATTTTGCCATTTATTGTTGTTTGTTTTAAAGCAGTGTTGTTCTTTTTTCTGTCTTTTTGAGAGACGAACAAAACAGAAGCAGGACAGAGGAGTATAAAAAGTGAAATAGATTGTTGTTGGGCCGAATGGAAACAGAAGTACGGCTGCGTCACGAAAGAATATCGCCTGGAAGAAATTAGATTTGGCCAGAATACATCGGAAACCCATCAATGTCCTTTCGTTTCATCGCTTCATGAAGAAACAATCCATTCATGAACTAATTAACCGATTCGCTCGCACGCGATACGGCTCATCCTCACGCAATTAGGTGGCCTCTTCTCATTTCTTCATTTCTTTCTTTCCATAATCTCTTTTCCTTGCCCTCACCCTCTCTTGCCTTGTCACTTGGTAGCCAACGAAACCTTAAGTTACCGTGAAACCTCATGGAAAATGCTGATCAGTTCCAAGAGCTTACTCCAGACTACTTACACGGCTAGCAATGCAGACAATCACAATTTCCAAACAATTTAAAATTGGAATTCAGATTAGTCAGGCAACAATCAACACATAATATGAAATTCAACTGTTCATGAGAGAACTTCAACATACATTATTTGATGGATTGAATAACTCTTATTAAATATCTAATGAGAAAATAATTATCCATCAAACAAAATTCCATGAATCTCTATGAAAGCAATATCACAATAATATGTTAGGTATCTGTCATGTTTGAGCCCGTATTGTAATTTTTCTGAATAAGATTTTAATGTAATAAAGTTTATTCATTCATTCTATCCATTCAGTTCATCCAATAATCATATAATATTCAGGTGATGGAAGAAAGGAAATACAATTCCTTGATAACTATAGGCAAACCTGTAGTAAAAACATTTAGAATTGCCAAGATCATTTGAAATTGACGCTATCAAGCTTGCATCCTATCAAGTGATTCTTATGAGGGGTCATAGATTCAAGAGATGGAGTGAAATATTTTATGAACTGAGATATACTGCTACCAATGTGCTCAAGAAACAAGAACAAGTATTCCACCGCTATGCTGTTTCGTTGAAAAGCTACGTTATTGTAGAGAGCAGAGAGAAAATAGAGAAAAGAAGATTTCGATAAGAATGAAAGAACACGTAACGAAGTATTTAAGCCTCAGGAGAGCTCTTCCTCAGGCCAGCCAATGGCCGGCTACTTAGCTTGATTCATAAAACAGTATCATGCGATTTTTGTGATGGACGCCATAGCGTGAAAGGCAAGAAATAACGCTCCACTGATGCAACATATTACGATTTGATTAGTTTCTCCGATAAGACCCTTCCTCCCCTTCACTGGTCCTTTCCTCCCTTCCACTTCCAACTCCTCGATAACCCATCTTTCCATTCTATTTCCCATGACTACTTTCGATTTCATCCACCCTTCTCATTTCAATCATCATACTAGGTGACGATCTATTGGAAACGTCAATGGAAACAACTTTAAGAAGAGCTGAGCGATATCAGATTATGGAGAGGTTTTTGAACTGCATATAACTAGATCGATACACATGTTAATAGGTTATGACAGTGGAAAGTGTTCAATATCCAGAAGAATAAAACAAGTATATATATATATATATCAGACACGTGATCAGATCAATCAATCAACTTAAAACTGTAATTGTTGCGTAATACTTACAGTAGTAATACAAGTATTAGTAGCGATATATAATAGTATTATAGGAGTGAATGTTATTCAATAAGACTATTGAAAGCCCCCTTTTCAGACATCATCTTCCATGCAACATTTCATTGCTGAATAGTACCACACATTAATCTCGTTATTGCTTGACATAGACTTTACTCTTTGAGTATAGAAAAAGTAGTCTAACAGTGATTGAGTATTTCAATAGCAAATCAATTTTGTGGAATTTGCATGCATGTCAATTATTTGCATGACTGTTGTGGTTTTGTGAGTAGTTATCAATGCGAAACTTGTTTCATATTCTGTGTTTTATAGATTTATTTCTCTTTATTTCAAACATTAAACCCTAATTTCAGTTCATTTTCCATCTGTGAACTTTGATATATGTTCATGATGTTTTAAAAGTCGTTCAATGTCAAGCCATTCATCTGACATTATTGAATAGAATCATAGTCCAATTCATTATCATATACCACAAACCTTTTGATATCAAGAACTCTTACAACGAATTCAAACTCTGCAATCAAGATTTTGTAGCAGATTTGAAACCTATTCTCTACTCACTAATCTGAATATTCTCGAGACGTGCAAATGTAATGCAATATTTCTGCGTTATATAAGAGTGATACCTGTTTTCACTGTTTTGAATAAACGACAAGGCCTACTCTCACCTGTATCGAGCAGGTTCAAACCCTGGGGCCATATGGCTTATTGTTTCATGAAACATACAAAAGTTTTTAATGTCTTCATTGAATCTCATAAGATAACATTTGATATAAATCGTCTAGGTAATTTTCATGCAGCTCCCTTTTCGTCGAAACAGCCAACTGGTTCCCTTTGGCGACGGGCGAGATATCGTTAATCTTGCCAAATTGCGCTGAAATTTATCGCGAATCTGTTTTTTACCAACACAAATGTGCCAATTTCTACGCCTAGTAACAATAATTATTCGAAAGAAGCAGCTGTACGGTTTCAATAGACTATAGTGGGATTCACTTCAAACTTTCACCATTAGTTGAATGGAAATCATTTATGTTATTTGAAAGGGGTGATGACAGTATGAAGTGAATCTGATAGTTTCCCTTTGAGGGGTTTTTCTAGTGTTGTGCCGCAAGTGATCTGCTCGTTGAAGATCTGCTCGTTTCAATCCTACAGCTTGTTACCAGCCTTGCTAGGGTCGATCAACCCATATGAGAAAGGTATCGATAAAGATCGATGGAAGAATCGATAAAGTCCATTTCAGCTTTCACTTTTCTGACCTCCGAGCACCAACCCATTATTATTACACTAGTTATTGACCGCAGTGCTCAGTATTGTTGAACTCGTGAAAGAAGTACGTCTCCTTGCAGTAATCAAGACTCTAATAGCGTCCTACATAACATACTCTGCACCGTATACCGTTACAATGTGGCTGCGGTCGACTCTTTGAACTGCAATTGTCGATAAAACCTCACTTGCAATTAACCAGGGCTGATGCTCTGCCTTGGAGCCACTGCATTTTTATGGACATCCAGCCAGCTGGACATCTAATCAGCCACAAACTAGTGTCTTGATCAGGTCCCACTTACTAACATTGATAGATTGTGAGTCAGATAAGTTTTCAAGTAGGCTATAAGATGGTATATACTTAGTATCAATTGAGTAATTAATAATATATGTATGATACACCAGCATTAACTATTTTCATCTCTTATTTAAAGCTAGCCTACAAACCTTGAATATACTTAGAAAAACATTCAACTTGAAAATGCATTTTTGAAAATTGTTGAATTACTTAAAATTACTTTCAAATCAATATTTGAGTTAAATAGTGAAAACTGTGAGATATGAGGCTTTACCTGTACACTCAATTAGATAAGAATCATCTTTCACAATGACCATGAATGTAGAATCTATATCAATAGATGTCCATTTCATATCCCTAGCTATTATCATAATGTAGGCTTTGCGTTCATTTATTTCCATTGGGTTCAAAATCTCAATTTATTGTCACTTCTATACTGTCTCATAAACAAAATTTTCAATGTGAATCAACTTACTCTCAAATCCATGCACGTGATATGGAATACTCTCAAATCTTGCATATTTGGATAAATTGAAAAATTAAACTCAAATGTTTGAATGAATGAAAGGATTGTCACTTATAGCTTGAACCAAACCATTATTGTTATCACGGTATTCAATCACATCTCAAGTATCACATTGATTGATTAACAACCCAAAACACATCAAGATTGATCATTGGGCACTTCAAGCCTCAAGATGTATCTGATGTATCTCTTGGTGCTCTGCTCAGATGTATGATTGATGGACGTCTTGGCCAGAGCGTAGTAGGAAATTGAAGGAGATCGTGCATGAAGGTAGTTACATTCACATCAAGCGAATCAATATTATGGTAGCACCGGTAATAAGCCTGTATTAATGAGCTCTACAACTCCCTATTATCATTCTGCTTCAGAAATAGTCGATTATATTGAATGGAACTGCAACAGTATTGCATGTAATGATTGAGCTCCATCAAAAATGGTTGAATCTATGTTTGAGATGCAAGTCTACTAAACCGTCTAATATGACAGCTATCAAGTTGATTATATTTATCAGCAAAATCACTATTCAGGGATTGGATGGAATGGAATTCTAATAAGCCTATTACAAAGTCAGTTTTGACTGGATTCACGGGAAGTAATAAATCGTTATTTAACAAGAAATAAATGGGAGTAGTATAATCAGGGATAATATAGAATATAGAAGAATAATTTTCTAGTTATTATCTTAGCACTAAGTTTTAGGCTAATATTATCTTTGAATAAAATGATAGGATTGAATAGAATATAATTGGTTTCACTGGTATTACCAAAGTTTTATGTTTCACGATAACAACACGCAGGCAATATAGAAGTAATTAATTCTATTGAAAAAAAAAATTACGATCAGTTTTATTCAAAGGAAAAACATTTTTTGATCAGTTTCATTTTGAGAGAAATCATTCTAGTTGTATAATTGGTAAGGAAACACCAGTTGCAAAATATAGGGAAAAATCACACAGATTCACAACTTTTGATCATTTGGATGGAGTGGAAGATAATATTATCAGTCTCGAGTTATGCAGAGAGGATGGAATGAAATTCATTTGATATCTGGCATCTTTTCGATTTCATATTTGTTTTAGCATGAGTGAAGCTGGTCGGTTCACCCTCGTTGCTGTTTCCCTGGAGCTTGTTTCTTGCTAAATTAGGGAAATTGTGAATTAAAAAGGTGTTAGGTGGCCATTAGCAGGCGACTTTTTATCGTTGGAGGAAGAAAATGTATATTTCTAGAATTCCACTTCCCTCTGAGTTAGCAGTTACGTTCCTTAGTGAAATTTGAGAAAGATGATTCACTTTTCCTCTCCCACCCCCAACACCCCGCGTTACTGCAGAAG
Source organism: Nilaparvata lugens (assembly GCF_014356525.2). Taxonomy (NCBI): domain Eukaryota; kingdom Metazoa; phylum Arthropoda; class Insecta; order Hemiptera; family Delphacidae; genus Nilaparvata; species Nilaparvata lugens. The sequence continues at coordinate 47,701,557 of NC_052504.1, read as the reverse complement.
TATAACGAAGTAAAGAAATGCAAAATTTTCTATTTCACAGGTGTATCTCTGAGTTTTTATCGCATTAACTCCAACGCAGCATAGCACCCAGATGCCCCTTATATTACTGTTTAATCTGCAGAAGATATCCGCTTCTCCCTCCCCCCTCACCAATACAACCCCTTCATCATTTGTCACCCCATCAAGGCAGCGACAAACACCTTTTTCCATTCCAATTTTTTAATCATTTTACACAGCTTCCTTCAAGCAGCTCTACAGCTGAAAGCATTAAGTATAGCTTATAAGTCTTGCTGCACTGAAAACAACTTGTGTTTCCTGCTCTGCTCGCTTTAAATAATGATGAGCTTCAGATCCATGCTCAATCACATCTAGAAGTCTCCTCCCCCACTCGTCCGTTATTTTCAAAATTGGAAACATTCTCTCTCTGATAGTACGACGAAATTGGAAATATTCATGAAACAACAAAACATCTCAGTAATCGGAGATTCTGTAGATCAAAAAGATGTTCAAATTAATAATGAATGTTGAGACTAGTACTCTTTCAAATAATTTTAATTAATAATTACCGGCGTAAGACTTCCACAACATCAATATGTGATTAGTAAATGATCCAAATTCTCTGTTTTCTCTGTAAAGTTGAATAAATACAACATTTTCACTCTGAAAATAACAATTTGAAAAATTTTTAATTATTTCAAACTATTTCCACTGCTGTCTACCATGACTCCAGTCCACTACTATAATTCACATTGCAGTGAGAGTTATCCGGGCAATATTCTAACATTATTTACTAGATATAGCAGTATCTCATCGACTATACACATACAGTCACGGTCTCACAAGTTGATCTCTTGATCGATTTACATTTGATCAAGCAGTTGAGGCTATTTGAGTCAACCAGCCAGCACGCCGTATCTTATCATTAGTAATTCAGCAGTCAGGCATGCAAAGTTGGCTTATTTCAGCTTCCGCCCGTCCATACACCGAAAAACTATGGATCAATTTATTAGACCATATTATTGAAAGCAAGCTCCGCAAAAAACAACAGTATTACCAGGTCTAGTTACTCATTTTTTGAAGCTGTTTTCTTGTTAGACACACTTGTGTGGGTGATCAGTATCATTATCAGATGCTTGTTGCTTGGTGCAAATGAATAGGAAACTGCGCGTCTCACTTGCAGTGCAGCATCTCCCCAGTCCCTATCTGACTCATGACTTATTAAAAGTAAGGGAGAGATAAAAAAGAAGCGCTATAGATGAAAGGGTTGAAAGGGATTGTTGGTTATGAATAGGGATGGGTAATGAAAAAATCGAAATGTGTATAGAAGTGCAACAAGGATGAAAACTGTTGGAGCGGTGCAGTCGTATTAAATCGCATAGGCTGAAATGAATGTGAATGCAATATTCCTTGTTGATATACAAGATGACGATACCCGATTAGATGGTCATAACAGAAAAAGTGATTATTCAAACCGACATGTTCACAGGCCAACTGATTTTCAATCCACGTTTTACTTTCTTTGGAAATTGTTTCTCCATGTGAGCCTATTACTATTTGTTCCATGAATAAATAATTACTTGATAAAAATACTAGTAGTTCTGTGAACAGTAGACCTCACGCAGTATTCTCAACCAAAAGTACCTGATGTCACCTGTTTTAAATGTTAACAAACTCAGTTCATGTTTGAATTTGTATTCCATATGATATAATTCATCCAGTTCCGTGATAGTCTTTCCATCTGATGTAAATTATTTTTTTTAAATCAAAAGTATTATAATTTCTTCAGTATTATTAAATTTAGTTCATTTGATTATTTTTAATAATCACCTATTAAATACGTTTTTTCAAATGAGAGAATATTGATACTGATGGGCACGCATAATAATACCATGACTGCAAAACTAAATAATGAAACTAAAGACCTTGAAAATGCATACCTCTTTAAGGTCTTTGATTGAAACAATAGACCATATAGAAATACAGAAATAGACTGGCTTCTCCAGACATCTGTGTTATCACTTGTCAGCTGATTAATTATGAATCATTTTATAGTCTGATTGATCCTATCTTCAGAGTAGATGATATATATAGTGATATCGGAGTATAGAGGAATTCCTTCTCTTTTCATATTATCCTGGAAATGCAAAATTTCAAAAAACCCTGTGTATACATCGACGCGCAGTTGAAAGAGTAATATTTCTGCCAAATCTCATGGATTTCTATCAACGCGTTTGGCCGTAATTGCGTTACATACAGACAGACATAAGAAAATCCGAGTTAAAACATAAACCTCAGTACGTTCGGTCAATTACCCCTTCAATACTAGTAGTTCTGTGAACAGTAGACTTCGCGCTCAGTAAGTTACATTGACCTGTTGTTATGTTTTCTCAAAAATTAATAGATAATTTATCAATTTAAAATGACTAGAAAAAATCATAAATAAACATAGAGCTTTCTGTCCTATCGTAACGTGACGTGTCGTACCGGAATGTGAGTGTGAGCGCTGTTATCAGGTCTGGCGGCCGTCGATACGCCAATCCAATCAACCCATCAGAGAATATTCTGTGTTGATGTGTTGGCGAAAAATCGGTGCGTTGAAATTAACAAAATAAACTACCATAATGCTGATTTCCTACAAACTTCATTTCTCACTTTTCATGATTTTAGAAATCAATTTCTTTTCAATAATATATGTTGCAATTTTAATCATCATATTAAAAAAGAAAAATGTAAAAAAAATGTTTTCTATCAATATTCCCAAACTCCAAACTAGAATCATGGCCTCAGCTTATGGAAAGACAAAGTTAGTAGACAACTGTCTACTAACGTTGATAGAAAGATACATTTTCAAGATGTTCGATGTTTTTGAACGGGTAGTATTACTGACCGAGCGAAGTGAGGTCTAAGATTCAAGTCGACGGTTTGGCATTTCTCTTAATGTTTATATGTTGCGCATTTACGGCGAAACGCGGTAATAGATTTTCATGAAATTTGGCAGGTATGTTCATTTTTAAATTGCGCGTCGACGTATTTACGAGGTTTTTGAAAATTTTGCATTTCAAGGATAATATAAAAGGAAAAAGGAGCCTCCTTCATACGCCAATATTACCGAAAAGATCAGACTATAGAATTATTCATCATAAATCAGCTGTAAAGTGGACTATAATACTACCCGTTCAAAAACATCGAACATCTTGAAAATGGACAGAAAGCTCTATGTTTATTTACGATTTTTTATAGACATTTTAAATTGATAAATTATTTATTATTTTTTGAGAAAACCTAACAACAGGTCAATGTAACTTACTAAGCGCGAGGTCTACTGTTCATAGAACTACAAGTAGTCCACTAGACAGCTGATTCATGATGAATAATTCTAAAGTCTGAATTTTACGGTAATATTGGCGTTCAATGGAGAGTCCTTTTCCTTTTGTATTATCCTTGAAATGCAAAATTTCAAAAAACCGTATGTGTACGTCGACGCGAAATTCAAAAAGGAACATACCTGTCAAATTTCATGAAAATCTATTGCTGCCTTTCGCTGTAAATGCGGAACATAAATATAAACATATAAACATGAAAGAAATGCAAAACCGTCGACTTGAATCTTAGACCTCGGTCAACAAAGGATTATAACTCTGAAATTAATGTGGAGAACTAATGTTTTCAGCTCATTCAAGTTTTGCAAGCAATTTTAAATGAATCTTTCATGTATTTCCTTTGTAAATATCATCTTTTTCCAAATAGTACAGAATTTTATCCTCAGAGTTAACTCGAAACGAACAATACTCGCCTCCATAGATACTTTTTTCATTGATTTTTTCCTTGAATCTGAGTTGTTCTAGACCTTTCTACTCAAATGCTCGCAATCTAAGAAGATTGAATATATAAATCACATACATTCTTATTTAACATTGGAGAATATTGTTTTCAAGATGGATTATCACCTATTCCTTGTCAATTAGACATCTACTGTAGTTGTAAAGAAGGCGTCTTTTTAGTCGTTTTCTTCTTGATAATACCCTGATCTAACATTGAAGCATGAAAAGCATGAAGCATGGTATGTTTTTTTCTAATGCTAAGATATGAACGATATCCTCTTTGCTTCGGAAAAGAGATTAATTCGTTTGAATTCAATTTTTCATGTAGGTCATTCAGCCCAATTGTCGTATTACCCGTTTTTCGTATTACTTACAGAAAATATATGCAATATAAACATTCTATACTCTCTGATTGCATGATATCATTTTTGATCCTACAAATGATAATATAATGACTAGCCTCAATTAGAGATACATCATGCATGTGCATTGTCAAAAAGGTAGAAAGTTACCTCCCTTAATCCACATAATTTTAACAATAAATTATATCATATTCATAATTCAGGTAAAAAGCCTGGATAGCTGAGATGACTAAGGCATTGCACCCTTCAATCTGCTAGAACTACCTGGTTGTGGGTTCGAATCCCATTGGTAGGCATGAACGTTTGGTCAATACCATCAATATTCATCTATGCACTTTTCATTACCTACAAGCTGAAATGTCATGTGGACATGACCAGCAATGAGAAAAATCATTATCAATAATATAATCTTGTCTAACCCTATCTGTAATCAAGTTTATTGTGATTTTCTGTCCGTGGCCTGCTATCAATAATAATTTAGACATAATCACAATAGGAAACAATATTTCTATTATGAAGGAAAATAGGAAACTTTTCAAAAGCCTTCTAGTCCACTGAATAAATTGCATGCTGAACAGTTACATTTATAGTGTGATTCAATCGCCTCACTTGCATCTCTCTGATTGCATTGTTGAATGAATAATTTTTGGCAATTTTTAGTAGTTTGAACTACTTTAAGTGTGGAAGTAACTTGTCTTATACAATTTTCACTACAACAAATTTTCAATTTTTCTTTCTCAGATGCTCCATGAGAGACACGACAAACGTCAGGTACCAAAAACATTTTGTATTATCGATTATCACAATAATTCATGTAGTCTATCTCCCTTCAAATGTTTGTCTTTCCTCTATCAATTCTTGGCTCCTTTTTCTATGGCACTCTCAAATGGGGGAATATTTCATATTCTCCGTTTCTGTTCTATTAACTCTGATAGAATATACTTCCCATTTATTTCATCGATGGCAATTGATATGATTCAGAAGCTAGTCAGTAAGCATTGCATTCCCCAATAATGACTTGATAATGCCACTAAATTTCGCCACAATGTAGTAATAGATGAACGTTTTCTTTTGAAAGCATGCCTAGTACGATGCAAGAAGTAAAAAACATGACGAATTTCAGTTACAGTTTTGTTTACAATTGACAAATTATGTACTTATATCATTATTCCTTTATTCACTAAGAATATTATGAGATGATACACTATTATTTATGAGTATAAGATAGCACCTCTTCAATACAGAAGTCAATCTCAATGATCATATTGTCAGAGAAATTCAATGAGTATAATCAGTTAATGTCATCTAAACTTATCTATTCTCAATGTTCAAAACAGTTTCCATCTTTCACTAAAATAAACTTCACTAATGTTGAAATAAAATTCAGTTATTGTGGACTATTTCTCATTTCATTCCAAGTTCATCAACTGATATTATTTCAAATAAGCACCTCAAAGCGTTTAGAATGGCTTCTATTTGATATGAAAGTTGTTGACGGTAGTGGTTGAGATGTTGAGCTAATATAAAACAGCATACTGTGCGGACAATTTTGCAAAAGGGTGTAAGCCTGAGCAGGCTTGGCTTGATGACCTGATCATTACGTCCTTTAAAGGGGTTTCTATTTTTCAACCACTTATTTCCACCTTTTGAGTTTACTTGCTACACTCGTCCAGTAATTTACACGTTACCGACGACCCTTACGCTTATTTAACGTGAAAAATAGACTGCTGCCGTCCTTATCCCTTTGAATGTAAAACGAAGCATATGCTGTGCGTCAGTGTAATCAGTGGCCTATTAACTTGAAAGGACTATCTTCCCTGCGGACACATTGATTTTTCTCTCCACTGAGAATTTTCCGCCTTTTTATGTACGTTTATCTCGGTTCTAACAAGATACTAATAGCTTACATGCCATTAAAAATTCCTGTAGCCTCGTCAATCATCCAATCGGAATGATTCACGGTTTCAATTTTATTAAATTCCTTTCTACCTCCAGTCTTCAGTCGGTTACAGTTCAGTTGGAGAAAATACTGTCACACCTCAGACTATCAACCGCCTTGTAGTTTTCAAACTACTCTTCTGGCTGTATGCTGATCATAATGAATACCAACATTCAACTGCAAATCAATATTCTCCTATAATTTTATTCGATAGATTCGAATTCTTTGGATTTCTCTCTCCAATATGAATATCATCTAATTGTATTATATCCATCACTAATAATAGAAAAGTAGGACTATTACACAGGAAATGACATTTGGCCAACAATTACTTTGGAGGGATAGATCTTGTATAACAATAGTTCTACTTTGTTGATGAATTTTAACAAACATTTTCTGAGAAAAAGTCTTGATACACTATAGTTCATTTTATTAGTTAATGAGGTTGTTTGTTTGACACATAATATTCACAGAAATCAGTGTTAGTGTAAATCATATTCTTCTGAAAGGTTTTCGTGGTGAGCATCACCTTGTACCTTCCTTAAGATTCAAATCTAGCTGGAAATTTGATTTGCTTGAGTAGAAATCAGAATAAATCTTTTTTTTTCTATGGCTTAGATAATATATCGGATTCAGACCTTTTAACATATTGTAATCGTTATAGACTATTTTCAACTAAAAATGATGATGATTAAACTACTTCCTTTGAGTTAGTTCAGTCCTGAACATTTCAGCAGGGATTAGAGAATTGTTGAGACCTTAGTTTATTCTATGCCTTCGGAGTTGGAGGAGAGTTTCTAGCCCAACAGTGAGTCGAATGAATTTTTGAATATGACGAGTTCTGTGTGAAGATGTTGACGGCGTGGGTCCGATATTGATTTCCGAAATGCAGCTGTGGGAGGGGGTGGGAGAGTACCGGCAAGGGGTGGCCATCATGATGACTAAGTACAAGGACAATAAATAACAGTTATGAACCCTCTTGCTCACCCTTCCTCTTTCGAGCAAGTCCAAGTCCTACAGTCGAAAAAAGCTAGGGGAGTGTTTTAAAAAATAGAACAGCAGTGGATGGTTGAGGGACGTGAGGGATAGAGAGGAGGGAGGAAAAGGAGGAAGTGATAGTTTGGTAGGGAAAAGGAGGATAATAAAAAATATTGTAGACTTTTTCGATGTAGTGCAGAGTAGGGCCGAAAGTGTTCAGTTGAAATTGTTGGTGAGGAAGGAGGAAATAATAGTTCAAAAGGGAAAAGAAGTGATAGTTTAGTTGGGAGAAGAAGGATGATGAAAACATATTGTAGACTTTCTCGATGAGTTTGAGGGGTTGGGTGTGTATAGATGAGGATTGTAGGACTAGAAGCGTGTGGCTGTAGCTACACAACGGATGATAATCCTAGGGTTAAATGTGATTCTAGGCTACCCACCCTCATGGAGAGTTTTTTATAGCCTTTCGTTTAATCCTGACTGGCTTGAGAGCGACCCAACCCCTGACGCATGTGGTAGAAAAAAGCAGCGCCAAGCCTGACTGGCTTGTGTGAACGACCCAACCCCCTGACGCATGTGGTAGAAAAAAGCAGCTCTGGGGTGGGGCTGCCGGGAAAAAAAATCAGGCGATTGGTGGAAGTTTGCCGCCTCTTGCCCTGTTCACGTCGGCGAATGGTAGCCGCTATCTTGCTTGTGACGTTGCTTTTTTTCTACCTTACCTGGTCTGCTGCCCCCGCTGCCCCCAATACTCTGGGGGCGGATTTTTTCCAGTGAGCATCCGTGTGCTTACCCTATCTCGCCTCCATGCAACTGGCCAGTGCCGCTTGGCCGCATCCTTTGACCAAGGTGGGACTAGTTATCGCACCCTAAACAACACTCTTTCACAATACCGTTAAAGTTACCTCGCGTGTAATTTTTTTCAAACCAACGCATTCATCCCATACCGTATTAGAAATCACTTGTATCCAAAACAATATTGATAGAGTCAGTTCGTTTTTATTATCTAAAGAGCTTATTTTTATAAAGAGCATTGTGAATCAGTTGAATTGTGATCCAACATGTTCCATATTCAAATTATAAATATGAAGTCTTGTAATAGTCCAAGGCAACTTAATATGTTCCATCAAAGCTCCACCCGTGCAGATTCAAATTACATTATTCGAAGGGTATGAAACTCTTGAACTTTGATCTGTTAACTTGTTCTACCCCAGCAACTATATATAAGAATTGATCAGGCCAGGATTGAATTATGGAATATTCATATTCATTGGGATTTGCTCTATTCCAAAAATATTTCCAAAAAAATTATCTCACACACAAATACAGAATACAGAAATAATCACACAGCGAATCGACGTTGTAAATGGAGACCGGCCGATTACTGCAATCAGGACCAGGAACAGTATTGTCTGAGAGAGGCACCAGGCACCAGGCACCAGGCACCAGGCACCAGGCACCAGGAACCAGGCACCCCCGTTGCCATTGCCTTGGGTCATTTGCTGTTGCTCCATCATTAACCGGACCATTGCCATTCTTGCAGCAGGCCTCAAGCATCAGCTGTGTCGATAGTTAGATTCACTTCATACAGTCAGTATTACTCATAAATAACATCAATGATCCCCATTCAACCAATCATGACAGTTTGAGATGAATCTCACTAGAGTAGTCGATAGTGGGATCAACTTTATACTGTCAGCATTACTTATGAACAGTGTTTCGATGCTTCCCATTCAACTAATGGTGATATTTGGAAGTGAATTTGAATGGAGCAGCAAGCAGCCACCCATGGCTTGACCGGGACCGCTGGGCAGCTCCAGGCTCCAGGATAAAATAGTATTTGAAGCGCGGAGGAGTCGATCCTAGGTGGGGTTGCAACATGAAGGGGGATCAACTCGCTTAAACCGGATTCTTTCTGCATTGTCTTCTATTTTTGCCTCTTTTTCCACTTCTTCATCTGCTGCTACATGCTTTTTATGCTGTCCTACCTCCTCCCCCCACCCATCACAAAACCATTCGATTAAACAGACGCCTCTCTGGGTCGTTGCCTCATTCTTCTTTCGTTTCTTTTTTACTCCTTTGCGTCTTTTTTCCTTGTACAAATCTTGTCCTACCTCAAGAAAACTTGTATTAGCCCTGTTCGTTTTTTATGCAGTCACGAGAGAGACGAGTGCGTTGCGTTATGTGATGTGCCTGCTCGCGTACAGTCAGAGCCAAAACTGCTCTCGCAATTTACATATCGCCTCCGCATTTGCACTTGCCATTAGAGTACAGCTGCAGCGCATTTTTGCTTCAATCTGTGCTGAAGCCGAAACAATTCCAAACCCGAATCTGTCCAATAAAGAGACTACATCTCTTTGATTCCAACATAAACTGTAATGCCGGCTATATCGTGATCTTATTACTTATGGTACGAAATTAACTGAAGATGAATATAGTAAATAGAAGAATTAGAATAATAGAAATAAGGTCGTAGATATTATGTCTCATCTCAACCGTGATTTATATTATATGTACTCAAATTCTTTTCTGCTACTGCATTGACCAGTGATGATACAACCATAATTGAATATAAATGAAATATGTGAAACTTTGAGAAATTGAATAAAATGAAGTGAGGAAGAGTTAAAAAAGCCTGATGTAACCGTCATACTATTCTTTTTTAATAATATTTTAATAATCCCTGTTCCCTAACATATTTTTTGTTATTCAATACAGCTGTATTCAAATCTATTGATCTCATGAAATCGCACAAGTTGAGGGATGAGCAACAAAAGGTTTAATGATTACCCGTTCAAAAATTGCCAGTGTCTGTTTAAAAGAATATTACTTCCCAATAATCTTCTATTTTTATGGTTCAAACCCTTCGCCAGTCATTTCAACTGTTGTGTCAATGATATAGGCTGATGACAATATTTTCATAAATCAACCAAAGAATAACATACATCTGTAAACTGTTCAATTTAGCTTTTGCATTGTGATTGAGACTTGGAGTAAAAAACACTCCGATACTTCATTAAAAAATACTTAATTCCTAAGAAAAGCTAATAATCCTTCGATTTTCAATTCAATGGATCCTTAAAAAAATGATATGATGGTCGAATTTTCAAGCTAGTATTTTCAGTATCCTTTAGACCCTAAAGTTATTAATATTATTTCGTGAACTATTGTCGAGCAGATTTCTTCGGGCTGCATAAAATAATAATTCATGTGTATTATTCATGATTCTAGATTCCACATCGTCTAAGTTAGATGGATTAGTTTTCTTCTAGACCTATCATTCCACTTCAACTAGACTTCAAATGAGAGTGATGACAGTCTTTCACATCTGATTCTATTTATACTATGAGAGTAATATAATCTAGCTGAACATTGAATTCTATCAATATTGCTCAAATATTCAGATTTCTCTTTACATGATAACTTGAATATTACCATAGTAGCCATAGTGACGTACATGGGGATAATTTTACACAATACTTTAAAACGCAGCTAGCAATATTACATTCATAATATTTAAAACGAATTTTATGTGAATTATTCCAACACTCCAGTCACATCTTTCAACACTACGTGCCGCAAATGATGGCACATTGACAAACGCCTAAAAACTACAATTCTTCTTCAGTTCATAAATTGAAACATTGAAATGATGCAGATACATTGAAGCTGTGCATTACGATTTTTGTAATAATTTCCATTTAGCTCTTCACATAATTATGATTAAATGTAAAAAAATCTTTCGAATCCCATCTGATTTCATACGAAAAAATGAAATGATATAATCTATAAATCTATAATCTATAATCTCTAAACAAAATCTGGTACTTTTTCAAGAAATCCTGTATAATTGTTTATTAATGTAATATGGAATCATTGCATAATACTTCTGTATTATCTAAGTAAAAAAATACAACCATTATACATTGTGATATCCTATCTGCACTTCAATTTCTTATTCATTCCACGCATAACACAATATTGAAATAGAAAACAACATTTTAATACTAGTTATTTGTTATCATTACGTTGGTGTGAATTTTTGATATATATTACTCTCTAATGGATTGGAATCAAACACGTTTCCGTTTATCTGATGTAGCACATTATTATAATCATAATTTGATTAATGAACAAATCATATTCCACAATTCAAGTTCTTGATTCGCCATAGACATGAGAGCATTATCAGTAAAAGAAAAACATTTTAGCGATTTTTTATCCTTTTCACAATAATTTTAGTACTAGCATAGAGAAACAATAGCATGAGGTATACAAATATAAACAATAACCCAACGCTATATTTCTCTATGGTACCAGATAGAACACTTGACATCCAGGTAGTATAAAAGTTGAAAATTGATGTAAGTTCAGTTACCGACTCCAAAAATGATCAGTAGGAACAATAATTATGGAAGTGGTAATGCACAGCATGGTGAAGGGCAGATAGGGTTGGTGCTTTCCACTGTAGGGCAGGCCTTGGTTGGGCAGGTTGTGCAGTTGTTGTCAGTGTCTTTAACATGCTGTGGTTAACATTAACAGGAAGCTGAGCTGCGTGTGGATGTGTTGCAGCAGCACGCTGCGTTGCTCGGAGGTCCGAACGCCACCTCGTGCCGCATCTGCCACAAGTTCTTCATCGGCGGGGAGAGTCTCATCGAGCACATGAAAGTCGCGCACAAGGACCTCAATCCGGCCGCCATCACAAGTTAGTAACACTACTTCTTTCCCCCTTCTTAGTATAAAACTAAAACTAAAACTAAAACCTAAAACTACTTTCCTCCCCTATAGTATAAAATATCCTATAGGATAAATATAAAGTAAATAAGTATCATAGTAAAAACACTTCCATGGGCTACTTTTGTACAAATTAATAAAACAATATAAAAACCTTGTAGTACCCTTTATTATTGGAAACCTTATTGTTTCATATTGGTTTTATTGTTTTACAAGGTTTTTTATTGTTTTTTTAATTTTTAAATATCCTATTAGTAGCTTATAAACTACGGTGTGTTCATCGAGAGCAGAGGCAATGACAAAAAAGTGTTGAAAAAGGACCTAGTGTCCGAAAGCGCTCCACAAAATGTGAGTAGAAGATAATTGCTTTTATTTATAAAAATCAAACTGCTATGTCGTTATTTAAGTATTCAAAAGGGATTAAGACAAAAAGTTAGCGCTTGTGTGCATATAAAAGTGATTACTCCTCATATCATTTGTCAATAATTGTTGCACTCTCAATGCTTTCATTCACACTGAGTCACTGTGACTATCCACTTCAAAACCTATTGTCTTCATTTCCGACATTTGAGTTATGTGATTCGTGCTTGCTCCTTGGTCTTGGGCATGTTAGTTTATATCGTCTCTCGGCTCTCAGAACAGACTGTAGTTTAAGACCCTCGGTAGGAATTGATAAGCGATTTTTATTGTGTAATAGATGCTGTTTTACAGTATATTTCAATTATCACATGAAAATGGTTGATATTTCTTTGATAGAAGTTATAATAGAAGTCAGGGGCCTTGAAGTCAATGTTTTCATTTGATAATCAATCGTTGTTTAATGAAACTACATTACACTTGACGAGACTTACAGCAATAACTTTGAATAATCCTAGGTTATTTCTCACATTATTATGTAACTCATGCTAGAAGTTTAAACCATAAAACTTGAATTTATGGAATTGTCTAAAATCTATGTATAGAAATGTTCAGCTTCCATTTAGTATTAAATGATTTCAAATCTATCTACATCAACTTTGAACTTTTTAAAAATGTTCACTCTCATTTTTCAGGTGGTGACAACATGTCGCAATTGCCAGCATTACAAAGCAGCCAACAGAGCTACAGTAAGTTAATTATTCCGATTATAATATGTATGTAAACCATAGTATTACTATTGAGATCTAACGATTGAACTAGCATTTTCACTATTTAAAATATTAGCTGGAACAAGTGATGAGTTCCTCAGAAAACAAAATATTAGTTTTTTTTACTTAGAGCTCGTCTGTTATTCAACCCCTAACACTGGTCAGTCATCTACAAACAAGGGATGTTACGTAAAGGTCTAAAGATTCCTTCAGCCTTTTCCTAGCTGACTTTTAATCAGAAACGACAATGAATGAAAGCGGGGCGAAAAGCGATCTTCTTCTTCTTCCGAGCATGAGAAATATGATCGCAAGGGGAATAGCAGCGGGTGGTTAGCAGAAAAAAAGACGCAATAAACTCTTCAAAATGATTCTAATCAATGAATTCTCTGTTAAGTTCAGTAAAGTATGTATTCTATAAAGTTACAGATTTATCGAATTAAAAATTCAGTATAGTTGGAAATGTATTCTAGAATATTGTTATCTCAACAGTCTACTTAGCACATATAGTTACCAGCAGCAATGGTAAATGGAAATTCAAACTTTATTATAATTTTGAAATGGAGCATTCTACAATTTTTATCACATTCCAGTTACAGCAAAATGCATCCTATCGAGTGGATTACAAACCAATAGGGATGCGCAGATAATTCGGGCGTGTGCTTTGGTGGTCTTGAAAAAGACGTGCGGCGGGATTGGCGAGAGGGGGAGAAGTGGCCCAGCATCAGCCAATCAGACAATAATAATTAATGGCAAACGTCACAGTAATCCCGGGACATGAGCGGCGGGCGGCGGACGGCGAGCGGCCGATTTTAATGGATTCGCACTATTTTATTAACAAGGCGTGCAGAATGCACCTGTCATCCAGTGACAGTGCTGTATTCTGGCCGAAAACACAAAACAACATCGGGCACAAATACACTGATACTGACCAGAGAGACCCTCCCCCACCTCCGCCCCATCCCACCCTTTTTGCCTACCAACTAATGCTGCCAAAAACTCACCTCGCTTTGAACCCAAGGGTTCTGTAAGTCAGAGGGGGGGGGGATTGTGCAGCTTTCGCGATCCCCGAATAACACATTACATAATTATAGCCATTTATAAATGGTCGTGTCACGTAGGTACAACCAACGTCAAAGGCTGTTCGGTACTGTATTATCATCATTCTCGATTCCATCCATGTTCGCGCCTGCGAAAGTAAAGTATGCTTGCATTCTTGTTCACCTCAGTTATGGATGTCATATTGCTGTATTATAATGGCGGCGGCTATTTTGAACAGCTTTGAACAACATAGAGGAATGAGATATCTGTTCCTATGTGATAGGGAGTATTAGATTTGACGAAATATTCAATGATAATAGGGAAATCACTTTAATCAATAAAATTAGATAAAGTGTTAATTAAAATAGAGAACCTTATCGTAATTGTTTCAGAAATGATTGTTCATCTATTCGCATTAATTAGGATCACTACAATCCACACGAAAATAGTCTGATGAAAATTGGAAGAGCTGAGAAACTCCTAAACCCTCTCCCCTCCGTACCAATAGACATTACAAATTCGTGATGTGTATCATAAAAATATTAATTAATTTCCAATTAATCAGCTGTGGACAACGTTGATAAAGTTTTATTTGGCAACGTTGTATGTAATTTCATCGGACTATTTTCGTGTGGTTAGCTATAGTAGTAGATAATGAACAAATCGTAAAATCGTTATCAATATAATTCAAGAAAGCTCCCACTTGAGTTTTCCAATCGAATGATACAATTAAAAAATCTTAATAGGAATAAATTTCAAGTATCAAGACAAATGCTCACTTGCAAAAGTAATCAGTATACCTACTGCAATATGATGTAGTGTGATGATGATTAGTGTATGATGAATTGGAGTTCTATTGCACAGCTTTATATAGGTCACCAGAAACTGATGTAGCGTGTTTTGTGGATGCTCTAGAGATTTTTCTGAATGAGACAGCACATTTCGAAAATAGGTTAATTGTTGGTGACTCTAATATTGATATTCTTGATAAAAATTTGTCTCTTGTGGGTAATAGATTTTTGGATAATCTTCTTGAATATGGCTTTATAAATTATCTCTGGCAGTACTAGATGTACTGTTTTAAGTGAATCGTGTATCGATCAGATTTTTTTGAAAAGTAAGCATTGTCTATTCAAATCAGCTATATATAATTGTGCAATCACAGATCACAATGCAGTGATGTGTTGTGTAGAACGTAAGAGCCGGTTGTCATATGGCAGAGATGTTGAATCTGATTCCCAGGATGTTCAGGCTTTATTATTTAATGAAGATGTTTTTCAATCAAAAATTAAAACAGAAACATGGAACGATGTTCTTCAGGAGAACGATCCCAGACTAGCTTTCTCTTTGTTTTATGATAGACTTCGTTCATTATTTGACTCTGCAAAAACTGTTAGGAGAAGGATTAGTAATAATACAAAGAAAATCAAACCTTGGGTGACTAATGGTATTCTTCGATGTATGAGGCAAAGAGACAAAATGTCTCTTAAGGTTCGTAAACAACCATTTAATGTACAGCTGATGGATTGTTTTAAATCATATAATCGAACACTGAAGTCGGCATTGCGAACTCTAAAGGAACAGTATTTCAAGAATAAATTAGTTGAATGTGGAAATAATCTAAGGGCTGTATGGAAGGTTGTGAATGAAGCAACAGATACCCCTTGTAAAACTAATTGTTCTATTAAAGAGTTGGTTACCAAGGATAATCGCATTTTTAGATCTTATCAAGTAAATGAAATAGCAGAGGTGCTTAATGAACATTTTGTGAGTGTTGGTAGAAGAATTTCTGAAAAAATTACTAAGGTAAAGGACAAGATTTTCAGGGAAAAAACTAATAGATTGTTTTGTAATTCGTTTTTCTTTTTTCCTGTCATAGCAGAGGAGATTGATATGTGTATTAAAAACTTGAAGAAAGGGGTAGCACCAGGATTTGATGGAATTTTTTCTAAATGTCTGAGTTCAAATTCTCGCATAATTTCAGTTCCTCTGGCTCATGTAATAAATTTATGCTTTTTGAATGGTGTTTTCCCCGATGAGTTGAAAAAGGCCACTGTTATTCCTTTGCATAAGAATGGTAACAAAAGTGATCCAGGGAACTATCGCCCAATTTCTCTGCTTTCATGTTTGTCAAAGGTGATTGAGAAATGTGTTAAGACTCGTTTGGTCGAATTCTTGGAAAAATATGAAATTTTATCTAATTGCCAATTCGGTTTTCGTTAGGGTGTAAGTACTTCTGATGCTGTATATAATGTTACTAAGAGAATTATTGAAACACTGGACAGGAAAGAAAAATGTAAAGCTGTGTTTTTAGATCTCCAGAAGGCTTTTGATACAGTGGACCACAATATTTTATTTAGAAAGTTAGAAGGTAAAGTTGGAATTAGAGGTGTTGCTTTGGGTTTCTTCAAAAGCTATCTCAGTTGTAGATCACAGGTGGTTGGTGTTGATGGTATAATGAGCTCAGAATTAGAAATTACGATGGGTGTGCCACAGGGAACAGTTCTGGGTCCAATATTATTTTTGATTTACATTAATGACTTACTCAAGATAGAGCTTGAGAGCTGTTCTTTGTTTTCTTTTGCTGACGACACTGTTGCTATTTTCTGTGCATCAAAATGGGAAGATGTTTTTTGTAGAGCTAATGAGGGTTTGAAAGTTATAAAAAACTGGTTAGATTTCAACTTAGTTAGTTTAAATATAGCAAAAACTACTGCAGTCTCATTTTCTTTGACCTCAGCAGGTCAGCCAGATAACCAGGGGAGTTTGGCTTTTCATGAAACTGGATGCGATGATAATAATTGTCTATGTCCTATAATAATACAAGGTGCGGCAGAAAGGATGAACGGTTTTCAAAAAAGTAATATGTCGTTACCTATGCATAAAAAAAACATTTATTTACAGAACAATATTCACATTATTTTACAATTTTAGAAAATTAATGTTTGAAAACAATATCTGACAGGTGACGGCCGTTTTCAGCAATGCACTTTACGAGCCGCTCTCGGAAGTTGGATTGCACTCTTTCTATCATTGCCCTGCCAATTTGTTCGACTTCCTCACGAATTGCTCCCTTTAGTTCTTGAAGTGTACGTGGTTTATGCTGGTAAACACGTGACTTCAGGAAACCCCACAAGAAGTAGTCGCACATGGACAGGTCTGGAGAACGAGGAGGCCAATCAATGTCACCAAACCGAGAAATGATGCGACCACGAAAAACAGCCCGAATTGCTTCCATTGAATTTCTTGCTGTGTGAGCTGTCGCCCCGTCCTGCTGAAACCATACTTGCGGATAGGAATACGTTTCCTTCTTAATTCAGGAAGGAAGAATTCAGTGAACATCTGTCCATAACGTTCTGAGGTTACAGTTACAGTGGTCCCGTTGTCGTCTTCAAAAAAGTATGGACCAATAACAAATATACTGCTCACAGCACACCAAACTGTCACCTTGGGACTGTGTAATGGTCTCTCATGCATTAATTTTGGATTTTCATCTGACCAATAACGATAGTTCTGCTGATTAACGGTATAATTCAAATGAAAATGTGCTTCATCTGTCGTAAACAAAATGATGTTTTCATTTTGGTCAAATATGGCCTCCATTTCTCGAGCAAAATTCAGCCGCTTTACATAATCGCCAGGATTCAATTGTTGAACCATGGCCATTTTGTAGGGATGAAATCCTAGATCTTTATGTAAAATACGCCTTACTGACCGATCACTGATGTTCAGTTCAGAAGAATGTCTCCTAGCAGATCGATTAGGACTACGGAGTATGGCTTGCCGAACTCTTTCCACATTTTGTGGAGTGCGTACAGTGCGATGAGCCCCTGGTGGTCGTTTATTCATTACTGTTCCTACTGAACGAAATGATTTTACCCAACGTAAAATGGTGTTACGAGTGGGTACATTTTCATTTCTCGCAAGATTGAAATGACGACGAAACTCGCGCTGAACTGTAATGATACTCTCATTATTACGCACAAAACTGTCGTAAGTAAACACACGATGTTGCACATTCCACGAATCCATGATGCCGATTAAACAATGACTAGAAAAAATGGTATGATCTACCGAACACATGTTCACTTCAGCTGGCCCAATCCGACTACCCAAATCAGAATACTATCTGTTCTAAAAACAACCACCCTTCCTGCCGCACCCAGTATTTAAGAACAGCACCAAATACTTGGGAATAATCATTGATAAGCATTTGAAATGGAGAGACCATATTTCATATTTATGTTCTAGGTTGAGGAAGACGCTGTATAAGTTTGTTCAACTGAGAAATATTTTTACAGTTGAGCAAATTGAAATGGTTTTCTTTGCGCTTGTGCAGTCAGTTGTGCGATATGGTATAATTGGCTGGGGTGGTTGTGGTGTTACCGTTCTTAAGCCTCTTATAGTATTGTATAAGAAAATTATTAAAATATGCTTGAAAAACCCGGTTAGATATCCAACAAATTTGCTCTATAAAGAATTTAATGTTCTCAGTATTGAGCATTTGTATGATCTTGACCTAGCTAGTTTTGTCTATTCGTGGCCCAATAGATTCCCTATAGCCCCTCATGGCGGCTATGTTACTCGTAGACAATCTGAGAGATTTTTGCTAGAACCACTTTGTAGAACAGCGGCTGCCAGTGCTCATGCAGCGTATTATGGTCCTAGACTTTTAAACCGTCTGTTGCTTGAAGTTTCTGGAGCATCCCAATGTATACCAATTTGTTATTATTCTTTCACTTTCAAAACTTTTAGACAGTATCTTCGACACTACTTATTAGGGAGACAAAATGAAGACTAATTTTGATTTATTTCTCAAATCTGTTTGTAAATCTCAATTCTATTCTTAAAATACATATCTTACTTAGTATAACAGAGCAGAAGAGAATTTGTTGTTTTATTTTTAATATTGGTGATCTTTATCTTTGATGTAGAACATATAGTTGAATCTCAATTAGGCCTATACTGATTACAAGAGCAACATTTGTATGAAAATAGCATAAGAGAATGGAATTTTCTTTTTTCTTTTTTTCTTGATATTGTAATGTAAAATTATAAAATCTAATTATGTTATTAATATTACGATGTATATTAGTATCTTATGCTATCCAACATTCTAGAGATACACCATCCCTCATCACAAGCTTTGCTTAAAGAGGGATGCAACAATATTATTTAGAATATGATATTTTATGTAAATAGTCTGAGCTCCAAAAGAATACTCAAAACAATTGATTAATGTTTTATTCCAGATCTGGGAACCGGACCATACCTTGCGAAGCGACGAACAGCCAACCACCCGTGTCCCGTCTGCGGAAAGCACTACGTCAACGAAGGCAGTTTACGGAAACATCTCGCTTGCCATCCGGAAGCATCGCAGATCGCTTCCCAGCTGAGAATGTGGCCGTGCTCTGTCTGTCAGGCGGTTTTCACACATGAAACAGGTACACTGATATTCTGCTGGTCCTCTTAGTTGATGGATACTATAGGAAAATTCTCGACATTGTTGAGCGGGTCACCTGTATTTGCCCTGCAAGTAGTGTCATCCGCTGCTCACAAACGGTAGCCGTAAACCTTGGATTCATCAATCATCACAGTCGCCACAATACATTTTTTCGCTCTATAGGATACTTTCTAAGCACACTTCATCTGCTAACATGATCGAAATAGTTTGACTGCTAAGAAATTCGAAATAGTTTCGTTGACATGAATTTTGTGAAGTGAACAACTAGGCCTACAAGACAACCTATATCGGACTATGTGTAACCTTATCTAAATTTGAAAGAGGAATAGCACAAGGTTACCTCATTTTTCCTCTCCCTATCATTTTGATGATGTACTTATTGTATGAATCAATAAAGAATGAAGAATAATTACTCAAGAAAGTATTCACTAACACTGGCAATGAGAATCAAAACAGATTGTCAATTTTTACAATGGAGAACATCAAACCTTTCGATTTCTTTGATTTGCCAAACAACTGTATAGGTTTTCTCAAATTTGGAATCCTGATTTTGAATTTAGTCAATGTACGATTGTGTTGGTATGTTGCAGGACTGCTGAGTCACATGGAACACATGAGAATGGACCCGAAGCATCAATTTGCAGCGCAGTATGTTCTGAGCAGAGCGGCAGCCGAGCGCCGCGAGAGGGCAGAGCTGTCTCACAACTCCATCCTAGCGGCCGCCGCGGCTTCTATGCCCGCGTTAGGTAACTACGGTACAGTACTAACAATTTCAATTACTCTCATTATTATTACTAACAATTTTTCTCTACTGCAATATTATTTTAATTAATGTTTTTAGTATAATTGAAAATGAGGACTACATTGTTTCTATGCTCATTCTATGGAAAAGAACAATTAGCTCACAGGCTCTCTGGATCCGGAAAATTGGAAGCATTGTACTCCATAAGAGCAATGCTGCAATCTAAGGTTTGCACAGACTATAGTACAAAATGTTTTTTCATCAATGCTGTGTGTCTCTATTTTGTGATAATGAAATATCGAAGTATGAAACTGATAAAAAGTATGAATAACATAAATAAATGGAACTCTGTCATCACTACTATATGCTATGAAAAAGCTTCGTTGATATTTTGTAATATTTTTACATAATTGTGAGGTTTTTCTAATACAAATTCATCAAATATGTTTATATTATTCTCTATTTAGTTAATATTATCAATGAGAAACAATATTTGAAAACTTAGCATTTTCCAATAATATCTCCTCGATTTGAGTGTCTCTATTTATGCATCTACACAGTTGATAAACAACTGAGAATGTCTTAAATATTGAACCTAAATATAAAACAAAGGCTCTTTTCACATTGTATTCAATGTGTGACTAATTATGCATCCACACACTCAATAAACAATAAAAAACTCTGTAACATTCAATGTAAATGGTTCTATGTGAATGTTAATGTGATGTTTGAAATTAACTCAAAAGCGTACAATTTCTTTGTTAACTGTCCAATTTTGATTGGTGGCTTTTTTATGTAACAAATAAAGTATTGTGTTTCCTGAGAAATGAAATCCTAAATGATTATTTTTTCAAGTTTCATTATTCACATACCAAGCACATAATTTATATTAACAAACTATGCTGAAAATGCTGTACAAACTTTGCATTTCACTTCTCATCAGCTGATTATATCTGTATTTATACAGGAACAGTAAGGTACAGATATAAAAAGCGTTGCATCAGCTGATGAAAAGTGAAATGCGTGTATTCGTGGTGTTCAAGTATGTACGAAGATTTACAGTAAAATTCCTCTTTCAAACTGTGAGCTCGAACTTCAAAATTGAATACTCTTAAACTTGAGCCAACTTCCAATACCCATTCAATATAATTTATTGTTTTTGCAGGACTGCTGAGTCACATGGAACACATGAGAATGGACCCGAAGCATCAATTTGCAGCGCAGTATGTTCTGAGCAGAGCGGCAGCCGAGCGCCGCGAGAGGGCAGAGCTGTCTCACAACTCCATCCTAGCGGCCGCCGCGGCTTCTATGCCCGCGTTAGGTAACTACGGTACAGTACTAACAATTTCAATTACTCTCATTATTATTACTAACAATTTTTCTCTACTGCAATATTATTTTAATTAATGTTTTTAGTATAATTGAAAATGAGGACTACATTGTTTCTATGCTCATTCTATGGAAAAGAACAATTAGCTCACAGGCTCTCTGGATCCTGAAAATTGGAAGCATTTTACTCCATAAGAGCAATGCTGCAATCTAAGGTTTGCACAGACTATAGTACAAAATGTTTTTTCATCAATGCTGTGTGTCTCTATTTTGTGATAATGAAATATCGAAGTATGAAACTGATAAAAAGTATGAATAACATAAATAAATGGAACTCTGTCATCACTACTATATGCTATGAAAAAGCTTCGTTGATATTTTGTAATATTTTTACATAATTGTGAGGTTTTTCTAATACAAATTCATCAAATATGTTTATATTATTCTCTATTTAGTTAATATTATCAATGAGAAACAATATTTGAAAACTTAGCATTTTCCAATAATATCTCCTCGATTTGAGTGTCTCTATTTATGCATCTACACAGTTGATAAACAACTGAGAATGTCTTAAATATTGAACCTAAATATAAAACAAAGGCTCTTTTCACATTGTATTCAATGTGTGACTAATTATGCATCCACACACTCAATAAACAATAAAAAACTCTGTAACATTCAATGTAAATGGTTCTATGTGAATGTTAATGTGTGATGTTTGAAATTAACTCAAAAGCGTACAATTTCTTTGTTAACTGTCCAATTTTGATTGGTGGCTTTTTTATGTAACAAATAAAGTATTGTGTTTCCTGAGAAATGAAATCCTAAATGATTATTTTTTCAAGTTTCATTATTCACATACCAAGCACATAATTTATATTAACAAACTATGCTGAAAATGCTGTACAAACTTTGCATTTCACTTCTCATCAGCTGATTATATCTGTATTTATACAGGAACAGTAAGGTACAGATATAAAAAGCGTTGCATCAGCTGATGAAAAGTGAAATGCGTGTATTCGTGGTGTTCAAGTATGTACGAAGATTTACAGTAAAATTCCTCTTTCAAACTGTGAGCTCGAACTTCAAAATTGAATACTCTTAAACTTGAGCCAACTTCCAATACCCATTCAATATAATTTATTGTTTTTGCAGGACTCGGTGGCGGTCAGTCGTCGATGTGCGCATCTCCATCTGCGCACTCGGACAGCTCGAGCAACGGTGGCGGGGAAGGGCGCCTGAGCAGCACCGGCTCAGAGCAGGGAGCCTCCCTGTTGTTGCACAACAACAATAACAACAACAACAACACCGCCACTGCCAAGCTCGCCGAACTGATGGCCGGACGATCTGGCACCCCTTCCTCACTCAACCTGTCTCTCAACGGTCAGCAATTCATTCATTCATCTATTCAATTATTGTTAAACAGTAGTCAAGGACTACCATCATTGGCTGATGGTCAAGGACTACCATCATTGGCTGATGGTCAAGGACTACCATCATTGGCTGATGGTCAAGGACTACCATCATTGGCTGATGGTCAAGGACCCATGGCACAGGAGAGAAGAATCACAGCTCCGTTAGTAAGATCATCTTACTAAAGGAACTGTAAAACATTTCTAACAAAGCATTACATGAGTCGAGTGTTCCTCTCTCAATTCTCATGCGACATTACTCAATAGGTCAGTTAAATAAAAGCTAGCAATTGCTGATACTAAATAACTTTCAAACAAATACTGGGATTTGATTCAGCTTGATAATCTTATTTGTATCGCTAGAACTCATGACTGAAGCTAGTTGCTAATCACTAAATTTTAGTTATTATTCAATCAACCCAATAAATCAATGTGCATTTTTTAAGAGTTCTCTCACATGAATAATTTGATGTGAAATGAATTTTTAGTTTTTGTTTATTTGAAATATTGCTGCAAGAAGAAGCAACGGTCTTAGCTAGAACTCATGACTTTAACTAGTTGCTGATCACTAGATTCTAGTTTTCATTCAATCGACCTAATGAATCAATCACATCTGCATAAATTCTCTCACATGAAGAATTTGATGTGGAATGAATTTTAATGTGTGTTTATTTGAAATGTTGCTGCAGGAGGAAGCAACGGTCACCACTACCTAAACCAGCAGAGCCAGCAGTACAACGCGGAGGAGCTACAGCGAGCGGCGCAGGCACTGATTGTGCAAAGTCAGCAGCAGCAGAGCCAACATGGCAACGAGTCGCCCGCCAACTCACCCTCTGCCGCCTCCGTCGTGCAGGCTATGGCCGCAGCCATGCGAATGACCTCCTCGCAGCACCAGCAGAATCAGCAGGTTTCTGTGCACAGGTAAGCCCACAAATATCCTACATCACTCACATCATCAGCCAGTTACACACACATCGATTTGTGGACGTAAGATTTTTTGCCGTCCTTATAAATTATATTAGATTAAACAGACTATGTTTGTCAAGTTCCGTTTAATCTGGCGGATTTCATAAGGACGGCAAAAAATCGATGTGTGTGTAACTGGTTTAGCTACACTTAAGTCAGTTATACAGACCTCGATTTTTGGTCGTACGATTTTTTGTCGTCCTTATGAATTCTATCAAATTCAACGGAACTTGACAAGCATTATCTGTTTGACAACATCTGTTTAATCTAATAGAATTTATAAGGTCGGCAAAAAATCTAACAATTAAAATTCTTTAATTCTTCACAGTAAGAAGAGGGATGCAATCTATATTTTCAATATCGCTTATTGTATAAAAAAGAATGGGCTATGAATATTGTTTATATTTCCATTATTGCTTTCTGCTTATAATTTATAATAATGAATACCGTATGATAGTAATGTATGATAGTACCGTATGATAGAATAATTCATAATAATATTGTTCATTACTTATTTCTCAAATAATAAGAATAATTTCCACTACTAGGCATTATAATTATAGTAAATAGCTTGAATTTCCAGCGGTACTATACAGTGAGTATAGAATGTAATTATATTCCATACTCACTGGTACTATATGCCCTGTGTATAAATTCTATTATGCTATAATATTTTTTTATAATCTGTTATATTATCCCATCGAAATGAATGAATTCAATTCTGAGCAGCGATGAGTGAAATGGGGTTCCAATAAGAAGGTCTGCAATCAATTTCATATGATCTTGAAGTGGATTCACGGAATAGGCTACTCAAAAATATTGTTCATCATTCACTGCTTACTCGCACTTGAGTACTATTTTCTGAGGTCTACTGTGGCTGTGGTGCTTAAATGGTGATCTACAATGGAAACAACAGGCATCAACTCAAATGTGTTTCCTTGTCACAAACAAGATTTTACTTCCGTTGAATATGCGTTGATCTTTTATGGAACTTCTTCGTTATTGAAAAATACACTTCTGAATTCTGTTTTTTTTTTCAAAACAAAAACCAGTACAATGCACATTCAAAAACTATTGGTATTGTTGTTCTTGGGCCAATTCTGTATTTGGCATATGCAAATGAGCTATTTTCAATTAAGATAAGAGAGAGAGTCATAGCTTTTGCTGATGATACAGTTATACTATTTGAAGGAAACACCTGGGAGAAAGTTTTTAATCTGGCACAGAAAGAATTGATTGAAGTTGATAAATGGTTGAGAGAAAATTTGCTTACAGTAAATGCAACAAAATCGAAATTTCTAGCCTTTTCTCTGACGGAACGGATTCTTCAATAAATGTACATCACTGTGGGAGCACCAACAACCCGTGTGATTGCCCTCCAATTAAACAAGTCAATGAAATAAAATATTTAGGAACAATAGTGGACAACAAAAATATAAATGGGACAAGCAAATTAATCTATCAATAACCCGGATCAGGAAGCTTCTTTACAAATTCTATCAACTCCGTAAAATACTCAACTATGAGACATTAAAAACTGTTCATTTTTCTTTAGTGCAATCAATTTTAAGATACGTCATAATTATCTGGAGAGCTACGAATTTTATACATGTTGAAACTCTCTTCAAAAACGAATACTAAAAATAATAGGCTTCAAGGAGAATCAATTCCCCACGAACATTCTTTTTAAGGACAGTAAAGTACTGAGTGTAAGACAACTCTACATCCAGGCTATCATCACGCGAATGAGGAGAAACAACGAACACATAAGACTGGCAGATCATAACCATCAAACAAGGCAGAGACACACGAATTTAATAGTACCAAGGATGAACACTACATTTGGGCAAAGAGACTACATATATTTGGGACCAAAAATTTACAATTCATTACCAATTTACATTAGGGAAGAATTCAATAGACACAGGTTCAAGAAAAGTTCATTTTCCTGGTTAGTTGATATTGGTGTAGAAAATTGTGAAAATTTAGTTAGACTGAAAATATTGAAACTATTTATTCTTCATTCTTTTCCTTTACTAGTTTTTCATTTTTCTAAAAATTAATTTTCTTATTATTATCCTTAATAGAACATTGATATTTATCTACTAATTTCATAATTTTGTTTGTATTATAAATTTTTACTAATTTCATTATAAAAAAATAAAACCCATATCAGTGAATGAAGTTTGTGAATAGTAATAATTATAAGACGCAACAAGAAACTAATAACTTATACCCCAACACATATAATTTATAGTGGGGTGTATATTTATTCATTGAATTATATTTGCCTATTAAGGAATTATTCAATGAATAAAACTTAATTGTTTTAATTGTATTAATTGTTATAGTATTCTAATTTGTAATTTAATTGTTTTTATGAATAAATTTTATTTGATTTATTTGATTTGATTTGTTAACATTCGAAGCTGAAGCAAAGTGAAGTGTACTCATATTTTAGCATCATTCAAGTTAACAATGCTGTTTACTGGAGTTTTTCCCCCGTCATGATAGGCTTTCAAAACTACTGTTTTATAATATTATCATAGTAGCAGGTAACCCGTGCTCTGCAAGGATCTAATTAAAAACTTGACAAACTGAAAACTCTACCTACTGAAATCTTGAAGAATCTAAAATAGGCCTATAACCATCCTCGGTAAATTAAGAATCTATATGCGAATTCTCAAGATAATCAGTCCAGTAGTTCATACGTGATGATGTGTCAAATCAAATCAAATTTTATTGCCTTACAAAGAATGTTGTGTCATTCATGTATTTCCTATTCCGTATGTGACAGCCAATTTTTTCCATTATTACAATAGATAACTGAAGAAGACATAATACTTGAAAATCTAACTATTGATTTTTTTCAATACATCAATATTTTATTATCGATTAGATCCTCACTTTGAATCAGACAGCCTTTTGTTTCCCCAATTCCCCCAAAATACCTACAATATTAGTTTCACTCCGAATTTGTGTCTGATAGTACATTAAAACTGAAGAATATAAATTATTACTAATTTTATTGTGATCTGTTCATGTTTTTCTTATGAATTCCAATGATACAGCTTGAAACCTATGTCCATTTATTTTGTACTGATTGCAAAAGTTTACATTGAATAATTATTTGATGAAAAATCCAAGTTCAATCATAATGAAAACAACTTCCTTCAAAAAATAATTTATAGTAATACGTTTCGAGGGAAAAAATCAAGAACCAAAAACAATGGAAGAAACGCGGATTCGATCCGAGAAACCTTCGCTCTAAAGTCGAGTACTCTACCGCTAGACCACAACGTTATAAGAAGGAAAATTGAAATTTGTGCTTCGAGGTGCAAGAGATTAATATTTTTAGAATCTATATGCAAAACTTGGATATCTAAATCATTCCCGTTTTTCCGGTATGCAATCCACAAGTTTACATGTTTTTATGCGAACTAACTCAACCCAACTCTCTCTTATTATAAATATTCTATTCTCAACAGTTTTACCCTAGTAAAATTCCCGTATTGGTAGATCCATATAATAATATTATAATTAATTTATTTATTTATTTACATTACATTACAATATTGTATTATAATAATATTGTAAAACATGTCAGTGTTGTGAATAAATTTCAAAATCTATTTGAATGATGATGGTAATTTGTGTTGATGTAGCAACGGGCCGGTGAACTCGAACGCGGTGAACACGGACAACATGACAGCGGCGCTGATGAACGCAGCGGTGCGAGCTGCGTCGATGCAGTCGATGGTAGTCGACGCCGCCAACCACGCGTCCATGGCAGCCGCCAATCACCAGTCGATAGCCGCAGCCGCCAATCACCAAGCGGCCGCAGCCGCAGCCGCAGCCGGCCTGCAGACGCCGCAGAACTCGCCGTCACCGACCAGTGCTCTCCGCATGCAGGAGGCGCTGCTTCGATCGCAGGCGGAGGCCGCTTTGCGGCTGGCTGTCACGCAGGCCGTTGTCTCCGCCTCCACGTCCGCCGCGTCCGGCAATGCCGCCGCCGCCGCCCAACACCAGGGCATGCAGGGCGGCACCATGCACAATTACCACCACCAGAACCAGGTGAGTTTACATGCACACATGATAAGAATGATTTGAAATGAAAGATAGGCATGGCCCTTTCTTCCAATAATTTTGTTTAAGAAATAAGTTACTTGACAAATAAATGAACTAACTCAATCAGATTCAAACTCAGTTGAAAGAGAAATATTTGCACTAATTGATGTGATTATTATCTTGCTCTTTCTCTTTAATATAAAACTTGATAACTTGATATATTATTTTGATATTCCTTACTTAGTCTATGTGTTTGACTTTAATAAAATATTCACAATGGATAACTTTTTCCATGTATTCCATATAATCTCATATGTTCAAACATTTTATAGGTATTTTCAAACATCAATGACAGTTCACTTTTAAACTGTTGATTTATTTTTATATTTTGATTTCTTTTATGTATATTGTGTTGCATTGAATAAAATTATTGATTGATTGATTGAAACACACTTAGTAGACAAGTGTAATAAGTGAATGAAAAATGTGGAACGTATACTAATAAGCAGAATTATATGAATGAAAAATGTAAGAAACAGTGGATTGAATGTTGTGTGCTTTGTGTTGTTGCAGGTGCCGGCTGACTTGAGTGAAGCACTGCGCATGCAAGAGCAACGCATCGAACAAGCGCTGCGACTGTCGGGCGGAGACCCACGCGCACTCGGCCTCACGCTGTCCAACAGCCACCACTCGCTGCAACAGTCGCTGCAACAGCAGCAGCAGCAACAACAGCAGCAGCAACACCACCCATGAGGGTTCACCTACTTCTGAAACAGCGCTGGCGGTCACGATTCTTTGCAGCACTTCTTGGACTCAATCTAACAGAGATGCCGTGACGTGACTCGCGCTACACAACCACTAATCCATAATTATTAGTTCATCTGTTAATCAAAAACCTCACTCGCTGGATCCTCTCGGTAACTGGCCGCGACATTCGAGGGACGGTTCATGTAATCCACCGACTTGCATGTTTGCAGCCCAGTTGCACTCCGCGCTGCACTTGTGTTCACAGTGCGCCTGCGCCTCCTCACAACTGGTCAGTCGGTCTGATTACTCCAACTCCCCCCAACCACCCACCCCCATAAATACAAATAATACACATAATCCTCTCAACAGAGGATGTCTCATTTCTCAGCCAGTGTGCTACAGCTACGTACACTGTCACCGGTAACTCAGCGTTACACTACCGAACAACAAGTCTCCTCCGAGATGCAGCACCGTTACCAGTTTGGACCAGCGCCTCACAAACGTCTCTGTATAGTAATCACTTATAGCCTAATTAATGTAAAATATTAGATGTAATTGTAATACGTTTGTACAGTTACAGTAACTTATTAACAATAATGTAATTATGTACTACTACAATCTCCTGAGATAAACTACTATCTCGAAATCACCAGTTACACATGCAACTCATTGTTCCATGTGGTATGTGTCTTTTTATATTGTTTATTGTCAAACGCTGCCTGGTATATGTATTAGTAATTGTAATAATGTGTGTTGAAAGGCGATTCTCGTATTGGTAGATTCATTTAATTATCTCGGGGATGGGTGATAATACATATATATTCTGTTAGGACTTTAGAAGAAATCTTTGTTGTTTGGAACTGAAATTCAGTCATTCTCATTCTGTTCACTGATGTGAGTCTAAATGATTCAGAATTAGAATCGCCCTTCTCTATTCGAGCTCATAAAAATCAATTAATTGTGAAAAATACATAGAATCTTCCGAAAAAAAAGAAATTTGGGAAGGTAAAATCATTTTATATCCTGGAGATTCAAATGTCTCAAACTTATAGATTGGCTTGAAATTTGTTAGATAATTCTAAAAGGTGGAATTTACAATCCCAGTTATCTAAATTTAAGAAATTTTCTCTCTCATTTGATATACAATCTTATACATTATTTATATATTACTTATAATTAGATCAGCGTGAACAATTTGATCAGGCTGTGAGTCAAAGTATTAGTCAAATGTTTCTGGTCAATGTTTTAAGCTCTCTCTGACTTACTTGAAGTGTTTGATAAATATCCAAAAATAGAAAGAGCTCAGAAGATAATAATCATCTAATGCGAAATCATTTGTCGTTTGTTCAATTATTATAATTTTTCAATTGAAAATAAATTGTGTAATTAACATCAAAATTAAAATTTATATCTTAAACTTCAAAATTGAACAGAAATGAAAACTATGAGTGAGTAAGGATGAATCAAATAAAAGGCTTCCGGATGACTGAGTTGCAGTTCCAAATTGAACTATAAGATACTACACATTTTGCTACACTACATCTTGAGCTAATAAATTCAAAATCCTATATTCGGGCATTATTTATATTTAGGCTAAGAAAAATGGAATTTAAGTCTAGTTGGAAATCAATTGACAGATTTATTGACTATAGGTTTCTTGGAATAATACAATTCTGGTCTTAATCAAAATCACAAAACTGTGTCAACAAAAGTTCCTCTTTTTATATAATTTTTTAAATTCCAACTAGCTATGCTTAGGATTTGGTATTGCAAAATGAATTGTTCCAATCTGAAAGATTTCAACTAAAATGTGTTGTATGATGATATTGTTGATAATATACATATATATATATATAAAAAAAGAGAATTGTACATGAGAATTTATTATAACATCTGTATCAATCACCTTTAAAGAAATTATTGAAATTTAACATTTTTATTATTATCACCATTACGATAATGGTGATTTTTAATGATAGTATGTTAGTGTATTTTTGAAACAATGAAATTTAGTACCAACGACTAGAAAAAAATGGTTTTGGTATGAATGACATATCTGTGAGAAAACAAATAAAATATAATGTGTGACTGTTGGTGTGGATGAAATCGTGAATGAGTGTGTATCTGCAAATCTGTATAACGAATATTTGTTGATAAGCGTACGTTGGCGATCGAATGTTGTTACGATAAATCTTTTTATTTCCAATCAAGTTAGTGCTAAAATAACTACTATTGATACGAGATAATATTCCGTTATTTTATATTTTACTATTTCAAATGAAATAACAAAATGAATTACACGACTGAGATAATTTAGTGTTATTTTATTTTTACATAAGATGGGGTTTGCAATTATTATTCATAGAAATTTATAGTGGTTTAAGACTTGTTACGTAATCTTTAATGTTTGGAATGATGGAAATTTTGTTTGGCTGGTTATTTTTCGACAAGTATTAGGAAAACCATGATGTTGACAATATTCATAACAAAAAAGTATCCTCAAAAAAGAGTTTCCATTGGAAGAAAATTGGGAATAATACATTGCATTGAAATCCTATTTGTTGTAAGTATGTGTTGATGTAAATCTAGTGCAATTCAGGATCAGAATTTTGTTCCTACCTTCACTTTCAACACCCCCCCCCTCTCCACCAATTATAACTTTTAGTGCAGAAATATATTCAGTGAACTGAGAAACGCCTCCAATTTCAATTTTAAGAACAGACTATCATCTTAATAATTTCCTTGTAAATCTTTGTAAATACGACTGTTTTGTTATAGATATTTTTTCTACGTTTAACTTTCTTTAAAATTATTATAATCTTATTTTGTTTATGATTAGATTATTGATTTTATTATTCGAACGGGCATAAAAAGAATGAATGATGTTAGGCATTTATGTAGACTAGTTCGTCAGGCGTTTTTGATTATTTCAATTTTCTTGTTTCCTTTCTCTCAGTGATGTTGTGTCGGCTGTGATATTTTTTATATTTGAGTTTGTTTTGTTGATTTTTATTTAAGTATTGTATTTCTAATCGAATACAATTTTCAAGTAATACTGATCGTGCATTTTGATGGAAACGGTAAAGCTGTGTGGCTTTTCTTCAAAGGGAATGTTGATTTACTTGTTCTAATAACTTGGAAAATTAAAAATATTGAAAGTATCTACGTTACTGGATAAAATTGAGAATTTATCATAAATCAACTCATGGACTCTTATCACTGTAATATTTTCTGTACAATCTCCTCAGATTATGTTCTTATTTATAAATATTGTTTTGGTCAGTTTGTTCTTTTGTTTCGGTGTGAATGTTGAATAAGTGTGAGTGTCCGATTCCCATACAAAAATAGCTCAATGTATCATGTTCTTCAATGACCATGGACTTTATCTTCCATGGAAAACTCTTCAAATCATTATTTTAGTCAGATATATTTCTTATTTACTGAATGACAATACTTAGAAATAAAATTCCATGAAAATCTTTTGGTGAATTTGCACAGATTGCTTTGTACTTGTACTGTACATACAAAAGTGATGTTATGGTTAAGTTCAACACATTTAGGACGATGATCAATTTTTATTTCGATAAAATTCTGTCAGTTTAAACATTGTAAATATTTTTCTTGATTTTCTTATCATGATACGTGTATATCTATTAATATTATCAGAGCAGCAACAGTAATCTTCATTAATGTGTATTGAATTGTTTTAGAGAACTTTCCTTTGCAATAGATCAACCGGTTTTGAATTATACATAAGCATCTACTCATATTGTAACTTATACCGTATAATGATGTGTGTTGAACTTCCGTGGATCACTGATTCATCCATGTCCGTGTATATTCAATAGCAAAACTGGTTTTCTGTATAAAGATTTAATAGCTATAGGATCACCGCAAGAAGTTTAATTAGGTTTAATTCTCCAATTCCTTGTGTAAACAGTTATATAATTACATTTTAGGGCCTTACAGATATTGTAAATAATTATTGTCATAACAAAAATACAATAGTATACTCAGTACTGAGGAACTGTACATACACAGTTCCTCCATCAATTAACACGGACTGAACATTCTATGTACACTGGATTTACAAGAATGGGAATCGCTGTTTATAAATCAACTGTATCATACCATCCATGAAGCTTTTGTAGCATTAACTCTCTATTCTTCTCATTGACTAGGAAACATTATTTTAATGTCTACTCAGCCAAAGCTGCAATTACATCCGGCTGATGGTCATTGGAATAACTAAATCTCCCACCTCATACCATCAAA
Organism: Nilaparvata lugens; assembly: GCF_014356525.2. NCBI lineage: Eukaryota > Metazoa > Arthropoda > Insecta > Hemiptera > Delphacidae > Nilaparvata > Nilaparvata lugens. The sequence goes on along the minus strand of NC_052504.1, from coordinate 47,668,558 downwards.
TGAAACTCGCTTTATCTCACCTCTAAGTTATTGACAAAGAATATCCTGTGTTTTTCCATACAAGAACAGGGATGACCTCTTATAACAGTTTTAGCCCCTTTGTCAATAGCTATATCATGTGTAATGGGTTTCATCCTACATGATAATCGTGAGGAGTGATCACCTAGTTGTGCAACCATATGGATGAGAATTCTACAAATACGAAGATTGTATGGTTGCACAGTGACTGTGATATCCACCTCACATTAGTTTTATCTGAATTCCTCAAATTGCAACAACTCTGAAATACTTTTAACTTGAAATAAGTACATTAATTTGACCAATATTTTTTGAAAAAATCTCTCTTATTAGGTTTCTAATAAACAACCAATGCTGCAAGCATAACATTAAGTCGGGTATGATCAGTTGGAATAAATGTTCGATTCTCATCCACTACTCACAATTAAGCTGAAACTTTAAACGAATATGTTCTGGTCAGTAATATAAGTGCAATATGAAATGAAATCCGTTATTTCTCTACTTTTTATTCTGTTAATGTAAGCAAATTGAATTGTTTTGAAAAACAAATTCTATGATAATTTCTGTATTATAACTTTTCCTTTATTAAATCAATATTCCAGTTTATTTTCTTTAGAATATATTTGAATATTGAGAAATCATTATTATAATAACTATTACTATTATTAACGTTGATGAGAGAAAATATCTTTTTGTTATATTTTATTGAAATAAGGTATTTAAGTATTAATTTAAGTATCGGCCATTCTACCATGATGTTTTTGATTATATTGTAATATTATTATTTGTAACAATATGATAGATTCATTTATAATAATTTCTATAATCAAAAGTTTATGCATGTTGGAATATTCATAAAAAATGGTCTTATATTTGTCAGATAATAATAGTTGAATTATTACAGATTTATATTTTGAAAGAGAAAAACTATTGAAATCAAACAGATATTGCTGTTGAAACGACCAAACGTTAACATACATCATGACACTTGCAAATACAAAAGTGTCACAACTCTGTTTGGTCCACCAAGACTGTTTTGTTTAGAGGTTCAGCGGGACGGACGCCATATAGAACTTGATAAGTCGATAACTCAATAACTTTTTTACTGTATCTTGAAACCACTGACAAAGGTCAAATATCAAAATTCCATTGTTTTACGAGAAAAAACATTCCATTAATTTCCACATAAAAATTCTCACGGACAAAAATACACAACTCATTAAGTTTTCTGTTACTGATTCATAGTCAAATAGCACATAACTCTCCTACTCTCTACTTTCCTCCACTTCTCGGCACATCAACACAGACGTGTGTCTTGAACATTATTATCTGCATTCATACATTAACTAATAAACAAATGAAGCTTCATTTTTAAGACATCCTTTCTGAATTTTCAAAACAATAATCCGTGCAGAATAGTATTACACTATTTGTAAAGTTGAAATTTGCCACCGCTACAATAGCCCAATACATAGCATGTTTACACTGCTATGTACCATATGCAAACCTATTGGAGACAGACATTTGCAATAGCCCAAACACCCCAGTTCACCAGAGCGGGGGTGCCTCTGTTACAATTTTTCTGACGCCACCATGCAATAGACCAATACGTAATATGCATACACTATTACGTACAATACTTACAAGACTAAAACGATAATTATACACACAAACATTTTGCCGAAGACTACAAATAGCCTGATAAACATAAATAGTCGTGACACTATTATGTACCGATGACTTCCTTAGCCCGATTACATATATAGTATGACACTATTATGTAGAAGATTACATGAATAGTATGACACTATTATGTACTACATGCTCTCATTGTATTATATTGTTCTACAAATGTACCATAGCCCGTACAATAGCCCAATACATGATCAGTCATCACTGACATGTACCATAATACAAATAAAAAACTATGTTTTTACAATAGCCCAATACACGGTGTGTATATCACCGCCGTGTACCACACTACAATACAATAATGTTAAATCAGTTGAGTTACAATAATAGCCTAAATGCATCAATAGTTGACACTATTATGTACTCAATATTCTCAACAATAATGAAACGAACGGATCAATATTAATTACAATCAGTAATTGCAATAGACTAAACACGCACAGCAACCACAGCTGTGAGTGCCACCACTCAAATAACTGCAATAGCCACCTGGATATTTGGACAGTAGCCACGATCAATGCTTGCCGTCAATACATAAATAGTCAATACTATTATGTAATTCACATACAGCAACAACTAACAGCCATCAGCAATACTGCTACCTCACCATCTATGGCTCATTAGTATTTTAATATCACACATAATGGTTAGTACTATTATGTAATGCCAGCTACTATATTTTGCATGTAAACCAGGAAAATTCAGCAATCTCTTTCAAAGCACTGGTATCTTGCAAAATACGTATATTATATGAATATTACATGCAATAGCTTGGCGCGATCGTGAGCATCAGCCGCGATCGTTGCCCTATCAACTGGTTTTTAATTTATTATACTCAAACATAATTACATTTTAAATAGATTTCTGTGTAACAACCATGTTCAACATTGTTTAATCTTAAAAGTAAATATTATTAAGGTGTTGTTTAGTTTCTGGTGTCACATCAACAGTAATCGAGTTTATGTTTAGTTGTTATATGCTTCATATGCTCTTCTATAATATCTACTATTACTTCAATCTACTATGCTTGTCAATAGATGTAGCCTCAGAGCTTCACTCCTCCCTTGTGATTCCAATTTCAATTACCAGAAACCCTTTACAGCTGACTTGGAACTCTTTTTATTGGATTTTTGTGAGAAATTATTCAAAATATTCATTTTGATAACAAATTTTGATTTACAATCTAACTTACAACTCAATTCGATTTTTGTGAAAATCGTTTTAGAAAAATTCTAGTTTAGCCGTATATTTTTAGAATTTCTTGAGATCTTTCAATTTCTCTAATCAATTAATCTTCATCTTACAAATCATTAAGCTTCTTATCATGAAACACATTTATTGACTCAAAATTTATTGAAGTAATTATAAATTACTCCATGTGACTTGATTTTTTAAATATGGTAGTTTAATGCATTAAAAATAAGATTATATTCAAATAAAAACCTTTGACTTAAAGTTATCTCATCTTCAAATCAAATTTTCCAAGTCAGCCAAAACTGTTTCCTTTTAGAGAATCATTCAGTGTGCAAGAAGTATTTCCCTTTTCTCTCCAACTACAGAATAATTGTGTTACGCACAATATTTTGGAGTCTCTAGAGGGTGATATTTCCAGCTTGCTGATTGGTGATCTGTTCCTTTGGTTTTCTCTGATCCTTTCGGATCGAACATTTTTCGATTGCTCTCTTCCCCAACCTTATTGAAACGAGCCGTTATTGCAGTAACAGTAAGACACACCATGCTGTTATGTGTCATTCTAATATGTTGTGTTTTTCTCTTATACAATATACAAGTTAACAGTTTTCCTCATTAATTAGTTTGTATACAGTGTAATCAGACTCTGAGCTTTTCAGCCGGGTCCTAAGTAAGATACAGTAATGTTTTACAGTAAAATAACATACCATAACATCAGTCTCAATGATGTATTTTGAACTATATAGATGATAAGTACGGTACCGTAAGTTAGATATCCTTTATTGAAAGAATTGGTGGCTTCTATAGTGTTGAATTTCTGTTTGCAATCCAAACACTTCCCTTTATTATCTATAATTAATTATTGTATCGCAGTCAGCCTTGTTGCTCTTGATTAACCTCTAGTATCAATGACAATTATTAATAACTTATAAATCAATTCTTGTTATGTTTTGCGACTTATCTTTCCTGTAGCTGTAAAAGTCAAGCTGTTACCAATTGTTGACAATTTATTGCGTTCGTGTTGATCATATAGGTAAATAATTATCATTACCATTCAGATACCGGTACTTTAAACGGTTGCAATATACTTTATACCTCAAGTATGAAACTTTCTTTAAACCTCCTTTTTATGTTATCTGTTGTTAACCACTCTTGTTTGTTATTTCCCACTGTTATTTTTTTCAATTACAGTACTTGTTCTTGTTCCCAACTTTTATATCTAAGGATGTGCTATCTAAGTAGAGATGTACAGTGTAGTTCAATTGTTCATAACATCCAGTTTTGTTAGGTGATATTGAGGAATCTTTGAAATTTAATCAGTCTCTTGACTGGGAAATCATACCGGTAACTTAGAACTGAAAGGATACTGAGATTGCAGTTTGGAAGTTGGAAGTAAAGTTGAAAAGATTGGAAGTTGGTTAAAATATAGAAGCGCACATTTCTTACAGTCACAGTCAACAACGTCAACTTCACAGCCAATAAAATAAAAAAAATATATAAATTCATAAAAAACAATTGCTATTCGAAACAACTGAATTATGAAGTTGAGAAATGCTTTTTGGAGAAAAATATGAATTTTTCGCGAAAAATAATAATTGATAAAGCATAGACCATGATGTAGAATTTTCAGTGAAAAATAAATTCAACAATAAATATTTTTGAAACTTCGGATGTATTGCCTATATCATGGCAGATTTTTCAAATTTATAACTAAACCGGAATCAAGAAATTGAAAATATTAAATCAACTAGCCTTTATCAATAATTATCAATAATTGAATAAATTGAAAATTAACTTTTGAAGCTATCTTTATTGTCTCATACACCGGTATATTTTTGTAATGTTAGATTGGTTGGGTTTAGGGAAGAAGAAGAGTTTAGAATTTCCAGCAACTAGTTATATTTCCAAGATCCCATTCTTTATTTCAATTCAATAAGATATCAATCCAAATATTCAGATAATATTTTCAAACATTTTGGAAAAGACGTTGTTTCAAGAGATTAAATTACAGGCCTACTAATTAGGCCCATTACTTGGTATAGGTGCCTATAAAGTTTATTTTGTCTTAATTATTCGACGATTATGAAACTAAATTATGGACTCATACTTCTAGAGATATTCAACATACTCGTGACAGCCCACTGGTTTTTTTTTGAACACCTTGAATTAGAATTTGTCAATATATCACCTGACAGAGCTGCGTACGAGAAGCCTCTAAATTCTTTCAATAATGAATATTGATCATTTACCTATTGATAGTTCAAATGGCAGCCTGAGATCTTGTGCAGGAAACTTTTGCAAAATAAATATCACTGACAAGTCCATCAATGAAACAAATAAAAATTATGACAAAAAATAATATTAGTGTGATGATGATAATATGTTTTCGATGAATGTGATAAAATTTGTTTTAACTTGTAAAATTTATGTATTCAGAGTTCGTGTGGAAAATTAGGAGTTTTGATGGATTTTTCACCAATCACAAATCACGAAATGATATTACTAAATTAGGTTTGGCTACAGACTGCACAAGTATCAGACTGTTATAAGCTGTTTTAATAATCGCTGTCTGACAGTAACTATATTATTTAGCTTAACATTTTTCATTTACAGTAATAGTTTAAATAATATTTCAATAGTATCAATATTACTTAGAACACATAATATTTATCCGCCATGATACAGTTAATAATAAGCATTCGAACCTCTCTCCTCTGAACATTTTCCTAGGTGTAACACTTGGTGTTTGTTTGACTGTGTTCTAATTTTTGTTTCATTGCCATATCTGTATTGATATATTAACAATTTGTTTAAGTGGAAAAATTGAAAAGTCGTAGAGATTTTTTATCATTTTATTTGATAAAACAAGCGCACTCTGTATGTCTTATCTTACACCTTTTGTGTTCAGTTAAACATGTATACGTTGAGCAAATATTCAAACTGAATATATTGCAAGAAATTATCATTTTGTTCCTTCGAACCAAATATCTACTAAGATTTTGAGAGATAATATTTTGTGTTCAAAATAACTCAAAAACATTGAAAAAAATGTTTGACTGAGAAATTTAATTTCATGACGTTATTGAATTTTATACTATCTGCTGCATGTCAAACTGCTTGAGATTTGATAACTTATATTGTGTATTGATAGTCATATTTTTTAAGCTCCTGTAACTTATTTGAACGTTCAGAATATGGCAAATCGATTAGTTATTTATGTTACAGGTGTTGCCCAAAGTGTGTATGTAGCTAAGTATGAGTGTGAGTTTTGTTCCACAGCATAGGCCTACTTGTGTAGAAATCTATCCTGTTTAGGTATAAATTCATTGTTCTGAAACGATTTATGTTCACAATCGAATGTTCAATAAAAATAATATAATCTGGTTTGCTTACAAGGTCTTGTGAAAACCATTATTGATGACTCAAGTACAACATTATAAAATTGAATATTTTAAGCCAAAATTAAGTATTTGGAAGAATATTGAAAATATAATATAAAGAGGATATTTTTATATTTCATTTGGCAAGATAAATAAAACTCATTTGGCAAATAAGAATATTGTATTAGGCATTTCTTATGATTTTCTCTTTCATTTCATGATAAAAACAAGAAAAATTATGAATATATTTTAAAAATGGAACAACCCAAAAATATGTTGTGTAGTAATATTATTGATGTATTGAAAAATAAAATATGAAAAATAAGATAATTGGTTTTGAATCACATCCAGAATTTCCTAGTTCTGACAACTTCTTAATAGAAAATCATTCCATTCAAGCCATACTGGATCATACTCCTACAAAAAATAAAGAATTTACCAGGTTTTCTACAAAGAGAAGGTTTGAAGCCAAAAATAGATTTTAATCAATTTATAGAATTATGAAGAGTATCCGAAGGGGGGTGAAATATTATGCAGTGAGATAATGATTCTTGATTATTGCAATCCATGGAGTTGTAGAGAGAGTCTTCAACTTGAATAATTTACTCATAAATAAATTAATGAGAGTCAACAATATTCACAGAAAGGATTATCAATTTTGAAGAGAATCGTCATGTTTACTCTGACAATATTTATGATTGAACTATTACAATATATGGTACGCTTCATAAACATGAAAGAGGCAACTGGGGCGAGGTTACGACTTGTGGAAATGCACCGCTACCTTCAGTCATTATTAGTGATCTGGGTTTTGAACTCATCAACTCATTTTCAATAATAGTAAAATATTATAATTTCAAAGCAAACTTCTTACATTGATTGCCTCTGTGTCATGGAACATGGATATGAGAAGCGAGACAGCTGTTACACAATTTGAGTTCAACTTCCATTGTAGAGATTCTTGAACTCATTGTAAGAATTCTGTTGGAGCTAAGAGTCAGGACATAAGAATTATATTTATTTTGCCAATGAACTCGGTTTTCAGAAGAGTCTGAAATCACTATTAGCTAAAATTATAATGAAGCCTTCTTGATCAGTGTAGAGAATATTGGAGTAATAAAATGCTGACATTCATATTTTGTAATATTTGTTAACGACAGTATGTGATAATTTTTTTTAGGTATAAAACCCCGATTTAGGATTGTAAATCCTGGTCAGGGAACAAATTTCAAGATTGGATGGAAAGGATTATGAAGCCTCTCCATAAAATTATTGGAAATAGATTTACTAATAATCTTCATGTGGGCCAGTCCAACAGTGGCTGGATTTTAGCACAGAATTACAGAATTATAGGAGTTTTCTCTGATTCTAGTTAGACCAACACCTCACTCGTCAGCTGAGCACCATATTCATGTATGCTAATAAGAGCAGCTTTACAGACCCATAACTACAATAGAACCTCTATAACTTGTAGTTGACTCGACCAAGCGTTTACTACGAATTACGGAGGGTACGAATTATAGTAGCTATAATTGTGTAGGTGGAGGAAGAGGAAGTGAAGTAGGAGTAGAAAGAGACCGAGGAGGAATCTAATCATTAATAGGCTATGGATGGTGCTGAAGAAATCATTTGAATTATAGAATGTTTAAATGTTTAATGAGCGATCACATATATTATAAGGATGAAAATGGAAAATTATATGGGAATAGTTTATTAACTTTTAATCTGAAATTTTCAGAAAATATTGGCAGATTTTGAAAAATTCACATAAAAATGTTCAGAATTATTGACAGATTTTTAAGTATTTAATTGACTATATTACAAATATTGAAAGAATTTTTTTCTTTCGATTTCAAATTTTTGATCGCACTGAATGATCAATGCTAATAATAGATACCAATTTGAAAACAAAGTACACAACATGCAAAGGCTAAGAGCTCCCCAGCAGTTCAATGCAACTGCTGTATTACCGTAGCTGCTCAACAGGCAGGGCCATCGGCGCCAGCCAACTCATTGTGGCTCCTTTCTTGTCATGCTTGTACACACTTATTTGTTGACAATCGAATGGCTTCTGAGGTGATCATGAAACAACACAGAAAACTAAATAACAACCGCATTACCACATAAAATAAAATATGGCCATTGACTTACTCTGTGGATCATTCTCAAATTTTGGAAGGTAAAATGCAGAATGATTTGTATATTTTGAAATATTGGTTCGATCTAAATCATTTGACTCATTGAAGTACAAGAACTAGATAATAGCGAGAGTCACATATAAAGCGTTCTCATGCGTTTTCAGAATCGCCAGAGCAGGAAGCTCTCAGTTTAGATTGTGTTGGCACCAGTAAAAATGCTTGGAAAAACCGAATGAAAAAAGCGCTTCATGTGGCTTGGATTCACACACACCAGTGACAGTGGACAGTGAAAATGTAACTCCCACAAGTTCTGATGTTATTATCTATAGGCCTACTCACTTCGGGGATGAGATATTCTAATAATTTTCCCAATAATTATAAACCATTATAGCTTCCTATCAACTGGTCACTGAAAAATACTGAGTTATTAGTTGCATGCATCCATCATTGCATGCAATTTATAATCCACGGGAAAATACTATGCTCCGTTGAGCCAGCTGATTGATCTATATATATAAAAGTTAAAGTTTATCAATAAATAAATTACTTTTCAAAAAACAATTTTATTCAAAACATTACAAAGTTTAACATGAGGTCCGTTCGCTATGTGCGCTAGCAAGGAACTGAGCTCTGAATACAATATTGTCTTCCACTATGACTATGCTGACTAAACAAGTTAACTGTGATTCTATGCAGTTTTCACTCATATAACTCCTCCATCCCTAAAGAGAACATCAGGGGGTGGATGAGCTGCAAGAACGGGTTGCACATTTTTAAAGAATTCTTTATAAACAATTATGATAATAATTGCTTGAAGTACGATATACAGTAGAGAAGTCCATAGACTAATGCTTGTCGTAAAATTACTTTCTTCCCTTATGGGGGTGTACTTATTGACATCAATCGGATTAAAATCAAGATGTTCTAAATTAATTGTGAATTCTGGTTCCTGGTCTTCATTCATAGTATTAATAACGTTGTCTAGGTTCAATAACTTAGGTCTATACTTCGATTCAGACAAATGATTAAGTTTTTTACCATTATAATAAAATGTATTGTTGTTGCTATTGATTAAATAAACTCCTTTTACAGACTTTGTTATCATTTCTGATTGCTTGTCAATTTTTATAGTCTCCTCATTTGGAAAGATACACAAGTAGCTATTCAATTCTCGAATCCATTTGACAATACTATTATCTATTTTCATCTTACTATATTTACAATTTGATGTAGTTCCTGATTCAATAATTTATTTTTCGCAATTTAGTTTGTCATGATACAGATTTTCTATAGAACAAATAAAATTTGAATTTGTTTTTTTAGTACATTCACTAGTCAGACCTTCAATTAATATTTCTTTCTTTTTATAAATATCGTTTGACTTTAGTAAGTATCTGATTTTAGGTAGGACAGTTACGTATTCATTTCGAAACATATTAGGTACAGAAAACAACTTGTATAGGTTATAATGTGTCGTCTACAATATTGGTAAGTTCAAAAAGTAAATAATTTCTTTAGAAGTTAGTTTACAGTTTACATCTATTAAATTTTCTAATTGCCACATATTTTCCAATTCGGGTTTTAATGGTAATTTGTTCTGATAGTAACCAGCAATCTTGGTAATCTGATAGTACAATTCTCTGGTTGAAATAATACTAGGATGTAGAACTTTCAATTTACAAAATGTTAAAGAATTTTCAATATCTTGGATCAAACTTGATACAATGTTATATAAAATATTCAACTGGTTCAGCAAATCTCTAAATCTCTCTAGTTCTACATAGTCGCTAAGTTTATCATTTACAAATTTCAATTTATTCTCTAATTCATTAAAACTATAATTAACAATGTTTAAAGTCTGATTAAATTCAGCCATAATTTCTGAATTCAATGAATATTGGGCTGATATTTGATTTATTAAATTGTTTTGATTATCTTTCAAATGTTCAAGTAAATTATCATATCTTTCACTATCATACGAGTCTAAATTTCCAGTAATAAATTTTATTACAGCTCCTATTCCATTCACAAGTCCTCTTTTAGATCTCTTATTATTAGTTACACTTATAATGTCTAACTTATCTTCTATTACATTCTTAGTGTGATTAATAAATTTCAAATAGTTAACTATATCTCTTGCTTTACTACCGTTATCAGTTATATACTCTACATTTTTCATTATTGGAATCTTATCTCTAATATTCTCTGATACCTTATTTTAATACACATTCAAATTATCAATATGATCAAAAATACTATCTAATTCATAATAGTGTATGAAAGTGTGCTTTGAAATGTCTAATTTTGCTGAGCCTAAATCTGCTGCAATTATTCCTAGATTGTTACTTATATTCCGGAATTCTTCAGCTTGAGAAGAATGATTCGTCATACTCATTAGGCGGAGGAGGTACCTGGAAGAACAGGATTTGAATTAGGATCGATTGTTACTTGTTCAGTTCTTTGATTAGTTTGATTTTTGTTCATTTTCTTTAACTTTCTGGGTCGTTTTATTTTAGATAGATGAATTTTTTCTCTAGTGTTATGATGTCGGGGATTTATTTTGGCAGTTTTAAGTTCTCGATTCACTGATAGGAGAGTTTCTTTGTTGAATTTATTTTTTTGTTTTACTCTGTTTTTGCAGATTTCTCACGTGTCTTTTGGAATATTTGGTAGTTCCTCTCGATCTTTGTTCCTTTCGTTGATGACTTGTTCTTTTCTACTTTCATGTTAAGATACTCCTTCTTGAGAACAGGAGTAGTACCTGCTGGTACACAAGATCCTGCTGCTGGCAATTAAGGGACAGGTGGTGCTGGTGGATTCATTTTTAATAATTAATGATGAATATGTGGGTCAAAATGTCACAATAATAAAATAGTTCAAAAGATAAATGATTGTTTCTACTCACAAGATAATATCCAACATTGCACTATGATTTCTTAACACTATTTCACTGTTGACAATATGCACTTGACACAAATGATGTTCGCGACGACTTCTCAATGGTGAAAACCGACGAATTATTTCAATGTTTCAGAAAATTATTTTCACTAAATTTCACGAATTGACTAATTCTGAAGCCGTCCTACCGACTGCGCCAGTTAAAGTTTATCAACAAATAAATTACTTTTTAAAAAACAATTTTATTCATTACAAAACATTACAAAGTTTAACATGAGGTCCATTCGCTATGTGCGCTAGCAAGGAACTGAGCTCTGAATACAATATTGTCTTCCACTATGACTATGCTGACTAAACAAGATAACTGTGATTCTATGCAGTTTTCACTCATATATATATATATATATATATATATATATATATATATATATTATATATATATATATATATATTATATATATATATATATAAGCGAAATGGCACTCACTCACTCACTCACTCGCAGAACTTAAAATCTACTGGATCAAAAACGTTCAAATTTGGTAGGTTTGTTCAGTTGGCCCTTTAGAGGCGCACTAAGAACAGATTTGAAAAAAATTCCAAAGATACACCTGAAATCTGCGTTTTTCCAGCGTTTTCTCAGCTTTATCGAGAACAAATGGACAGAAAATGTTCAAATTCAGTACAGAAGCTCAGCTAGAGTGTAATAATGTTGTGTTAGAAGGAATTTGCAATAACGTCAAAGATATGCCCAAAATTAGCGTTTTTCCAGCGTTTTTTTTTTTTGCTTTTTCTCAGATTTATCAAGAACAAATGAACAGAAATTGTTCAAATTTAGTACAGAAGCTGAGCTAGGGTGTAATAATGTTGTGTTAGAAGGGATTTGAAATAACGCCAAAGATAAGTCCAAAATCTGCGATTTTATGCTCTTTCTCAGCTTTATCGAGAACAAATGAACAGAAAATGTTCGAATTTACTACAGAAGCTCAGCTGGGGTTTAATACGGTAATGTTGTGTTAGAAGGAATTTGAAATAACGCCAAGGATACACCCAAAATTAGCGTTTTTTTGCTTTTTCTCTGTTATTTCATCAAGTAATTGACAGAAAATTTCCAAATTTGGAGCTGAGATTTAGCTAGGATCTAAAAATTTTGTGATGAGGTGACTTTAATATTTCATCAAAGATACGCCCAAAATCAGCGTTTTTCCAACGTTTTTCTCAGCTCTTCCGCATTTTCTCAGTACTTTGACTTTCTGATGGAATGAAGCATGCTCAAATAAAAAATGCAGGCGAGCGAAGCGAGCCCGCTGATCTCATTTCCGGACGATCCAGTCGGGGGTCCAGGGGGTGGAGCCCCCTGGCTAGACGGATATGGCGAGCGAAGCGAGCCTGATGGCTAGTTATTAATAGATCTATGTGTGACTAGCAGGGCACCCGTGCTTCGCTAAGGGAGTTGAAATATCTGTATAATTCCATACGCATCAGGTAACAAAGTAATAATAATAATAATTTAATAATTTCTCTGATTGCCAATGAGTTGCAACCACAGGAGTTTATTGACAAAACATATTTATGATTGTTATATTATACATACAAAATTGCTAATACTAAACTTAGTTCTAATTATGATACCCCACTATAATAATATGTGTCGGGGTGATCATGATATTCTTTCCTAAAACATTTATAAAAAATTTAATTAGTAATTTTAGTTATAAAGGTTTGTTAGTTATTGAAGGTAGAATAAAAAGAAGACATTAGTTCATCCCATATCCTATTTACAATGAGCTCCTCAGTCTGGTAAATGCTACTATCATATAACCAATTTCGTACTGCTCTTTTAAATCTATTTATATTTATTCCGTCCTTAGCGATCTGCGGGATTGTATTGTAAATTCTAGGACCTAAATATTGTACAGATCTCTGACCGAAAGCTGTGTTCATTCTGGGAGCGAGAAGAAAATTCAGATTTCTAATTCTGGTGTTGTGGCTATGGAAAATTAAATCGGTAAAATTTGTATTCTTCTTAATATAAATTACTAAAACTAATACATATAACTGTCTGACGCTGAGAATTCTACTTTCGGTGAACAATTCACTTGTTGGAAAACGGTTGTTTCTGTTTGTCATAACCTTAAGAATACGTTTCTGAGCTTATTTAAAAATTGAATCTATTAAGTTGTAATTTGCTGCACCCCAAACCAACAGTCCATATCTCAAAAGTGACTTCACAAGAGAGAAATATACTATTTTAATCATATCTTTACTAATAATATGACGAAGCTGGTAGAACTTATAAATGAGCTTTTTTATTTTCCTAGTTGTGTACGATATATGCTCATCCCATTTCAATCGATCATCTACAAAATTATACCTAGATATTTAACATTATCAGAGCACTTAATGAGAGGACAATCACAGTTTCGACTCTCCCCTTTACTATAATGGAGCTTCATTGATGACTTTGATGGTTTGGTGCTATCAGTTACGGTATAGAAAAGATTAAGAAATTTGTTTTCCCTGCATTTAATGTTATCAGGTTGTTCCCCATCCATGTGGTGACCCTGGAGAGTTCTTTTTCTGCTGTTTGAAATACCTCATCCCAGTTTCTACCCTGGAAAAGCAGGGCCGTGTGATCTGCAAATGTTATTCCCCTACCTCTGATTCGAATGGAGCACAACTCATTTGCAAATATAAGATATGAAATTGGGCCCAAAACTGTTCCTAGAGGAATTCCAAATTCCATGGATCCTTCTGCACTCATGTGAATTCCAACTTTTGTTCTCTGCTGACGGTTGCTAAGGTAGGATTTGAACCACTCCAGAGTTGTATTTCTTATTCCTATTGCTTCAAGTTTTTTAAGTAATAAATCATGTGACACAGAGTCAAAGGCCTTATCCAGATCCAAAAATTCAGCTAAACACTTATTTTTTCCCTCTAGGTTATGGATAACCAATTTTGACAACTCCAGAACTGCTGATTCCGTACTTATTCCCTTACGAAAACCAAATTGGTTTGGAGAAATTATATTATACTTTTCCAGATAGCTCATCAACCGAACTTTCACTAACTTTTCCAGTATTTTTGATAAGTTACTTATTAGTGATATAGGCCTACAGTTACTTAAAATTAGCTTATCACCTCCCTTATTGATAGGTCTAAGAAAGGAAGATCAATTTAAGAAAGGAAGAAATTGATTTATATGGGATTCCTCGATATTCCAATGTTTTTAGGTGTAGGCAGGATGGTCGAGGGGCCGAAGTATTAGGTGTCTTTTATAGAGAGAATTTAAAAATAGAACATATAGATTATGATTTCGTATCTGCAGAATTAATATGTTTGGTAATAGATAGTGGGGAAAAATCAATATTAATAGTTGCATTTTATCGACCCCCTGATCAGAATATAAATCGTTTCAACGAAGAATTGGAAAAATTTCTTGGAATGAATAAAATTAAAAATAAGAATAATATAAGAATATTATAATGATGGGTGACAAATTTATGTTATTTAAATTATAGATATGAAGTGCAGGATTACCTGGGTGTGTTGTATTCTAATGGTCTATATAATAGTAACCAGAGGCCCACTAGAGAAGAGTTTTATAATAATGTGTTGGTTTCATATTGTTTGGACCATGTAAATGTTAAAGTAAACAATGAAAATCCTATTTAGCTTTTCTGATTGAGAATAAAATATCGCATCACTATTGGACAGGGGTGAAAACAAGTTCAATTGAATATCCTCTAATAGATAACATAGAGAACGACTATAAAAATTTTATTAGCACTAAAAAAGTAAATGAATTAATCCAAAAAGAGAACTGGTGGCCAATACTAGATTTGAGAGACCCATCAGATATAAATATAGTGTGGTCCTTGAAAAATTTAACAACATCTATGATAAAAGTACTATTAAGATTAAAATAAATGAAAAAAAAGAACAGAATCCTTGGTTTAATAACAATATCAAGCAATTGTTTGAAAATAAAAATCTCACATGGCCAAGGTTGAAGAGAGATGGAAATAATGTGGAACTAATGAGGAATCAATTTAAAACACTCAGAAACGAACTGACAAATAAGATTTGTATAGAAAAAAGAAATTATTACCATGAATTGTTTTCTAAAAGTTTCAATAATACAAAAAAAACTTGGGAAATTATCAATCAATTTATCAATAAAAAAGCGAAAACCAAAAATAATAGAATCAATAAAGAATATAATTTCAAAGTTAAAATGATAAAAGCATACAAGACTTTACAGAAAATTTTAAAAATAATCTCAAATTTATTTAGCATCCATGAAAGAATGGGGGACATTTTACTCTAGGAAAGAAGTGATAAGAATTCAATCAATTCAGACTATTGAGGAGAGGAAAGGTCACAAATCCTTTCTTGTATGGTAAACACACATACTTCTTGTTGATCTTTCTAACTAGCCAACATTTCCAGTGTGACAGATTTCTCACTTTGTAGATACCTAGATATGAGCTTGGGAGCGGATTGTCATATAAATAAGACTTGTCAGTAAATGTCTTCCCAATAGCAACCATTTCTTCCCTCTCATTGGAGTCCACAACAGGAATCTTCTTCTGCTAATGAAATTTTAAATTTCTCAAATACTACGGTAATGATTTATATTGTGGAGGACCACAAAGAGCCAGCAAAGGACCGCTGCTGTGTGCTGATTTTTCATCAAAAAATGGAAAGGTTGTTGATGCAATTTTTCCCCTTACATTTTCACATTGCAATATGAATTTTTCTGCCAACCTTTTTGATATTTGTTCTAGGGGTTATTTTCCCTCCTGATCAATTTTTTGAGTGTTTGAAGGTGGTTCTCGAATTGAAAGCTGATATGTCATTGAGGGTGAAACGTTCAATAATAGCCATAAAGTTGTCAGCGTAATCCACTAGATGGAATAGACCATGAAAATTGTGTGTGATTAGTAGTTGATCACCATACAAAAATGCAACCATCTTCACAAAATGCACTAACAATTTTCTTGAATTATCACGAACCTCTTCATCTTTGCATAACTTTGGACTGAGTAGAATATTGTTATGGCAATATGTAATTCCAAGAGACTTGTGTATCTCTCATCATTTAACACTCCTCTTAAAACAACAGGACCAGCATAAATTTGGAACATCCTGAATTCAGTGGCTTTCCACCTCAGAAAAACTGTCAAATTTCGAAGTTTTCTGGCAAATTCTGATGGGAAAGCAGAAGCCAGCAAGTCAAGATCCCCTGACAGTGTGGATCTGTTGTTATACTTGACAACCTTGATAACTTCAAGGATTTAGTACCTGAAGTCCATGTAACAAGTAGTGTTCTTACAATGTTCTTACAACTCCTAAGCAAACCAAATGCATGTAATCAAGCACAAATGACTTGACAAAGTGTATGCTAGGAATTTATTATAAAGGCGTGTATTTGCTGCAGTAGTGTTTTGTCAGTTTTGTTTTTGAAGTTTGAAATCATCAAGGGCAATCTGACTCTAAAAAGACTCTTCCCTTCTCTACTGTTGTACCCTTTATTGTACATCTTGTGCATGAGTAGAAGCCACCATGTCCAATTACACCCATAATAATGTAACTTTTAGCTGGAGCATCACAACAGAAACCAGCCGATGATTTTTCTATATGACCATTTACAATGTCAACTCCATCATTCAACAGTTTGTTGATCTCATTGACAAAGGGCATCAAAAACAACTTAATACTTCTTGGTAGTAAATGCCTACTGGGACTCCTCTCAATTTTGTAATATTCAAAACTGATACAAGAATTGGATACAGCTCGCCCTGGCTAGGCTACTCTTAAAAGGTGGTAAGCCATCTACATTCACCAGCAATTCTACTTTGTTGATATTTTCAGCAAGATTTGACAGCAATGTTATTAATTGATCTTCAAGCCCCAGATGAACATAACAACCTGGGTCAAGCTTATATTTCACTATTTTGGTGGGAGTGTTAAGGAATGTCCTTCCACAACTCGGCAAATCCACAAAACATGCATGAGATTTTAAGCCCTCCAGAAAAGCATCCATGGAAGAATGGGGGACTCCCATAACGGAATTGTTGAAATATATTGAAAAATATATATTCTTCCACAATGGAAGAATATAGTCAACAGCCTATTTCTAGAGAAATTCAATCATACTACACCGTTCGATGAATCAATACTATGGCTAGCAGAGTTGCTGGATGTTGAAGGGGGGTTAACTTCTTCTGTTGGTGAACTATCAACTTCGCTGTTAGTATCATCAGAAACATAATTGGGCACTTCACTTTCACATGAACTAGAAGTGGGGGAAGAATGAGGAAGGAGAAGATAAACTTCACTCAAAAGGTTTGCATGAAACTCTCCAGGGTCTATTTGTGGGATTACAATAGAGGAGGGTGATTTTGCCAAACCCTGAGGAGATGAGTTATCATTAGAGCTGCTATCAGATAGCCAATATGTTGGCTGTTTTTGAGAATTGCATCTCCTCCATTTTGTTGTTTTGGACAACCTATGGTAGCCCAAACCAAATGACTCCTTTGACATTTTCAAGCTGACGTGGCTTCAAGGTCTGTGATGGGTCCAAGTATATTTTTATCCTTGGACAGGGAAACAGGTTGTTGGAAAGGGTCAGCTATTGTTCCTAGGTCTATGAATGCTCATTGTTAATTATTAATCATTATTCATTCATTTTAACTGTAATCAGCTGTGCTGAATAGTTAGTTGTGTTTTTCTGTCTCTAAATTTTGTAAAATTATTCAAAAAATTTCCAATAAATGATGATTTGAGTGTGATATTTTTGTTTTTTATTCTGTTTTCAACTGTCAAAATTCAAAAATCTTAGTATTCGTTGTTTTTCAGTGAAAATGGACCAAATTTTAGTAAAGTGAAATCATAACCCTATTTTGGACTTTTAAAACGTTATCTAAATTTGGGAGAGAATCGTACAAGGAGTATCCTTAGTATTTCTCTCCCAATCAGTGTTTCTTTGTAAAAAATATAAATAAGGAACTAAATAAATAAATAATGGCTAGTATGAAAGTTGGAACCAAAGGTAATTTATCATCTAAAGAGAGCACGATTTGGAGTAATGTGGAGTACTACGATACACATGCTTATAGGCAAGTAAACCTATGGATTTAGGACTATGATAATAATTGCTATACTAGTGTTATTACAAAGCGTCTCTAATCTATCTTTACTCAAATTCATCCTCATCTATCTCTTCTAATTTTAGTTATCAGTAAATAAATATTACTTTTTATAGAGTGAAAATATGACTTAATATGCTAAATAGCTTGAAATAGCTACCTGAATTTCTTCCATCCATCCTTCGTCTTTCAGTAAGTGTAGATAGTCTTGAATACTGCTCTGTAAACGCATTGAGAAATCATACTCTCTAGAGGTCTTTCTGTCTATGGTAAAAGAAAACTATTATGTGTTTGTCTATGGTAAAAGTAAAAGATTACCTGTGTGCCGTAGACAGATAGATCTCTAGATTATGATTTCTTAATGCTTTTACTTTATTTTCTTGTCAAATGAACTATACTAGGTACTGAAACTCAAGGTTTGATTCGAAATAAGAATTTTGTGGTGTAATGAAAGTTTGAAGTGTAATTTTATAGCAGTTTCATACCGGCCAGTACGGGGTTGAAATAATACGACCGGTACAGATCCATAAAATATCTACTCCGAAACGTGCTCTCTATAGTTCACAGCAACAGGGAAGGCTCAAAATCAAGAAAATGGTCATACTCTCCAACTATTATAGAACAATAGAAAAGGGATGAAGGAAGAAATATTGCCAACTTTATAAACAATAGGACAACCCTTTCTGATCCCATCAGCCTGTTGCATTTTCTACCTTCAGGTAGAAAACACAGTTGGACCCACCAGAGACCTCAATGCCGCTGACATAACTGTAAATTAAGAATTGCTATCAAAAAATAAAATTACTTACAACACTACAAGACAATATTTATACACACAGTGTTACTTAGGCACAGGCGGCTATTTCGAAAAAGCTAAATGACAACAGGGCCCAATTTCACAACGTACCATAACAAGTCTTGTTACTAACTTTTTATGTGAGTAATCACGCCCTGACTTAAATCGTGGGCACCTTTTTTCAGAACATTCTGTATAGGCCTACCCAAAAAATGAGTTCAAAAATAATTAGTTTAAAAAAATGTTCTTAGTCAATAACTCAATACTTGAAATAATAATCATTGAGTTCCAATAAGAAAACACTATTTCAGCTGTGTTCTGTCTAGTTTTTTCAAATTGGTTTTTAATGCCTGAGGGTGGGGAATTTTTATATGTTCACCTCCTTACTACCCTCAACAAAACTGCGGGGTCAAAAATTGTCTCCCAAACTTTTCCCTCTATAACCCTTCCTTGACTGGACTATTTATATAGTTGACAGTTGAAATGCCATTTACTCTGTATTATAAATGTGCGGATTGTTTGAGCAGAGAAATTTCAAGTACTGTGTGTCTTGAGCTTGAGTACATTGAAATCGAGAAGAGTAATTTTACTAAGTACCTTGACATTTTAGTTGATGAGAATTTGAATTGGAAAATCTAAATTTATTGCAGTATGGGGTTACATTGTGGGGAGGTACTTATTATTCATCTATGAAACCACTGTTAATTACACAAAAAAGTTAGAGTAATGCGCTGTTTAAAGGAAGTCGAGAACATGCTCAACCCCTTTTTTCTCAACTACTGCTTGTGTTTCCCTTAAGACATCTACATGTATTTCGTTTTATGAGGGCTTTCTATTTGAGAAGTGGTAATCTAGTGAGTACTGTAATACTATGGTATATTCTCAAAGATTGCTGAATACCCAGACAACTGTAATACCAAGACCATACAAAAAATCATTTGATTACTTAGCTCCAAAAATATGGAATAAAATTGAACCAATTGAGAAAAATTTGAGGTAAGACATTTATTAGAAAAGTATAATTATCAAGCAATTTCTCATGAGCATAGTTTTTATTGAAAATTGGATTAGATCATTGGGCTAATGGCACTTTATTTTTTATTTTTTCAAGATTTATGTTTCTGTTACTTTTTTCAAAAGGAAATTTTTGTGATTAAGTGAGTATTGGGCTTGACTAACTCTTATTTTTGTCAAAATCAAGTTTGGTGATCCCAACACAATTTTCATTACAGGGGTACCACACATTATTGTTTCTTGTACCATACAGTATAGTAGGCTAATGTAATATGTAGTATGTAGTAATATAATTGTGTAACATAGAAATATTATATTGTTTCGTTTTTTTAAAGGAATATGAATTTTTAATATTCGTTTTTTTAGCATAAGTAGTTGGAAAATGTGCCTAATGACTTTTGGTTATATTATTAGGACTGCATATGGAGATATTTACCAATAATCTATGATATTCGATAGTATTTTCTCATTTGGACTACTTTTATCGTGATTAATTCGACTTCAAAAACTTGATACTTTTCGGGGACAATATTTCACTTTCCACTCTGTATATGTATTTTTTCCGATGACACCCCCGCCGTAGAACATAAAGCATTCAACCAGATTTCATTTCATAGCTTTAGAAAGTTTCCACAACACTGTGCCAATAATATCAGTGTTTATTCACTGTAAAGACACTCACAGTGTGAAAAAGTAAAATTTTGTCCCCAAAAAATCAGATTTCAAGAGTTTAAAGTTATATTTAAGTAGTTTCATAGTATAAGTTTTGTATGAGCTTTTGTAATGAGAAGAATCTTTCGAATACGGAATTGTAGTATAATTTTTTTGGAGCCCCCAAATAGCTGAATTGATCTGATATCTTTAATATTAATATAATTACATACGATTTCATGAAAATCGGCATATTTTTGCGCGATCTTGTTTTTTTCATGTTTAGAAACATTTTTGAGATTTTCATTATGGATTTTCTCTCTCTACTCATCATTAAGAAGAGATTGATACCATTTCCAAGTCTGTACCTTCAAGGAGTCATGAGTTACACGGTTTTCTAATTGTTAGGTTTGGCATATGGTGGAAATAGTTATTTGTGCAACTAGTGCGCAAAGTGAAAGTTTGCTGCACAGAAAGAAAGTTTACGCCCAAGCCGTATGCGAGGGCGGAATGGCTTCTTGAGTGCAGCAGAGGAACTTTGCTCACATATTTCACATTAAACTTTTCCTACAGTTACTATTGAATATGAGAAGTGGTTGATTATGGGTAAAATGATGGCTGAAATCCATCAAATGTTTGTGTGTGTGTGATGCTGTTATTAATAACAACAACCTTAATTCATTTAAAAATTAATAATCCAATTGAAGTTGAAGATTCTCAGCCAAAGTTCTCATTTTTATTCATTCAAGAGTCAGAAAAAATACAGATAGAACAAAAAATCACATTCATAATACACGCCAACAGCTGATTGGGATGGCTGCAAGATGGCTGAACCGACAAGCGCGCGACCTAGCGGGAAGAATCGTACCTAAGTTTGTTTCATCCAGCTAAAAAGTACTGGAACAGGATTCAGAAATTTAGACTTTTGCTCAAATTACCGGGAAAAATGCTCAAAGGAAACTGAAAAATATTTATAAAAATAACATAGACAACAGAGAATATTATTATTGTAGCATTCTTATGTTTTTTATCATTTTTATTCATATGGATATTGAACGGTAATCATTCAACCTCAAAATTCGAATTTTATAATGTATATTTGCTACTTTTCTCATTGATTGCAGTTGAAATAATAATTATCAATAGAAAAGAACTATTATTTATTATTAAATGATGAGAATTCGTAAATGATGATTATTTAATTATGATTTAGATGAACATTATTCTTGTTTTGGATTTCTAGATTGGGATTTTATCATAAATGTAGGGTAGCCATTGAAATGATTATTATCTAAATCTAACCACAGTCATTGTTACCAACTTAATTTTTGTTTTCGTGCACTAACCCACCAACTATTTTGTGTTGCCATGTTACGCAAAGAGTAATACTTTGCGCACTAGAGCGGAAAAGTGATTCTTTGCGTTCTGTAATCAGTGCAGGAATGGTCACTTTTCAAGGTAGCTGTAGGAAAAAGCGTTTTTTCCACTGCAAACAGTACTTTTTGCTTTTACCGATGACGCTCCAGCCGTAAAATATGCACAGCCTTCAATCAGATGTCATTTTGAAGCTTTGGAAATATTCTACAACACTGTGCCAATAATACTAGTGTATGTCTACTGCGAATACATATACAGAGTGGAAAGTGAAATATTTTCTCCGAAAAGCATAATATGTTTTAAGTTTTTGAAGTTGAATTAATCACGATAAAAGTAGTCCAAATGAGACGATTCTATCGATTATCAAATCTTGGTTAATTCTAAACACTTTGGTAGGCTTGTAGAATCAATTTGATATCTCTCACAATAACTGAATAGCAAGCGATATAAAAAATGTCTGTCAATAATGACCGCCATCTTCCATTTTTTAATGATTTCAAATATTTTCGCTGTTTCATCATCAATATTCTTATTCAGCTTGTTGTAACGAAGAAATTGAGACTATTTGCAAGTCTCTACGTTGAAGTATTCATGAAAAATCGATTTTATAGTTCTACCTATTGATTTATTGAGCGAACATGGCTTGAAGATCTGCATCAAACAAGCCACCAGGGTAACAACAGAGACATCAACATGCCTGGATCACATATTAACAAACTCCAAACAACAGATACATCCAATAATATATACCACTCTAGCATCACAGATCATTTTATCACCGTTTTGGGTCTACAAGATGTCCGGGAGCAAGTAACAGAGCGAATCTACATGAAACCGATTCCACAAACCGAAAAACAATTAATTTAGCTGGTCTAAGAACATGTCTAGCAGAGGAGCTAGACTCATCTTAATTAAATTAATTTCACTTCATACCAACTTAAGAGCACTTGAGTTACAGAGCACTTTATATTTATTTCCGATTTCAATGTACCCCAGTGTTTCCTTAGTTTCCTTAGAATTAGTGCTTGCACAGATAAATTCATTGAGAGTGTTATCTATCTGTTTTGACAACGTTTTCGATTCGTTTCAATCATGGAACTTTACAAATTTATTATTAAAATTCAAATCATCTTCATCTAAGTCTTGCATTTGCTAATAAAGTTGCGATGGAACTCAAATGTAGTACCTATATTGAAAAAAATTGAAGGATGAAACTCACAAAAATTATGTACCTAATTTATTAATCCGTTATTAGTAAATGTTAATTATGAGCTATTAATCCATGCTGCTCTATGCTACTCGGTAAGAAAATATAATATAATTATTGCCTACATAACCCCTCTATCCTATTATATTAAGCGAGCAATATCTGTATATTTGTTTATATTTTTATATCTGGTTATCTAGTTATTTTAATATTTTTATATATGTGTTCATCTTGTTATTTATGTTCAACAGATCTCGAAAACGGCTTTAACGATTTTCACGAAATTTGGAACATAGTAGGTTCATGATATAAAAATATGATACAGGTCTCATCCCTGGGAAAACTCGCTGAAGGACATGAAAAGGATAACAATTATTCATCCTTGGAAAAACAGATGATAATTTCGTAGTCTGTCGATAACAGAAGATGTGAGTGCCTGTGTGGGAGAGAGACAGAATTATTTCCAGCTGTGTAATTAATCAGCGAGAAATTTTATCTAGCTAGACAATTTAATCGACTTATCAACATACATACATATATATACTATATATATATATATATAATATATATATATATATATATATATATATATATAGTAATCTGATTTGTTGACATGACATGATAATCCTAAACTAGCTAGAGTATATAATAATTTTCAAATTTGATCATTATTTGACAATTTTAAGTAATTAGTGAGTGTTATTGAATTTGGTTTGTAAATAATCTAAATTAGAACTTTTTTGTTTTCAAATGTTTGAACTAAAAATTGAACCTGAATTCAAGTGTATGGAACATAACCTACTTCCTGGACTATGTATAGAGTATATAAACCAAAATTCGGGGAAAAAACAGTTTTGGGCTGAGCCTGTTAGTCCTTCCCCAATCATTTTAAAAATTGTGTTTGGTTTATCAAAAGTCAATAAATAAATAACGAGCGAAGCTCGGTGCCCCGATATTAATAGTGATAAATAATCGTTTTTTCTTCATTGATTGGATTGAATGATTCTATATTCTCACCCCCGACATATATAATTTATTTATTCATTTATTGGATAGAGCAAACAATACAATACTTGGAAAAAGAAAGAAAGAACAGGCTATTATCAAAAACTTTGAATGCAATAAAAATAGGCTAACTAAGAAAAATAACAATAAAAATCTGTGATATGTGTCATCTACATGAAAACAGGAAAGTACAATATATGACCATGTTCAGTCGATTCACTTTTTCCTTTCAAATTATTCCACCCCGACTTTTTATCGGGTTTTCTGAACCCTTTCCTGTTCATGTCTCATTATAATCAGCCTATTACATGATAAACCATGTTTCATGAGGTATTTTTTCTCCTCATCTTATCTTCCTAGCCGATTCCACCTAGAACAAGTAGTTTTGTTCATATATTGTTTGTTCTTTATACATTGTTATTCGTACTCTTCTTTCGCATTGTAATGAGTAATGTGTGAGAGATTGGTGTTCTCATAAATGTTATTGTTACAGCTGCTACAAAACGGTGCTGGCCGAAGGGAGAATTAAAGCAGGTCCAGTTGAAAGCGGCTACATGGCTTGCACAAGCCCAATCAAAGTTGGACAAAATGTAAGCATTCATCTTACAATCAATTTCTCTAGAAAATCTGCATTGGAAAAATGTATTACACGACCATCTTCCCATTCGAAAAATATGAGCTAGGATTCAATATGACTGATCCTAGATGGCGGACCAAATTTTTAATGTCATGATTCAGTGGAAAATTTTTTATTTTAGCACGATCCCCCACGTCACCGACCATCAAATTACCTCTATGAAAAGTATCAAGCCGTTTCCAAACTTTTTACTCACTTTGTATTGAGCTGTTTCCTGAATAGGTCATCTTTCACCCAAGGTTATTAAAAAGAAGGTTGTTCCATAACTTCCTGATATTGGGACGAAATGAAAATTGGGTGGAGAGACTAGAATATTTGAAGTGCTGCAGATCAGAAATTCTAGTGCGAATGTCCTTGTCTTTTCAGCAAAAATATCATTTATGTTGTTATCTTGTTACACTTCTCAAAATAGATCACTTCACTTGGTTTCTACTTAGACTAAATCAAATAAAAAGATCTGATTTCAACATTACAGAAACATGATATTATTAGTAAAACATTGGTGAAAATGTAAAACTCAATTGATAAATAATTTTTTATTAAAGCAACCTTGTGGTTGTTATGAGCCATGAAAGCTCAATATGATTAATATTTTCAATGCGCCAGTCGTGATCGCCAGTGAAGTCGGGCGATCTCTGATCTGTACTATTTTTCGGGTTCCCCATCACTTTCAGTTTCCTCAAATCGGAATAACCTTGTCTTTCACCAACTAACAATTTTTCTATTGGGTACTCTAGCTAACTACATCTGGAGGGAAAGATGATTGGCATGATTGTGTAAAACTTACCCAAATCTCAGAAATCGTCGTGACCAAATGATCAAAATCGAAAGACTAAACACTGATTCATATGGTTTGACTATGTTGTCTTCTTTTGATAGGGATTTCTGAAATTTGAGTCACTAATACAATCACCGCCATTTAACGTTTTCTTCAGAATCTGATTCTCTACAACTTCTATTAATAAAAATACATGTTTATGATTTCATTTCCATTTATAACCCTCAAGTATTAATAAAACAATATATTATAATTTAATATTTATAATATAAAAACATATATTTTCTGCGTTGTATTTGTTTCTTTCTGATTTTTTTATTATTTTCATTTTTTTCCAGGAATCAGCCATCAACACCAGCTACAACCACAATCAACAATGATTGTGAAGATGAACCTCACGAAGGGGATATACTTGAATAGATAAGAATATAGAAGTAGTGACAAAAATGTTTATAAAACGTGTCTACTTGTTTAATTTACTGTCATCATAATCTATAAATTATTAATTGATTATAATTACGGTTATTAATTGAATAATCACTTCCTAAATCCTCAATATTGTCAAAAATATCAATTGAAATTTACAAAATTGCAAAAATTTACTTATAATATATTTTTAAAAATTGTGAAATGAGGGTACAGTTACACTATGAGCAAGTTTGCTCAAATAAGCGCTTTCAAGCTGGTAGTGAAAACTTACTGGTAAAAAACAGAATCTGGTAACATGCATAGAAACACCTCATGCACAGAAAGAATAGAACTAATCCAGGAAAAATGCAGAATTAGTTCCATTCTCTCTGGGTACGTTATAACGTGTTTCATCCATTTGAAAAAAAATTGTTTTTCACTTGTAAGTTGGCACTACCAGCTTGATGCTTATTTGAGCAAGCTTGCACATAGTAAAACTGTACCCTTGTGTTCTGTTCTCACAATATTGTGAAATAGTGTCAAAAACTTTTGTACAAAATTGTGGAAAAATGTTCTCACAATACAGTGGAATAATTTTCTCACAATATTACAGGATAATTTTTCCACAATATTTTGTGGAAATATTCGGTTCAACATTCTATCAATATTGTGTTAATATATTTCAATATTTCAGGAAAATATCTTCCCAACATCCACCAATATTTTCAAATATCTTGGAAAAAATATTGAAGGTTTCATAAAGATATTGTCAGAGTACCTATTCTGACAACATTGACCAACATTTCCAATACATTGAACAATGTTGTGATAATTTTTGTCACAATATAGCGACAATATTTAAGAAAAAATGTTTACCAATATTATGTCAATATTTTGTCAAAATATCTTAGCAACATATACCAACATTGCTATAATATCTTCAAAAAAATATTAAAGGTTCCATGAAGATACTACCAGAGTACTCTGACAATATTGACCAACATTTCCAATACATTGAACAATGTTGTGATAATTTTTGTCTGGTAGTATCAAGAATTACTAGACCTAACGAAAAATCTGGTGTGAAGCACTCACACAACTTTCCTTGCCATTATGAAAGTTGATTAAGTGACGCTAGTGATGCATCTCAAGTCTACTATTCAAAGATCTGAGCCAGCTAGTGACAGGACAAAAACGCTGGAGACACAAGAAGTCTGTTATCTCTTCATAGTGAATGATTTAATAGAATCAACAGTTGCCAAACAGTTTGCAATTTAATAATAACATTTTCTCAAATTTTGAGCTTATTTTCAATTTTAGGTAAAAATTTTACTGAACATTAATTTTATTATTGTAGAGATTTTCATGCTCAATCTTTTCCACTTGACATTTTTTGTTTAAATTGCATCTAAAGCATGATAATTGAGAATCTAAAATCAAACTTTGCATACATGGGGCGGAACTCCTGGAATTTTCACAGATATGGGACTCGTGGCAGTTGATAGAGCTTATCAATGACTTTTTTAGGTAAAAATTTGATCAAAATCGTTGGAGCCGTTTTCGATAAAATCGCCGTTTTAGCCGCCATCTTGAATTGCATTTGATCGAAATTGTTCGTGTCGGATCCTTATACTGTAAGGACCTCAAGTTCCAAATTTCAAGTCATTCCGTTGATTGGGAGATGAGCTGATATCGTGTACACAGACGCACATACACTCATACACACACACACACACACACACACACACACACACACACACACACACCACACACACACACACACACACACACACACACACACACACACACACACACACACACAGACCAATACGCAAAAACCACTTTTTTGGACTCAGGGGACCTTGAAACGTATAGAAATTTGGAAATTGGGGTACCTCAATTTTTTTTCGGAAAGCAATACTTTCCTTACCTATGGTAATAGGGCAAGGAAAGTAATAATGCTGTATATCATTATATCATATCATACTATCTTTATTTGTTCATTGCATGTAAATAGTACCATTTAATGATGTTTGTCATCAAAGTTACATACCGTATTTCGCTTATTTGAATGATAAGTGCATAGTCAATAAAAGTGTTGACACACAATATACCTTATTGAAAATAATTCTTTTAAAGTCTATAATTATACCAAGCCACTGTAAATATATAGCCTAAGTAATACTCTCTCCATTCCAAGTCTGTATTGTTAATGTTTTTACTGTATTTGTTCAATAATCTTTTGTATCTAGTAATTTTTTGTATCTAGTAATTTTTATAGGCCTAGTCAAACTTTTTAGATAAGCTTTTTAAGTGAAACATATTGGTTTCGTTTAAAGTTTTCATCTTATTTAAAGGATGACACTTGTTCTAGAGTGAGTGATCTAGGTTTGTCTTGAAAAGATTCAATAAGAGTGTGCTTCTATCACTTCTGGAAACTTATTATCCAACCTACAAGATAAAGTTCTGTAACACAAGAAATTCATTTTTATTCCATAAAGTTTTTTTCTAGTTTTATCATAGCTTGGTACTTGATAACTTTTATTATAATAATAATATCGATTGGACTGGCTGGCTCAGGTGTGGTGTCAGAGTTTTCAGGTCGCAACTTATCAATTTCAGGGCCTCTGACGTGACCTAACGACTGATTTTTAGGTAGCCGGGACCGACAACTCAACATGACCATCCGGAACACGGGATAACTTTTATTTATGCTTCATTGTAGGCCTACAGTATTTATGGTTACAACTTCCAGTATATTCGGTATGATACCTAATACAATACTACATACACAACTACACAAAGAGTTGAGTACGAATTCAGATGGAAGGTGAAGAAAAATACTTTTGAAATCTGTTGTCTTTGGCACAAGGCATAAGGCTGGCATTAATATTGTTCAGCTTCAAATGGAATTTAATCAATAATTAGAATTTCACCTTTACGCCACTCCTACTCATGTATGTTTTGTAAAGTCTGGTCGCGTTTAAAGGCTACTGGGACCTTCAGCGCATCAGGACTATACAAAACATTTAGGAAAAGTGGAATAATTTCTTATCACCAAAATCTTCATGAAATGGAAGAAGCTCCGAAAATAATTCAATTTTCAGCTTCCACAGCAACAGCAAACATTGCAATGCTTGAATAATAGGAAATCTGCAGGTTTTGAATACTAAGCTCCTACTATCCAATGAATTTCTCCTCTGCTGGGCATAAAAAGAGCACCATTGGTTCTTATGGTAGTGTTCACACATTTAAATTCTCCCATAAAAGCCAATGGTATTTTTTTTTACCCAGCAGAGCAGTAATCCATTGGAAAGCAGAGCTCTATTGAAATAA
Organism: Nilaparvata lugens; assembly: GCF_014356525.2. Lineage (NCBI taxonomy): Eukaryota > Metazoa > Arthropoda > Insecta > Hemiptera > Delphacidae > Nilaparvata > Nilaparvata lugens. The sequence goes on along the minus strand of NC_052504.1, from coordinate 47,638,878 downwards.
GCGAACTTCTCTACCCACTCTGTACTAATAGGAATATTAGAATAGTATTACTTTTCATTACTTAAGCAAGCCACTAATGAAACGTTTCAAATGTACGATACGACTATACACCTGCAAGTGTGAACGCTAGAGTGAGGTCCAAGTTATAATGGCATTGGAGAAAGATAGGAGAACAGCATTGCCGATTCTCTGCCTTGATACTTCCTTCTATAGAACATACCTAGTTAATACCTGTAATTTTATCAGTCCATTATTGTTAGAAACAATAAATTACATTTTATTCGTCAAGAGAATATATTTTTAAATGAATAATCATAATTGAGATTAAATATAATTATATTTCTGCATTGTCAAAAAGCGATCTGGCTACGTTGCAGAGGAGAAGGATAGCAACACCAATGTTAATTAAATTCTGTCATTATAACGTGGAACACACTATAGAGGCAGTCACTTGAGACTTGAGGTGTGCAGTAGTTTGTGTGCTTTTGCAGATCTGATGGCCACCAACGGTAGAACATGCATGATAAACAAAATATTCTACATATATGATACAAATGTTTAATAACAAACCTGCATGTTACACAGTCCAAGTATATGTGTCATCACAGCGAAAGGCTTCGAGCTGAATTTTCTTGTTTTTAGGTTTCTGTGTTTCCAGTTTTTTATTGTTTATTTCTTCTTCGCTGCTAGGTCGAATAATTTTTCTATCTTTATAATTTGTAATTTTCAGTGTTTATTGATTGTTTATTCTATATTAGAAGCCTCTCGCTGATGACAAAACATGCATGATAAACATGTCATGCATGTTTAAACATAATTGTCCACCCTTACACAACATGTTCGCCCGTCAGTCGTTACATTATTGGCTGGCTAAAGAAATGTATTGTTAGATTGTTACATGAAAAGATTGAAATTCAAAATAGAAAGATTAGAGGAGAAATGTTTATCAGTATAAAACGAAATGTTACACGAAAAGGATGAAATACAAATATTAGAATAAAATTAATTTCAGTCAGTATTTGTTACACAAATAGGATGAAATACAGCATACCAATAGAAAAACTGTATCTGATTAGAACTACTTCTAGTCTAGACAACACATTGATATACAAATAGGATGAATCAATATACTAAGAGAAAAACATACTACAACTACTTTCAGTTAATCAATGGATTAAGTGAATCTTATAACTATGAAGATATCTAATCAGTCACTGACGATGCAGTTTTTTCCCTCAATAAATTGTCAATGCATTCGCACGTGCTGTACCAGAGATAATTAGAGACGTGGTTCTGAAAAAAAAGCATTGTCACTTTGAAAAACTTGTTATTGAAGCTTGGAAATAATTATACTCTAGAAGAAATTACAGCATATATACTAAATGTTACAATCGAAATTAAAACAAAAAATAATCAAGTAAAATATCACGATCAATATTATTTGTAGATTTTTTCTTAGAATAATTGAATTAAAAAGAAAACTCCAAGAGTGAATGAGGAAATTCGTGAAACTGAAAATATGAGAAATATTTCATCATAATAAATAAAAATGATCTAAATCTAAATTCTAATTCCCCTCAACAATTTATTAGGGTAATTTCCAATAATTCAAAAATATATAAAAGCCTCAAATATTTCAAGATTAACTTCTATTGATATGTTTTTCTTCTAAAATAGGTAGATAAAAAATAAGTAATAAATATTTCATCATAATAAATAAAACTGATCTAAATCTAAATTCTAACTCCCCTCAACAATTTATTAGGGTAATTTCCAATAATTCAAAAATATATAAAAGCCTCAAATATTTCAAGATTAACTTCTTGATATGTTTTTCTCCTAAAATAGGTAGATAAAAAATAAGTGAGTGAGATTTAGGGGCGAGAAATGGAATAATATAAAAATTGATGCATGAAATTTTCAATTTCTAAATTACTGAGAATGTTGAGTTAACTTGGTATAATTAAGAAGATTAATCATACAGAGGGATCCAAAAAATGTATACACTCTTTGTCCAGTTACACACACATCGATTTTTTGGCAAATACATCCTATGCTATTAAACGAGCAATTTCTGTAAATATACTAGCAATTTCTGTAAATATACTAGCAGTAGCTTCGCTACGGGAATTAAAAGGTGGACTATCTTTGTGAGATATTTATAATCCATGTTTAATCAAAATCATTATAATCGTTTTTGGAATCCATCATACAAACAAAAATTGCTTGCTAAATAGAACTAGATTCAATAAAGTCTCGTCGCTGTCATAGAATTTTGTATTCGGAAAAGTGCCCTCCCTAGATGAAAATGTTAACATATGGTATATTTTATACATTATTGGATGGGAGACGGGAAGAAGAATGTACATGCTATAGGAGCCGAACTACACCTATCTTAAAGGCCTATTCCAAGTTTCATTCAAATACCTCAGCATCTTCATTTCGGTATTTCTTCAGGTATAATTCGTGTTTCTTATACAATAATATCTAAAAATTTAAAAATAAATTTGAAAAATCAATTATGCCACTTGTTGTCTACTCAAGTATTTTGTTAGAATCAAATTAGAATATGGCTGATGACCTGAAGATTGTTTGTTCAAATCTATACAGTCACTGTCAGATTTGAAAAAACAATGAAGGTAAAAATTACATATTTCTGGAAAACTGACATTGCAAAGCTAGAAAAGGATAGCACTATCTGCTTTGTTGAATGATAGATAAGTATAGCAACACCATTGTCAATCAAATACTGCCATTATAACGTGGACCTCACTATAGACTTAGGGCCATATGTTAACATTTTGTTCAACACTAAACCACGTTTACTTGTAGATATGGTTGCATTTATCATAATGTGTTTCATACAGGGTTTTAACAAACAGCTTAAATTTCTTCGTTTAAACCGAGTATCTGCATACGGGCCTTAGACAGTGAATATCTTGGTAACGCAATGGCAGCTATTACAGTTTGCATGCGGGCTACTCATGCCACGCTACTGTTGATGAGACACCGAACTACAATACCAAAAGTAAGGCCCAATTCACACAGAGACGTGGCAATACACACGGCACACAGAGATGTGTAAGCAATGCATACCAGATGGGCAATTCCGTTCAACATATTATTTTGTCCATCCTCATTTGAAACAAGTGGCGAGGAAGTGGCGTGTATGCCACGAGAGACGGCAAAGAGACAAGGCGCGGGAGAGACAGTGAACATTCTCTTCTGTTAATAGTGTTAATGATGGACCATTTATTAACATAGGAAAAACGTGGAAGGGACAAAAGTACGTGCCACAAACCTGTGAATTGGGCCTAACATTCATAGCTGTAACTTTACGTTATCTTGTTCTGTTTACGTTCACTGTCAATAAGTGTATACATTTCTTGCATCAACAAATTCACTCTATTCATTATTTCAATTGCATAAATATAGTTTCATGCTAAATACCCTTCTGACTTTGATTCCGACTCTGGCTCTTGAACTCTGGAAGGATCTGGGAATGATGGTGGTTCTTCTACTTCTTCCGAGCTGAAAACAGTTCAATTGACTCTAAAATCTAGAAAACTGGCAATCACACACTGGGAGGACTGCCTACAAGAAGCACTCCATGCAATCAGGTCCCTACTATGTACATCCACCAATGAAACTCCACACGAAAGAATATTCCGGTTTCCTAGACGAACAGGAAATGGCGGATCCACTCCATCTTGGCTCATCTCACCAGGACACGTATTACTCAGAAAGCACGTGAGAACATCGAATTATGACCCGCTTGTTGAAGAGGTTACTCTGCTTCAAGGAAATGGTGAATACGCTCACGTACAACTTCCAGATTAGAGAGAAAAACAGTGTCCACAAGGGATCTAGCTCCCACTGTGCCCATAGCCAGCTCGGAAGAAGTAGAAGAAGGGTATTCCGGAATTGTATCCTCAGACATCCAAGGAACGGAGGGTCCGCATTCAGTTCAAGAGCCTGACGTTAGTGAAGCTAACGGCAATCGAAGAAGCACAAGGACAAAAAGGCTTCCAACTTATTTAAAGGACTATGAGCATTCATTCTCCTAGGTGGAGTGAATGTGATGATATTGATCATATGATCTATAATCATATGCTCTAGTTACTAGGAAAATCAATTGCATGTTTTATTTAAGTTGTCATTAATGTTTGATAAAGCCTTGTTAATACATCAAAAGGTTTCTCTTTCGTTTTAATTTAGTTCAATTTATCAAACATTAATGACAACTTAAATAAAACATGCAATTGATTTTCCTAGTAACTAGAGCATATGATTATAGATCATATGATCAATATCATCACATTCACTCCACCTAGGAGAATGAATGTTCATAGTCCTTTAAATAAGTTGGAAGCCTTTTTGTCCTTGTGCTTCTTCGATTGCCGTTAGCTTCACTAACGTCAGGCTCTTGAACTGAATGCGGACCCTCCGTTCCTTGGATGTCTGAGGATACAATTCTGGAATACCCTTCTGACTTTGATTCCGACTCTGGCTCTTGAACTCTGGAAGGATCTGGGAATGATGGTGGTTCTTCTACTTCTTCCGAGCTGAAAACAGTTCAATTGACTCTAAAATCTAGAAAACTGGCAATCACACACTGGGAGGACTGCCTACAAGAAGCACTCCATGCAATCAGGTCCCTACTATGTACATCCACCAATGAAACTCCACACGAAAGAATATTCCGGTTTCCTAGACGAACAGGAAATGGCGGATCCACTCCATCTTGGCTCATCTCACCAGGACACGTATTACTCAGAAAGCACGTGAGAACATCGAAGTATGACCCGCTTGTTGAAGAGGTTACTCTGCTTCAAGGAAATGGTGAATACGCTCACGTACAATTTCCAGATTAGAGAGAAAAACAGTGTCCACAAGGGATCTAGCTCCCACTGTGCCCATAGCCAGCTCGGAAGAAGTAGAAGAAGGGTATTCCGGAATTGTATCCTCAGACATCCAAGGAACGGAGGGTCCGCATTCAGTTCAAGAGCCTGACGTTAGTGAAGCTAACGGCAATCGAAGAAGCACAAGGACAAAAAGGCTTCCAACTTATTTAAAGGACTATGAACATTCATTCTCCTAGGTGGAGTGAATGTGATGATATTGATCATATGATCTATAATCATATGCTCTAGTTACTAGGAAAATCAATTGCATGTTTTATTTAAGTTGTCATTAATGTTTGATAAAGCCTTGTTAATACATCAAAAGGTTTCTCTTTCGTTTTATTTTATTTTTTAAATTATATTTCCGCGCAGCCTAAAATCGATTTGGCAGAGCTTGAGAAATGAATGAACATAAAGTTTAAGGAGGGTTTTGAACACCAAGAAAAGTATTTGAAATTTATAATTGTATGTTATCAGAGATGACACCTCAAGTAGAAAAATTTCCATCAGAAGTACTGAAAGCACGGCACTCATCAAACGGTAAAAACAACGGATGCATGAGAGTGTTGGAGATAATGAGTATATTAAAATGGGTGAAACATACTGCCCAATTATAGGACCACAATTAAATCAAGCATTACTTTCAACATTCTCAAGTTTGATACTACCTTTGCCGCTTCACTATGTTTTCATCTTAAGCTGTGATCTGCAAGGATAAAAAATCCCCTTTAAGGATTGTAAAAATTGTAATATAATGAAAACATTATAAGTTAGTGAGAAGAGTTATGCTGAATTCAAGATTCTACTGCATTTAAAGAAGATAACTTACCCGCTAACATAATTGCATGTTTTGTGAGCTCTCCTCGTGTGATCCTTTAGTGCTGAAGGGTATGTAAACCGTTTGTCACAGACATGACACTCATGGTTTCTCACAGAATGCATGTCTTTTTGATGCTTTACCAAAGAGGATAACCGGTTGGAGCATTTTTCGCAAATCGGACATTTGAAGCTCTTTTCATTCATATGTCTCTGAATGTGAGAAATTAGGCTTATCTAAGAACCTAAATTCTTATTGCAATAAACACAGATAAAGTTAAGCTTGTCAACGGTTTTCCTCAGTGAATGTTTTTGTTTTGTATGCGCAATCAATTAACCTTTTGATTTGAAAGTCTTGCCACAGTTTTCACATACGTAGATATACATTTTTTTGGGATGTTTATCTTCGATATGTTTTAATTTAAAATAATTTGGAGATTTGCAAGACACAACCAGTAATTCATTGCAAATGTCACAAAACCAAGTTTTCGTTCCATGATGTAATCGAATATGTCACTCTAGCTTTTTTGAGTTTTCTTTGACCACCTGACAATATATGCAAATCTTCCTCTTCTTATGCAGAGATAAATGTTCAATGTATTCTTTACTGGTTTTTAACCATATTTCATTCTTACATAAAACACACATTCTTTTCTCGAAAGAGCACCGACTGTAATGACTTCTAATTCTCTTCAAATCACCCATATACCACATACACTTAAAACAAGTCTCAGCCATGTGGTTTTCAGAATAAATTCTAAATTTATTTTCCGTTTGCAGGCTTGCACCACATTTGAAGCAGATAAATTCAGTAATATGCCTCCTGGCATTGTATAAGAAGTTTGAAATTCCTTCCAATCGATTTCATTGGCAAGTATTTTTATCAACATATCTTAATGTTCCTTACTGCTAGAGTTTCTCATAATATCAAGTTTTTTTCAAAGATAATGCCATTTTTTTCAATGCTTTCTTCACAAGTGGTCTTACTGTCTTCCATGCTCCAAACCATGCACTTTGAAATGCAATTTCAAATATTCCTCGCAATGATAGGCCATTCCACAAGCGCCACAAACATAACCTCCCAGAGTTGCAAGCGCCGAAACGTGACTTTGAAATTTGTCAATGCTTTCATAAAACAAACTGCAATCTGAGGAGCATAATTCACTATTTTTCCTATCATTTTCAAGTGCATCGTCCACTTTCCATCATCAGAACACTCAAACTGGCAAGGCGGACATGTAAACGTATAATGACCACGTTTGTGCATTTTGTATTTTTCAAAATCACTCCCGAGATTTTCACCGCATGTTGAACATTCAAAAATGGGCGATAAATGTTGAGACAAATGATTCTTCAATTTATCTTGACATGTACAAAGTCTGCCACAAACTGGACAAAACCAGAGTAGATGATCTGCCACATGATTTAGTACAATTCTCTTGTTCATAGAAAGAATTCGCTTGCATATTATACATTTGAAGCCAACAATAAATTTAGTGTTATCTAGCCAGCTGAAATAGTAGGGCATTAATGATATTTCGCCATTCAAAAAATTATTTAGCCATCCAGTTAGTGATCGACAAACATTGGGATTCTCTAAATCAAAAGTTTCCATTTCAAGATACAACATATCAACCATTTAATCATGTTCACAATTATTAAATTTTGATATATCAGGAGAAATAGTGTATATCATGTGTTTTGTATCCATGTGAGATCTGACAAGTAAATAAGGAATACTATTACATAAAAGCTCAGAGTTGCTGTTGGTCTCCATCCTGTAATAGTGACCTTTAAATGACTGCACAATTTCTGCGTTAAATGTAGCATTCAAAGAAGAACTCTCAATTAAATTTGTAGTGTTTGTGTCATGTTGATTTAGAAGACTACTTGAATTATCACACACTTATTTTCACTATCTTTAGAAACGATATTAACATCTATGTAGAATTGCATTCTACATAAGTATTTTCTTCATCAACCATCAACATTGAATTTTCTTTCAATATTATTAGATACTGTTTGATCTTGGTAAACATCAATGTCTTCCTCCTTTATCAATAAATCAGCAAAAGTTGACGAATCTAAATCACCAGATGTAGATGAGATGCATTATTGTGTAGGTTACTATTTTCCAAATTTACTTAATTCGAAAAGTCACTATTGAATTCAGATTGCAATCTATCGCAATCAGAAGAGACTGATTCATAAACAACTCTCATCTTCCTGAGTTTGATTTGCACTTGATGACATATGTCTTTGAAACACCACAAATTATCCAATTTGGTCACACAGGATAAGCACACAGAATGACGCAAATTGTCACTTTTACCGACAGTTATATCTAATAATTGCATTATTTTATACTATATATAAAATATCTATATATCTATATATCTATGCCAATATCTATATTACCTGTACTCTCAAAGATATTCGAGATGGTAATAGCAGAGCAGCTATATGAATTTTGTGAGATTAATGGCTTATTTGCAGGTATGCAGTTTGGATTCAGAGCGGGGAGGTCCACTGTTGAGGCTGTGGGATATTTAATCTTAAAAGTAATTGAGAGTTTGGAGGGGGGAGGTCTTGCTGGGTTGACTCTCTGTGATCTCAGCAAGGCTTTTGATACCCTAGACCATGACATCTTAATGTCTAAGCTCTCTGCCTATGGCATAGTTGGCAGTCCTCTGGTGCTTCTCCGCTCCTACCTGGAGTGTCTGCAAATAGTATAAGGTCACGGGTGAGATTGGTGACCTGTGGGGTGCCCCAGGGCTCTGTGCTGGGGCCCTTATTGTTCCTGATCATGATAAACGATGTCGCTCTCTCCAGAAACAGGATAGTGGTATGCTATGCTGATGATACCTCATTATTGGACATCAATGGGGACTTGGCTGACCTGCATGAACTGATGCAGGCTTCAGAGGGGACCGTGGCTGACTGGTTCCGAGCAAATAGATTTTTGCTTAACAGCGAGAAGACTCAGTCCATTGTGTTCAGCCTCAAGAATGGTGATCAGTTCAACTTCCCCTCGGTGAAGCTCTTGGGCTTTACAATGGATTGTAAGCTTGCTTGGGGAGATCACATTCAGGGTGTCTGTTGCAGGCTCAATAGAGTGCTGTTCCTGCTGAGGAGTCTGAGAGGTTGCATCCCGGGGGCCCATCATCGAATGTGCTACTTTGCCTTCTTCCATAGCGTGATGGCTTATGGTATTACACTGTGGGGTGGTGCCGCCGAGGTAAAAAGGATATTGCTGGTGCAGAAGAAGGCTATACGAATTTTATGTGGGGCTGATTATCTGGCGAATTGCAAGCCACTGTTTGTAAGGGAGCACATTATGACAGTCTTCAACCTCTACATTTACAGGTCTGCCATTGCAGCTTTTCGGGGACTTGTTGCCTTGCCTACCAGAGGTGACTTTCATTGGCATGACACCAGGAACAGGCACAGGCTGAACCTCCCTTACTGTAGATTGGGGAGGACTCAAAACAACTTGGCCTACCAGCCGGTGAGGATCCTCAACAAGCTGCCCATTTCCGCCAGAGGTTTGCCTGAGGTGGTCTTGAGGAGGAGATTGAGGACGTTCCTGCATGAAAATCCCTTCTACTCTTTAAGGGAATTTTTTGAATGTGACACGGCAACTGCAAGTAGCTACTTCTTGTAATAGCGCATTTGCCTGCTGCTTGGTTGTATTTTTCTGTGTTTCTTTTTACTTTCTGTAACATTTTGACTGTCCATCTAAGGACTTGTTTTTATTATTATCTTGACGTGTTCCCTTATGGACATGCCCTGGTGGCATGTCTGTGCTATGAACAAAAACCATTATTATTATTATTATTATTACTGCAACAAATTAATAGAAGCGAGCCTATCAAAAATATGGATTGATTGATTACAAAAAAGTCCACATAACCTACAAATAATTTTAGATTCTGTCAACATTGTTACTAAGTATCTTGTCTGTAGCTAACGTCGAACTATTATAATGTCTGAATGGAAAAGAGAAATTTGATCCATTGTGAACTGTACATAATTATTATTATTCACTTTTAACAGAAAAACTATAGATGCAGCCTAAAGTAAGTTCAGCTTGCACAGTCCAGACATGACCGTGGCAGGGTGGCACAGACCGTGGGCCAAGCCACAGTGTCACAGCCAAAGGGCCAATTTTAGCTCGTTGATTACTGGTCTAAGAGGAGACCCAATTCATCTTTCACCCAATCTACAATTTCACCCAATATTTTGGAAATGTGAAACCACTTTACCCAACCGACACTTTATCCAATAGCCTTCATATCCAAACACCAACTCACCCAATACGACATCAAACAACTTTGCTGTACTCTAGTGGATTAGTTCATAGTTTAACCAGAGAAAACTCCTATAATTAATTTAGAGAAAACTCCTATAATTAATAATGCTATTATTAATTCTGTGGTTTAACATTCAGAAATTCACCACTTTAGAAATGACATATTTCTGTGACGTCACTGCTATCGCAGATTGCAATGCCTTTTTTTGGAGCATGCAGATGTACGGTTCAAGTTAAACGGTGTACACACGTACGTTTGCCTCGGGTGAGCATACGTGTATGGGCTTGCATTCGCACGTGTGGACACTGTTCGCTGAGGCATGTGGGCGAACCGGAACCCTGTCGGTATTTTGGCGTGCTCAAAGGCGCCTCGGGCGAGCATTGAATGTACGTGTGGACGCGATTTTGCCATACGGGTGAGGCAAAACGTAAACATTGAAGGCGTCATAACCTAATTCCAATGAATTAGGTTAATGAATGACAAATCAAATTGTGATCCAATAACTAATAATTGTAAATTGTAGGATATGTGGATTGTCAAATATTTAAATAGAAACATGCATGGAGTAAGTTATATAATTTGTATCATGATTAACAAATTTAGAACTGCATAATTTGAGTGAAAAAGCTTCTCTACAGGGTTCCTACAAGAAAGTATAGCTCAAGTATTATTTTACTGTGGCTATCAAATCATCTTGTGTTTGTTTCATGTTATCAATCAGAGTTGTTAATTAAAATTGTAATCTTCAATATGATATTATACGTTTTAGATAGCTAGGCTATCTATAGAGAGATTTATTCAAACTTTGAACTAGTATTCCCTTAAAGGTAAATCTTGAAGCTAATCTTTTGGAGAATCTTGTTTTGTCATGTGTATGAGCAGAGTTAGTTTAAAATGAGCAATTTAGTATTTGATTCAATTTATGGCTAATTTCCTTAAAGAAGACTATCAATTTTGTGAAACAGTGTTAAGTGCTTTGATTAGGTCATCAAAACTTCTGGAATTATTGTAGAAATTTTCTTTTTTTGAGATTCAGAATAGATATTCGAAACCAACAAATGAATCGCCTAATGTCAAGAATTTCAAAGTTAGAGCCAATTGTGGAGTTATTGCTTCCCTCATGATGATATCATTGTTTAGATAATTAGTTGAATTAGATTCAGTATATTAACAAGATAATGTTTTGACAACCTAATAAAGTTTGAATTGTCAATCTTATGTCATGTAGCAATTTATTTCCTTACTTCAACCTACAATCGTTCAACCCACCAACATCGTTTGTCAAGTTTTATTTTTGATTTTATTATAAAAGTCATTGAAATAAAATGATACTGCTGCAATTTGTGATAACTATCTTCAATGATAGAATGACGCCATGTTGTCAACTTGTCATGTTGTGGAGAATCTACATCGACCATGTCTTTGTGTCGTCTGCAAATCAGATAGCTTTTTGAATGCCGAGGCATACGTGGATCGCGTCCACAAGGACGTACAGTGAATGTTGAGGTATATGTACATATGATTGTTCGCGCGAATCTGTACGGACGTGTGTACAAGGCTATAAACTATAACTTAACCTATAAGCTATAATGGTTTATTATCAGAGGTTACATCCTATTATCAAATATTCGATAATACAATACTAATTCTTCTGACTATGATGATTTTCTATGATATTTCAAATATGTGAGTGTTTTAAAACCCTTCTTAACTATATATTTGTAGCAGAGCAGTATATTGTATTTCCACTTGTTTCAAAGAGAAGTAAAGCATAAAGCTTTAAGCCGCGTTTACACCGGAGTTGGCAATAAAAAATTGCCAATTTCGATTGCAGACGCTAGTTGCCGATGGAAGTCTGCAACTTGTACTTGCAACCTGGGCACATAGTTTGTTTTTAGGTCTGCAACCTGCAACTTGCAACTAAACTTTACAGTATGTAGAAAATCAGACTAGAATGTCAAGTGCTGAAGAGGTTGTTCTTGCTGCGGCAGCGTGTGTTATTTTATCAAAATGTAGAAAACCGAGAAGATACTGGGTTCGACCTTCATTGCAGGCAAGAGCAAAGTATTGCGGCAGCGATCTTTTAAATCGAGATGATACAGATCCTTTGACGGGAGAATTGAGATGCGATGGCAGTGTAAAAAACTTTTTAAGAATGTCAAGTTACGATTTTGAAAGTTAAATTGTTCTAACTACAGGAAAGCAATTCCAGTGCGAGAAAGATTGGCTATTACATTGCGCTTTTTGGCGAGTGGCGACTCTATACTAGTATCAGTTATTTGTTTAAAGTTTCCAAAAGTGCGATATCTATTTTAGTGCCAGAGATTTGTGAGGCTGTTATAGGTTTCCTGAAGGATAACATACAGGTGAGCAAAGAAAGAAAATTACTAAATATTGTTATTTTTAGATTCCTTTTATTTGTTTACGTTGTGCACTGAGTTGAATAAATCTAGACAAAAGTTAATTGTTAATAAATCTAGACAAAAAAAGTTGCAACCTGGTAGTGACTTGTTAATAAAATATGAACACAAAGTTAAGTTAATGTTCCAAAGTAACACAATTCATAAAATTAGAAATAAATGTATACATCAAAAAAACTCCAAATCAAACAAAGAAACTCTATAGCTTAAGAAATATATAGCTTAGCTTGAGTAATGTTTAGCTTAGCTTACATTATAGCTTACATTGCACTAGCACAAACAACAACCAAACAACAAAACACAACAAGTCACGACGACTAGCCTGCTTGAACTGAGTAACTGACGCAGCGCGACCACGTGGATCCAACAGGCGGGAGGGGTAGCGGGGTAGTTGCAGACTCAAGTTGCAACTCAAGTTAGCGCTGCAACTCGCATTGCCAACCGGGGTTGGCAACCGCCTTTGATCTTTACCGACTCCGGTCGGAAAACCAAATTTCGATTGCCAACTCGCAAAATCGGTCTCCAACTACGGTTGGCAATGCGAGTTGCAGTTGTTTTAATGCGTGCAACTCAAAATTGCCGATAAATGTCGGCAATCATTGGTTGCCAACTCCGGTGTAAACGCGGCTTTAGGCGTTAAAACTAACAACTGTGCCTGTGTTAGATATTTTTCAAGTATATTTACAGCCTTCATAAACATTTGTACAATTTTTGGCTATCATTATGAAAAACATTGATCTCAATGCAATTTATGGGATTGGCAGACCAAGGAAGATTCTGACGGTACTTTATCATTATTCACTAGTCTAAACTTGAAACTATTCACAGAATTCTGAACTATTCCTATAAATAAAATGAAACATTAAAATGTGGTGCCTATGGGCTTTAGAATTACAAGAACAATAAGCTAATGGCAGTATTATGATGATAGCATACTCCAGTGTAGGCCTACAGCATTTCTATAAGATTTTACATGATAGATAGTTCGTCATTTGCATGTGAATAATATTTTTCTGCTTATAAAGATAACAGGAATTTGGCAAAATTCCAGTAAAATATCAGTGAGTGATTAGCAAGAAATCACAAGGTTAGAATTAGCATAATGCAATGTGCAACAGTGGAAGGAAAAGGAAAGATAAAATTAGACAATCAGTTATGTATTGATATGTACAGAGTTAATGAGAATAACTATGGACTGAGTTGTGGTCGATGTTGTAGAAACGTTCCATGATGAAATAAAAACACATAGATGTTGTAGAAAACTGACAACATCTATGTGTTTTTATTTCATCAATAACTATGGAACTCAAAAAGTTGAAAAAATGAATTCAAGTGTGACTGACTAAACATCCTCTCAAGTGATTTCACCCATGTATTGGGAAAAGCACTCACTGACACAAAATCATAAATGGTTGACATGATTTTAACAGATGTGCTTTCCCCAGAGCAAATGCTGTATATTTTTTACCCTATGTTTATTATCTAAAAATCATCAAAACTTTGGTTTGCCTGAGTGCTAATCCAAATTACTCAAACTTCATTCAGGTAGATGGGTACACATCCATATCTGGTCTTTGGGTGTTACTAATTCATGTGTTTATTCATATGGCTTTCTTTTATTGGCAGAGAGATCCTTTTGAATGTTCTGCCTTGCTATATAACCTAATGACATCTCCTATTGATTACACTTGGGTTTATAGGTCATATATTGTCCTAGGCCCCCTGTTGTTCATATTGCTTATGAACAACTTCACGAGAAGGCAGGTTGCAGTACTCTTTGCAGATGACACCACCTTGTTATGCAGGGGCACCACCATCGAACAGGTGAGAGAACGGTCTGCCAGTCTCATGGAGGAGGTCAAGCAATGGCTTCTTGCAAACAAACTGAAGCTCAATAAGGATAAAACCAGCATCCTAGTCTGCTCTTTGAAGAGTCAAGCAGCTGCAGATGAACCATTGAAGCTGCTAGGTTTTCTGGATGGACAGGAGAATGAGCTGGAATCACCATGTTCAACAGGTGTGCAGGAAACTGTCAAGAATATTATACCTCCTGAGAAGACTGAGACACCTGGTCGACCACAACAGCCTTATAATGGCATACCACTCACTTTTCCAGAGCCACATTAACTATGGGCTGCTGCTGTGGGGTCATTCACCAGCTGTCCATGATGTTCTGCTCCTGCAGAAAAAAGCCATCAGGATAATAACTTTCTCTGACCTAAGGGAACATTGCCGACCTCTCTTCTGGAGCCTTAGAATCCTCACTGTGTACAGTCAGTATGTACTGCGCTCAGTGATGTACATAAAGGAAAACTGGGATCTGATGTACAGAAGAGGTGATATACATCAATACAATACCAGACATGCTGCCTCATTGGAAATACCTTGCAGCAGACTGGCTGGAACTTGCAACAGCTTCCCAACACAAGCTATAAAATTGTTCAACAGTATTTCCAAGGAGATACAAGGCAAATCTAACTCCAGGTTCTATGTGATTGTAAAGAGCAAACTTATTGATAGACAACTCTTACTCGTTGGGGGAATTAAGGGAGGAGTCCCTTTTTGCAGATCCAGCACCTCCACAACATGAATAGACATGCTGTTTTTATTATTGTATGTGACAGAAGTTTTTTTTGACACTGCCTATCTGGAGACCCCAATTATTGGCAACAACTTCAAGTATCTAAGTGAGTAAGTGAGTATTCAAGTATTGGTTTCAAAGATTACAATACAACAGTGTTCTTGAGTGAGTTCTCCAGCCCAGGGAGTCTTTATATAATATATGAATATATATATTACAATAATGTCTCTGGTGTAGGCCTACATATTATTGAAACTGAAATAATTATCAATGGTACATCAAAATATCAAATCACACATCTGTTTAGAACCTAAAATGTTCTGTTTGATCATATTTGGAAGGTAAAAGTTTCCGATGTTTCTTTAATTGAGATACAGGAACAATGTTATAATCATTTTATAATGTTGCTACATTCCATTTCCCAATATCAATAATACACAGATAGACCTGTCCCCCTTCATTTATTTCAAAACAACTCTATTTATGATTTAAAAATCGATTTTTTATTATTCAGAGAAGAAAACAGATAAATAGAATCTATAAATGATCTAATATTATAGTAATCTACAATATCAGTGACGTCACAGAAATATGTCTTTTTCAAAGTGGTGGATTTCAGTCTGTTACTTCATGAACTGAGCCACTGGAGTGCAGCACAGTTGTTCGATAAAGTGCAAGGTCTATAAAAATCAAAATCAAGGTATTTGATAAAAATAATACGCTGTGGCTACAGTTAACCATAGCTCGAATCGAGTTCCGGTAAACATTTGCGCATGCGCGGCTACTGCTATTTACATGTGCATTGTGGTGTTGGAGGTTTTTGGTCACATGGTTATGATTTCTAAGTAACCTATCGGTTCAATGTTTCAATCATGAAGTTTACATTCTTCCAGGATTTGAAAAAATATAGTAGTGTAAAAGAAAGAAAATGTTAAAGGATGAGCTTGTATATTATGAATTAAAGTACAAATGTACTCATGGTGGTGTAAAGAAAAGTAAGTCCGACCCAACCAAAAAAAAGTAAGTTCAAGGAAAAAGCTATGCGAAGAGCCTTTAAACAAATCATTATATACCTAAGCTATTTATTACCTAAACTCAAAAATACCTTATTGTTCTCAATAAAGTACGAGGAAATCAAAACAGTTTGGGTTAGTAGAGTGGCGGAGACTGTCAGATTGAAAATAAATATTAGCTACATTTTTTCAGTGCATGTGATGCTGATGACTTCAATAATTTTTATAAAGTGATTTCATATTTACTCTCTATCCCTGCATTTCAGCATTTGTGTAAAGGATTTTTTCGGTGATGAATAATAAGTGAAGAGATGAGAGGAGCAAAGCATCTTTGAATCTCATAATTTATGACGAAGTGAAGATTTATTTCAATTTGAATGTTGATTGCAAAGATGCTTTGCAACTCTTCACCAGTAACAATTATTTATTGATGATTGCCAAAATCAATAAGAAATATATTTTTAAGAATAACTAATTGATTTTTTATTAAATTTAAAATTCATTGTACTCATTTTGTATCCCATTATAATACTCATGTATTGTATTTTGAATATCCATTTAAAATTAATTTATTTGCATGGGCTACTTATAGAAGTTATCAAAACATAATAAAGCACCCTTTATTATTTTTTCCAGGAGCACATTCAAGCTCTAAAATAAAAAAAATACTACTCAATAATCAGCCTTGTGGAGCACTAGATAGAAGAATACCATGAATATGTTGATATGAATGCTAATATGAAGATTTAAAACGTTAGAAGCAAAAACAGTAAATTGAATTAATGTAAAAGAAGATTCCATATCTACACTACAGCAAAATAATATAGTATAATAAACTAATAACTATTATTCAATTCGATTTAGATAATCCCATTTTTGATGAAATCATGCAAACCTAGAAATATAACATAATATGGAGGATAGTCTTATATGTACATGAATTCGTCAATACTTTTTTATTTATTTATTCATTTTTCATTTGAACTTGAAAATGGCTAAAATAAGCTGGAACCGGTCGTTCATTAAAAATATTTCATATAAATAAAGGGTGTTTTATGCTTTTAATAAATCATTTAAAATTGTATTTTGAGAAGTACACATAGCTTTGGCCAGAGGGGTGCAATTTTTTTGCATTAAATTTCTTAATCTTGTATACCTCAAATTATTTTGCAATACAGTAGCCTAGAGTTGATTAAATTGTTGAAGAGTAACAATATTATGCATTTTTTCAAGACATACCTATTATAACTTACATTTTGAATTTACAAGACCAACTCCAAAACTGTTTGGATTGAATAAAATAAATTATATGTTTTTTTCATGATACTATATTAAACAATTCTTCAGTATGAGCGTGTGCTTTGTAACAAATTAAATTAATTTATTTATGATTATTTTCGTCATACCAGTATGTAATCAATAACTTTCCAAGCTATCATGTTCTTATTTGAATAAATCGAATTATTCTATCATTAGTCATTATTAATTAAAAGAATAATTATAATGGATTCTAATAGTAATCAGTGATATTCATGTCAATAACGTGTATTCTTGTGAGTATATAAGAATGCCATAAAGAAATATGCTGACTGCTAAACTTCGGGTTTGGCAGGACCCTCAATTGTTTGTATTGTGAATAAAAAATTTGATTTGATTTGACTTTTTGAATATACAGGTGCAAATGACATGTACTTTATTTAAACCTAATGTACTTTATTTTTTAGGCCTGTGATTACCAATGTACTTCATTTTCTAAAGATGTGTGGTATGCTTCTGATGAATAAACCATTTATAACATTATCAGGAATTATATATATCTATAAACTATCTCCAGCACAGATTCATCAATAAAACCCTAGATATTTTAATTTATTTGTGCTGTTTTATGAATTGATTTGTGCCGTTCTGTGTTGTACTAGCCTAATGCCAGCCCTGCACACTCTCAAAGTTCAATATCTTCTTCAAATTGACAGCACAAGATAAACTTTTTGCAGCAAAAAACAGCACAAATTGAGCACTGAATCCTTAGATATTTTGTTATATTTGTGCTTTTTTGTGAATCAATTTGGGTGGTTTTGGGTGGTGATGCCACCACAAAACAGCACAAATTGAGCACTAAATCCCTAGATATGATGATTTATTTGTGAATTGATTTGTACCATTTTGGGTGGTGCAAACTAGAAGCCAGCCCTACCCACTTTGAAAGTCCAATATCTTCATTGAATTGATAGCACAAAATAAACTTTTTTCAGCACAAAAAAGCACAATTTGAGCACTAAATCCTTAGATATGTTGATTTATTTGTGCTGTTTTGTGAATTGGTTTGTACCATTTTGGGTGGTGCAAGCATGAAGCCAGCCCGCCCACTTTCCAGGTTGAATGTCTTCTTTGAATTGATAGCACAAAATAAACTTCTTACAGCGCAAAGCAGCACAAATTGAGCACTGAATCCCTAGATATAATGATTTATTTGTGCTGTTTTGTGAATTGATTTGTACCATTTTGGGTGGTGCAAGCATGAAGACAGCCCGCCCACTTTCAAAGTTGAATATCTTCTTTAAATTGATAGCACAAATGAAAATTTTTGCAGCACAAAACAGCACAAATTGAGCACTAAATCCTTAAATGTGTTGATTTATTTGTGCTGTTTTGTGAATTGATTTGTACCATTGTGGGTGGTGCAAGCGTGAAGACAGCCCACCCACTTTCAAAGTTGAATATCTTCTTTAAATTGATAGCACAAATGAAAATTCTTGCAGCACAAAACAGCACAAATTGAGCACTAAATCCTTAAATATGTTGATTTATTTGTGCTGTTTTGTGAATTGATTTGTACCATTTTGGGTGGTGCAAGCGTGAAGACAGCCCGCCCACTTTCAAAGTTGAATATCTTCTTTAAATTGATAGCACAAAATGAACTTTTCACAGCACAAAACAGCACAAATTGAGCACTAAATCTTCAGATATGTTGGTTTATTTGTGCTGTTTTGTGAATTGATTTGCGCCATTTTGGGTGGTGCAAGCATGAAGCCAGCCCACCCACTTTCAAAGTTGAATATCTTCTTTAAATTGATAGCACAAATAAAAATTTTTGCAGCACAAAACAGCACAAATTGAGCACTAAATCCTTAGATATGTTCATTTATTTGTGCTGTTTTGTGAATTGATTTGAGCCATTGTGGGTGCTGCAAGCGTGAAGCCAGCCCTACCCACTTTCAAAGTCCAATATCTTTCTTTAAATTGATAGCACAAAATAAACTTTTTACAGCACAAAACGGCACAAATTGAGCACTAAATCCCTAGATATGTTGATTTATTTGTGCTGTTTTGTGAATTGATTTGTGCCATTTTGTGTGGTGCAAGCGTGAAGCCAGCCCGCCCACTTTCAAAGATGAATATCTTCTCTAAATTGATAGCACAAATAAAAATTTTTGCAGCACAAATTGAGCACTAAAACCCTTGATATGTCAATTCTTTTTTGCCGTTTTGGGTGGGGCCAGCCCGCCCACTTTCAAAGTTGAATATCTTCTTTAAATTGCTAGCACAAATAAAAATTTTTGCAGCACAAAACAGCACAAATTGAGCACTAAATCCCTGGATATAACAATTAGTTTTTGCCGTTCTGGTAGTCACCTTAGACCAGTTATAGAATAGACACGCTGTGAAGTCTAGCCTCTGAAGCCAACATCTACTGCCACACCGCCCCATCGTGACGTCAGCATCAGATGGAAAACTTTTCTGCAGTTTGTTTACATTGTTTTCCATAGCAGATTGTGTCTATTTCAGATGGAAGTAAATTATTATTCATGAAAATAGTGAATTATTATTAATGAAAATATTTAATTCCATAAATATTATTTATGAAAAACACCCACGTGGCTAAAGTGCACGTCCAGTGCCAACATACCTGTCATCAAATTTTTGGTTGGGATCGATTTAGTATGTTATTTTGAGCACAAAATCACAAAAATTAAACGGCGCTCACTATTGTTTTTAAAATAAACTAAGTTCAAAGTAGCAAAACTTAACCTATAAGTAGCTAAGGTTAGGAAAAGCTGTAGGTTAGGAAAAGCTTTAGATTAGGACAAGCTTTATGTTAGGAAAGCTTAGGTTAGGAAAAGCTTTGGGTTAGGAAAGCTCAGATTAGGAATATCATAATTTGATGATTTCAATGATCAAAATGGCTGCTACTCATAGGTTAAATGCATGTAAAATTGTGCTACTTTGAACTTAGTTTATTTAAAAAACAATAGTGAGTGCCGTTTAATTTGTGTGATTTTGTGCTCAAAATAACATACTAAATCGATCAAAACCAAAAATTTGATAATAGGTATGTTGGCACTGGACGTGCACTTACACCAACTCACGCTGAAATAGAAATAGAAAATAATGTAAACAAACTCTATAGAAAAGTTTTCTATCCTATGCTGACGTCCGGATGGGGCGATTTGGCAGTAGATGTTGGCTTCATCAACTTTCAGTATGAATATACAATGGGCCGTGTCTATTCTATAACTTGTCTAAGGTAGCCACCCCTCCAGACAACTAAGATTTTGTCTTTAGGTTATGTTATGTTGTGAAATGTGAGATTTGTTATTTTTCTTGTAGGAATTTAGGCACGCAGTTCTAGCTATTAGATTTTAGACATAAATCTAATTTCATTTGTGAGAATTTTATGCTCATATGCTAAAGTCTAGGTCCAGTGATTTAATTTCGAACATTGTGGACTAGTAGATGTATTCCAGTAATACTGCAATAATTGAGTAGGCCTATAGAGTCATAGAGCAAGATTATTGATTACAAAAATTATGTTATTACTCCCATTTCTCAAGGTTTCCAATAATAGTTAAAATATAATATAAACAATTTGAGCTTTTGATCTATCTGAAAATGGATAATGTACATGTTATAATGCATCCAATAATAAGCTCCATCCAAAAGATAGCATTGTACGAAACAAAAACAGTGAGTCTACTTATTATTTATGTGTTGCTACTAAGACTTAGGCCTTTAGTCTTATAGTCATAAATAATAACAATAATGGTTAATATTTTTTATTGTTCTAAGAACTTATGACTATTCTACAAATAATTAATTTCTATAACTGTTTCAACAATGGTACCTAACTTATGTTCCGGGCGCAAATGTCATGGATAAGGCACTCCGTGGTCATTTTTGAGTAACAGCCATGGAAGATTCAATAAGTCCATATTTTACGGCTGGAGCGTCATCGGAAAAAAGAGTAAAAAGTAATGCTTGCATTGGAAAACACGCTTTTTCCACCATATGCCAAACCTAACCATTAGAAAACCGTGTAACTCATGACTCCTTGAAGCTACAGACTTGGGAATGGTATCAATCTCTTTATAATGATGTGTAGAAAGAGATTATCCATGATGGTAATCTCAAAAGTGTTTGTCATCATGAAAAAAACAAGATGGCGAAAAAATATTTTGATTTTCAAGTAATCGTCTGTAATTCTAATAATGTCAAGGATATCGAATCAATTCAACCATCTGGGAGGTCCAAAATAATCATACCACGATATCCGAATGATTTATGCAATTCCACCAACTTTTACTAAGGTGAATATAACTTAAAACTCTTAAAATCAGATTTTTGGCCGCCATCTTGGATTTTTCTATGATGACACACATTTTTGAGATTTGCCAACATGGATAATCCATTTCCACACATCTTTACGAAGAGTTTGATACCATTTTCAGGTCTGTACCTTCAAGGGGTCATGAGTTACATGGTTTTCTAATTGTTCAAGTTTGGCATATGGTGAAAAAAGAGTGTTTTCCGTTGCAAACAGTAGTTTTTCTCTTTTTCCAATGTCGCTCCAGCCGTAGAAGTTGGGGTTTCATGTGATTAAAATCACACTAACCGTAATACCGGGCTATGAGACCTGTAGACTAATTTTGATGTTGAATAAATCTGTTTAATCATTTTAATTCAATAATTATGCTACTAAGTGTTACTTAAGTTCCTAGTAACTGATTTTATTGCCTTTCAATGAAATATAATTTTTATTTTGTTAAAAAGGAATGAAATAAAAGTTTGTACATACCTTTCAACTTTTTTTATTATAAAAGTATCGATAATCACACTAAAATTCTTTCTTTACTTGTGATAGGCTTATCCATAACTTATCAGTTGAAAATTCACTTATATTTAAAAAAACATGAAACTATATTATACTATACACTATTAGTAAAAAAGGACTATGTCTATCATTAAACGTAATAGCCGGTATAAGAGACCAGAGTCACAAAAACATTCACCGTAATACCCGGTATGACAGACCGGTAGAACTTATGAATTGATATGTCACATCTGAACCGCAAGCTGACTGACTCGATCTCATAATAGCTTCCCTGTCCGTGCACTTAAGATTCACAACCGGATGCCGGTGTATTTCCGTGAACAGGGGAAAAAATCTTCAAGAAGGCACTTCGTGAGAAGCTTGTGAGTCTGGCTCTACTCCCTGGATGAAGAGTCGATCCAATGTTTTCTGAGATCTATGACTGGCCTCCCTTCTTGATCTCAGTCTAGTTATCAAGTTTTATTTTTTATGACGCAATCTATCCAGCAAGTGCTGGTCATGGATGGAGACTTCTGAATTACTGAAAGCTTAAACTGGAAAAAGTAGTTGGACTTATAGAGGGGTAGGAGGGGTAAGGCTACCGGAGAGGAGCGGAATTTACACTGATCAGGGCCGACACCCTGCAGAAATAAATATCGCTGCTGGTCTCTGAGACCAGGTATTACAGTTAAGGTGTTAATCAGATGTCATTTTGAAGAGTTTATAATATTCTACAACACTGTGTCAATAATATTAATGTTTGTTCACTCTGAATACATTTACAGGGTAAAAAATAAAGTTTTGCTCCCAAAAAAATCAAATTTCAAGAGTTTGAAACTACATTCACAATAGTAAAACTTGGTGGAATTGGATAAATCTTTTGGATATTGTAGTATGATTATTTTTGAGCTTCCTGATGGCTGAATCGATCCGATATCCTCGACAATAATAGAATTACAGACGATTTCTTGAAATTCGACATATTTTTGCCGCCATCTTGTTTTTTTCGTGATGACAAACACTTTTGAGATTGCCATCATAGATAATCTCTTTCTACACATCATTATAAAGAGATTGATACCATTCCCAAGTCTGTAGCTTCAAGGAGTCATGAGTTACACGGTTTTCTAATTGTTGGGATTGGCATATGGTGGAAAAACGTGTTTTCCGCTGCAAACAGTACTTTTCTCTCTTTTTCCGATGACGCTCCAGCCGTAAAATATGGACTTACAGCCTCCAACCAGATGTCACTTTGAAGCTTTGGAAATATTCTACAACACTGTGCCAATAATACTAGTGTTTGTCTACTACGAATACATAATACAGAGTGAAAAGTGAAATATTGTCCAATATTCTTATTCATCTTGTTGTAACGAAGAGATTGAGACCTTTTGCAAGTCTCTATCTTAAAGTAGTCATGAAAAAATCGATTTTATAGTTCTACCTTGATACCTCATGCGTATGGAAAAACGCACCAGAAATCATGCAGGGTTTTCTTTGGATTGATTGATTGATTGATTGAGTACTTTATTTATGTAGATTACAATATATACTGTCTTATACACTTATATACAATAGCTTACAATACAGCAAAATTATAGATGAATTTACATGATATAGACTAAGAAAATAATTATTGAACTGTATATGATATGAAAAAGCAATTTGTAATATAATAACTATAGATAATAATTATATTGTTATGCATCTACATAAATTGGCGGAGCTTTGGACATATCAATGTCCATTCTTCGGAAAGAATATTAAAAATACTCCCCACTAACTCTCTACCAAAACGTTAATTTCATTATTTAAACTAAGGATTTATTTATTAATGGAAATATTGTAAAAGTTTTAATCAATATGAATATTTAAGAGAAAAAAAACAGAAAATTGATAAAGTAAAATAATTATATAGGTAGATAAGATCAAATAATTGATTAATAAAATGAAGTAGGCTGAAAGTAGATCAGGGTAATCAACTTTCAGTAATATACAGCAGTATGCAGTGGATAATTGAAATAACATGAGTTTATATAATATATATACAATTCGTTCTATAACAGGTTTAAAGATTTGTATTTGTGGGATGGGTGGGGGATGGTTGTCATGTGATCGTTCTAGGGCCGGACAGTTTCAGTCATTTGTTCCAAAAGATGTTTTTTTAAAGTCAGGATGAAGCTCGCTCGGCTCTCGATGGACCTGATAGAAACAGGAAGTGCATTCCATGCACGACAGGCACTGACTAAGAAGGATTTTGTGAAAATAGTAGTTCGATGATTGGGTATCCTTAAAGTACTTTCTCCGGTTCTAGTATGTGAAGCATCTATCCTCCTACCTTCAGAGACAAATTTGAAATCATCTTTAAAATAGTTCGGATTACCGTATTTCAAGATATCTCTAACAAGCTTGACTATTCGAAAAAGCCTTTGATGGGAAGCTTCAATGTTGAACTAGCAATGTGGGCTGGGGTGATATGATCATGGCGTTGGAGAGAGTAGACGAAACGTAGACAATAATTTTGGCAACGCTGTAGTTTATCATTCAGAGTGACTTGCATATCGTTAAGAACAGAATTACAATACATTAAATGTGGGAAGATGAGAGATTGAACCAATAATAATTTAATGTTTCTAGGGAGAATATCGTGCATTTTCTTCAATGCATGCATGGCTAAGAATACCTTTTTACAAGTTTTGTTCACTTGTTCTGACCAGTCAAGAGTATTATTCATAATAATGCCTAAATTTTTAACTGAGCTACAGTAAGGAATGTCATTACCATCTACACTAATTTTGTGAATCGATTCAAGGTCAATATTGTTTATAAGACGAGAATATCCAATTATAATTGGTTGTGTTTTGATGGGATTAAGCTTAAGGCCATTTTTCCTTGTCCATTCCACTATCGAATTGATATCCTGATTCATTATTCCAACTGTTTCATTAATTTTTGTTATTGGAGGGAGCTGGAGAACTAATTTTTGACGTACAGCGCATGAAGATATATCGTTCCTAAGTTTAAAAAACGCTCTAAATTTCATAGATTAAAAATTTCTCTGTATCTCTTGCACAAAAAAAGTTATAATGCAATGAAATTTTGAACAAATTTAGAAAAAAAGTTTTTTTGGGCTTTTAAAGGTTATAACTAAAAAATATGCGTTTTAAAGGAAAATTTTATAGAACAAAAATTGTAGTGGAAGATTTTAAAAATATTTTCGTCTGAAAAAAACAGTTGAATATCTTGAACGGTTATTGAAGTAGAAGCGATATAGCAAAACCCTGAACATTTTGGCGGTCATCTTGTTTCCGAGGTGTTTGCCTGTGATTTCAACTTATCATCATCACGATTCTTATTATGCGAGACGAATAAATTGAGACATCTCCCATGGTTGTTACTCAAAAATGACCACGGAATGACATTTGCGCCCGGACTATTATGTCATAATGATGTTTTTGTAGCTTTGTCAAGACTGTAGGCTACGGCGTAATTCTAGATTAAGTGCCATTATAGCTTTCATCAAATTTTTGGTTGACCAAAAATTACATTGTAAGCTATTAAAATTTAAACAAGCTAGATGATTACCGTTAGCTTATATATGTAATTGCTCATATTTAAACAGATCCGGGTTAAGCAGCGTTTACACCAAAGTTATCAACATGTTAATTAACAATGTTAATAACTTAATCCTTATAGATTCTATTAGATTGAAACTCATCATACACATGATGAACATAATGTGTTTGTTATGTTCCGTTTAATCTAATAGAATCTAGGCTATAAGGATTAAGTTATTAAAATTTTATGAATAACTTTGGAGTTAACCCAGCTTTATTGTTTACAGGCTAAATAAACTTTATTGAATATCATTCACTTCTTAGTTGCTGCAACTGTAGAGGAGTAGGCTAATATTTGCCTCATTTTCATTTTAACTTACCCTATCGTTTTCCATCATTTTTTTTCCAGAAATTGTGTATAATTGCGTCAAACAACACGCAGAGTGTGTTTCGAGTATTAAACATTGATAGGATGGAACCCTTGGAGCTAGTAGTTGCTGATGATGGAGTAGAATACACGCAGGAACAAGTTTGGGAGCTTGTACAAACTCTGGATCCCGGCGGCAGAAGCCGCGCCAATACTTCTAGGGCTGTCTCTGCTTTTGGAATTGTTGGTCAGTATTGTAAATTATTTTTAAAATCATTCAATAAGCAACAATTGAAAAATTATAAATTTATAATGACCTATATTGGTATATGTATGTATGTATATTTATATGTATATGTATAACCGGGGTATATAAATTATCAACCGGGTACATCCGATAAGCAGTTTCACTTACTTTCTGACGTTTTGTCATTATCTCAAATGATATCTTCGGAGCGCAAGTAATGCTACACTGACTCCTGCCTGTGCTTCGAAATTCTTCCTCTTGGTCGAAGGGAGTACCTCCTTCTCCCACGTGCTCGGTCTGGCGCTGCTGGGTGAATGGAATTCCGGAGAAGTATCTGGCTTTTGTGATGTGTTTGTTGTGTTCAGAATGATTTTCCAAAGAGAACGGGTTCTTTTTCCCGGATTTCCAACGGGTTTCTTTAGAAATTTTGAAATAGTTTTCTTTAGACATTTTGAAATAGCCTACAAACCTTTCCAAACTATTTCAAAATTTCTAAAGAAACCCGTTCAGAGATTAGAGCTAGAAAATCAAGGCGTTTACAGCATCTCCTGCCTGAATTGTGACAATATGTATGTAGGTCAAACAAATAAGAAGAATATCATCCAGGAAAGAGGAACACAAACTGAGCATAAAAAACAAACAATCCACCTCAGCTCTTTACTACCACAAAAAGAACACAGGGCACAAAATAAACTTTAAAAATTGTAAACAAATAGCCAACATTCAAGATTTTCTGGTTAGGATTGTACGAAAAGCTCTGGAAATAGAGAAACAAGGTAGCCTTAACAAAAGGGATGACAGTAAAAATATCTCTTCTCTTTGGAAAATCATTCTGAACACAACAAACACATCACAAAAGCCAGATACTTCTCCGGAATTCCATTCACCCAGCAGTGCCAGGCCGAGCACGTGGAAGAAGGAGGTACTCCCTTCGACCACGAGGAAGAATTTCGAAGCACAGGCAGGAGTCAGTGTAGCATTAACTGCGCTCCGAAGATATCATTTGAGATAATGACAAAACGTCAGAAAGTAAGTGAAACTGCTTATCGGATGTACCCGGTTGATAATTTACCATATTCATCCATCAGCGAATTTTTAAAAGTTATATATATAAATATATATATATATATATACTTTACTAAAAAGTAACTTAGTAAAAAGTAAAAACTAAAAGTTATATATATATAAATATATATATCAAAATAATACATACAAAAGATACCTATCGGATGGAGTTCCAATGGGGCAGAGCCCTAGTTTTCATGTTACTTCTATTTTTCCTGCCACACAGAATAGAAAATATGCATTTAAGAATATGAGAGTGTAGGCGATTATAAGAAGGATATTGAGATTATAAGATTTTGCTAAAGATTTGCAATTAGCAATCTTCTCATTGAAATCCTAGAGATCAGAAATTATCCAGACGATTTTGTAAAATGAAGAACTTCCCCTCAATGGAGGGAAACCATATATTTGATATATTTGACATCTCGTACACCTTCAAATGCGGTTTTAAACGATGAAATAACAACAATAATAATAATTATTATTATTCTCCGAAGATATCTATCGCCTACACTCTCATATTCTTAAATGCTTATTTTCTATTCTGTTGGCAGGAAAAATAGAAGTAACATGAAAACTAGGGCTCTGCCCCATTGGAACTCCATCCGTTAGGTATCTTTTGTATGTATTATTTATATATATATATATATATATATATATATATATATATATATATATATATATATATATATTATTGCTATTGTTTAATTATTACTATATTATTATTATTATAGAGATGTATTTGTCACGCTATTATTTCAAAATTCAGAACTCAACTATCCTAAAACTCAATTCATAGATAGAAAACAGAGCAGACAACCAAACACAAGCTGTGTTTAAACTTTCATATTTACCACTTATAGTCCAGTCACTATATGCATTGGTACATGCAATTTTATATTGTAGTTCTGATTTTTGAATATATTATTTGGGTACATAACAGAAGTCCAGAACCAATTTCTTCATGCAAAATTTCCTTGTGCTAGATACAGGGTGACCCAAAAACCTCGTATTTTTGGCTCATTTTCCAGTTTTCAGCTATTTCTGCCAAATCTCGTAATCGGACAGAAAAATCTGCTCTCTCCTTTTTTCTAGAATATGAAATTCTGAATAAAATGAGATCATTCGGAACTCTCTATCTCCAATGAGTACTGAGTTATGATTTTTCAAAAATGAATGAAATTTGAAAATCAATCAAATTGAAAAATCAATTTTGATGAATTTTAATTTCAATTTGATTGATTTTCAAATTTCACTCATTTTTGAAAAATCATAACTCAGTACCCATTGGAGATGGAGAGTTCCGAATGATCTCATTTTATTCAGAATGTCATATTCTAGAATAAAGGAGAGAGCAAATTTTTCTGTCGGATTACGAGATTTGGCAGAAATAGAAGAAAACTGGAAAATGAGCTGAAAATACCAGGTTTTTGGGCCACTCTGTATCTAGCACAAGGAAATTTTGCATGAAGAAATTGGTTCTGGGTTTCTGTTATGTACCCAAATAATATATTAAAAAATCAGAACTACAATATAAATTGCAAGCACACCCCCTTTTTTATGTCTATATTGACTGGACTTATGACTGGTCAGGGAAGCACACACTGCATGAAGAGACAAGTGAAAATGGAAAAAGACTTGCTGAATTGGCCGTGGAACAGGCACTCATGATTGCAAGCACAATGTTTAGGCACAAAAGAATACACTTGGGTACATGGAAAATGCCTGGGTCAAACATTGTAAATCAAATTGACCATGTGCTTATCTCAAAAAGACATACCAGCTCTGTGGAGAACGTGAGAGTGCTTAGAGGACCAAACTGTGACTCTGATCACTACATGCTCAAAGCAACCATACTAGAAAAGCTAGCCTCAGGTGAAAGAAGGTTGGAAGAGAGGAGGACAAGATGGAATGTGGATAACTTCCATGATGATGGAAAGAAAGAGGAATTCCAAACAAGGCTGGAGGAGCAGATAGAGGTTGCTATAGAACAGGTGCAGAGGACTGACAATGTGGGAAATGTATGGTATATTATGAAGGATACCATAAAGAAGGTAGCTAAGGAAGTCATTGGGGAGAGAAGAGAAGGACGAAACATCGAGTGGTTCGATGATGAGTGTAGGGCTATTATTGAGCAGAAAAACCAATGCAGACTTGCAATGATTCAAAGAGAGACAAGACGGAAGGTTGAAGCATATAAAGAGAGTAGAAGAATAGCTAAGAGACTAATGAGAAGGAAAAAGAGAGAATATCTGAAGGAAAAGTTAACAAACATAGAGGAGCTCAACACAGCCAATGAAGCAAAGAAATTTTATCATGCAGTGAAAGTGATGAATAAGGGATTTCAGTCTAGGAGCATGGGATGTAAGGACAAGGAAGGAAATGTATTGGCTGAGGAGCAGGAAGTAATGGATAGATGGGCGGAGTATTTTGTGGAACTGACTATGAGTGAGGAGCTGGGTAGAGTGGAGGAATGGGTACCTAAGTACCACACGGCAGACGTGGAAGTTGTGAAACCTTCAGATGAAGAAGTGAATGATGCAATCAAAAGACTAAGATATGGGAAAGCATCAGGAGAGGACCAGCTAATTTCGGAGATATGGAGGCATGGTGGACGGTCTCTGGCTGAATGGATACATGAGCTGATTGGCCTGGTCTGGGATAGAGAAGAGATGCCAAAGGATTGGGGGAAAGGCCTGGTGTGTCCTATATTCAAAAAAGGAGATAAGCAAGACTGTGGCAACTACAGGGGAATCACACTGCTGGACGTTGCATACAAGATTTTCTCCTCAGTACTGACCAGGAGGATTAGTGCTTATGCTGAGTCCATCATTGGAGAGTACCAATGTGGATTCAGGCCAGGCAGAGGAACAACAGACCAGATATTTGCACTTCGTCAGACCATGGAAAGATGCTATGAGTATGGAATAGACCTGCATATGTTATTCATAGACTTCAAACAGGCCTTTGACAGCATCAATAAAGTGAAGGTGCTAGACACAATGGAGGAGTATGGAATGCCCCGAAAACTGATAAGACTGGTGAAGGTGACACTCTCTCAAAGTGTAGGTATGGTGCTGATTAATGGGAAAATGAGTAGGGAATTCAGGGTGGACAGTGGAGTTAGACAGGGTGACACTCTCTCAGCGCTGCTCTTCAATCTGGTCTTGCAGAGAACATTAAACAAGGTGGATATGACAGGAAGCATAATGTACAGAACTATTCAGGTGCATGCTTATGCAGACGACATAGTTATAGTTGCTAGGAGTGATCGGGCATTGAAAGAAACCTTTCTGGTGATTGAGGGAGAAGGACGACAGGTTGGTCTGAGAGTAAATGAAGGAAAAACAAAGTACATGAAGATAAAAAAGACAGCTGTAGAGAGACGACATCTGGGAAAGCTGGATATTGGCGAGTATTCCTTTGAAGAGGTTGAAAGGTTTAATTACCTTGGCGCAGAGGTCAACCAAGGGAATAGAATATCCCCAGAAATAAAAAGAAGAATAATGCTTGGCAGCAAAGCATTTTTTGCCAATATGCAATTAATAAGATCGAGAGCTATTTCCAGAGAAACGAAAATGAAAATGTTCAAAACCTTGATACGACCTGTCGTGACATATGGCTGCGAAACTTGGACTCTAAATGCAGCGGACACTCATGCATTGAGAGTATTTGAAAGGAAGGTGATAAGAAGAATCTATGGCCCTAGAAATGAAGGAGGGATTTGGAGGATCAGATATAATGAAGAGATCGAAATCCTACTCAAGAGGCAGAATATTGTCAGATTCGTGAAGTCAAGAAGAATAAGCTGGCTTGTGCATGTAGAGAGGATGCCACAGGAGAGAGCCCAGCAGAAGCTCATGCGAGAGGTCTTCTACAGTGCAAGAAGAAGAGGAAGGCCGAGAAGGAGCTGGCTGAGAGAAGTAGAGAACGACCTGCGTGTGATGGGAGTGATGCAGTGGAGAGTGTTAGCCCGGACAAGAAACGATTGGAGGCGAATTGTGGAGGAGGCGAAGGTTCTTCATGGACTGTAGCGCCGGCATAAGTAAGTATTGACTGGACTATTACGTGAGTTGCACATTCTAACCTTTCACTATAAAAACAAAGTGAGACGAACCAGCTGATGAAAAATCTTTAAAATACTTGATCATTTGCTCCAGAGTTCAGAAGCATAAGGTATAAAAGTATAAGGTAAAGCTTATTCGTATAAAAATGAGCAAATGCTTATGCTTCTGCTTCTACCTAATGCTCATTAGCAAAACCTTATGCTCCATGCTCATGCTCATGAGCATATGCGCAGTTTTTATTTATACGGTCCATTGTCCTTAAGTAAGATTTACTTCCAACTGTAAGAATTTCTTTCAAATGCTCCACATTGAAACAATGTTGGCAGTAACAGTGAATCTTAAATAGCAAAAGAACCTTGTCCAATGCCGCGCAGCTTGCAGTATAGAAATGATTCTGCTACCAATTATCTTTCAGAAAAACAAGAATGTATAAAATACATAATTTGTTTGCTGTTCTCTGGCAACAAAATCAAACCTGATAAAACCTTTTTATGTCGAGGGGGTGTTAGATGCTGTGCGGTTTCTATTCGGTACTAAATCCAAACCAGATTACCGTTTTACATTTATCAGAATAGAACGAAAACAAACAGAACCGTATGTGTGCAACTAGCCTGAATCTTTTTTCTTTCAATGAATAAATTCATTTCAGGTTTTGTACGATTTCTGGAAGGATACTATCTTATAGTCGTCACAAAACGGAGGAGGGTTGCAGTCATTGGATTGCATACAATTTATAAGATAGAAGACACGTCAATGATTTACATCCCCAATGAGTCTGTCAGGATTCCGCACCCCGATGAGCCAAGATATCTGAAGATGTTTCAGAGTATTGATTTGTCCAGTAATTTCTATTTCAGGTAGGCTATGTGTTCTCACTAATACTATTCTACTAATTTTGTAATATTCACACATTGCAATGTAATAATTAACTTTTTTCTACCCCAAACTCAAGTGACTTGATAATGGCATTATAGCTGAAACATGTCGTCTCAATAAAAATAGAAATAAAAGGATAATAGCTGATTCATTTAAAAAAAGTGATATATATTATGTTATATTATTTTACGTTAATGGTGGTAAAAAATGTTAATCAAACACGGTTATGTAATTTTAATATATATATATATATATATATATATATATATATATATATATATATATATATATATATATATATATATATATATATAAAATCAAGCACTATCCTATTTGGGACGTATCCTTGATATTGTGAGAACTTTCAACAGTTTTTATGAGAATGTTTATCATTGCAGGCAGAACCTTTTTTCGCACAGATTTAGATTCTTGATTCTCACATTAGAAGAGTGTGTTTGAGGTCAGTTGTGCTAGTAGATAGTAGTAGTCAATTTTCGTTTTTATAGTAGCAGCCTATTTTTATTTGTATTAATCAGTTAATTTCAACTCTAAAGATTGAAACAATTTTGTTTTAATTTGCCCTACATACCTACGTAAGAGAAAAGTCCTATTAATCGTAAATTCTCTCAGTGCATTATGGCGCACTGCCAAGGTGCGTGATTCAGGGATTATTGACGGTTTCTGATTAGATGCCCCTCCGAAGTTGATATTTTCTGCTTCGATGAAGAATTTCCAACGTCAATGAAGACGTATCCTTGTAATTTTCAAATTATACTTATTGCGGAATACAGGTACACCTGCTTGTTCCTTACGAGTGTGTCCAATTGAAGGTGTGATTTGAATAACAATAAATGAGCTTTGTTAATTTATGTTTTAGCGAGAACAGAGAGAAATTCTGTCGACATTAATTTGTAATATTTTATTCCAGTTACAGCTATGATATAACACAGACCCTTCAAGTGAACATGTCAATACCTACAAATTTGGATCGTTACAACGGATGTTTCAAAAGCAGTTCAAATGCCAGTAAGTAATTTTTCAAAATTTACTTGGAGTAAAATTCTATTTTCTAGTTTACAAAAGAATAAGGGTATAATTATTAATGTAGCTTATGTTAGAAAATAATTTTATTGTAAATTTTTGAAATACATTTTTAAATGTATTGATTGAAGATTGTATATTAACATTTTACAAGAGTAATGACAGCCGGAGTGAACGTTATACTGACCTGAGGCTTATACCGAAACAAAGTTTTAGCGGTCCCATATTAAAGTGCAGTTTATTCATAATAAATATTCTAGATTGTACAAACTCTTTACTATGATACTATTTTAGAATTGAGTCTTTTTTCCGTTAAAGAAATTTGAAATAATTTGCTAGTTAGTGTAAAATTAAAAAATATTCAATCAAATTCTTTATTTTTTACACATTGTTGTACAGTAAAACACTAAATCAATCATGTTTAATATCAGTATAATAAAAAGTTTTCTTATATTAATAAGTTACATTATCAAAAACTCCGTCAATACTGTAAAATTTCCCCTTTAGCAAAAAAGAAAATACATCAATTTTGAAATATCTGCGATCTACCCTTGATTGCAGATGGTAGGTGATTAAAGAGCTTGATTCCCATATATCTCGGCTTCTCCTCAAAAAGCCTTAACCTATGTGAGACAACACATAAATTTCCCTTGCCTCTAGTATTGTATTGGTGAACCTGTGAGTTTGTTGTAAACTTTTCTCTATTATCATTTGTTCGCAAATGTGATTGATGAATACATTTAAGGCACAGTCAGAATACCCTGAGTCCTGAAAGCTCCTCTATAAGATTGGCCGAATTCAAGTCCAGCAAGGCATCTGACAGATTTTTTTCTGTATAAGAAAAATCTTTTCTAAATTTGATTTACTGGCGCTACCCCAGAGTTCAATGCCGTGAACCAAATGCGAATATATTAAAGGATTAGTATAAAGTTTTCCAGTACCAGATTGAGTAATTTTGATTCCAGTGCGCAATAAGAATATACTTTTTGAGATTTTACTGATAAGATTTTCTATATGTGACATGAAAGTGAGCTTGCTGTCTAGAAGCATTCCATTTTCTCTACATTCGAACTTCTATAGGTTGAGATTCAAGAACGAGCTTTGGCTGAAAGAACAAAGGCTTATTTTCGAACATGATCATATTACATTTCATTTTTATATTTATCACTGAAATACTGGGCCACATTGTTTCTATATAGGTTCATGTTACCCTCTAAATTGTAAAGACAGCTATCGCTGAACATTAGAGTCTTATCGTCAGCATACAACGTAATAGGGAACTTGTCTCCGAAGTGATATTGGATATCATCTTCATCATCATCTTCTATATCTATAAAAGGCTAAGTCCCGACAGACTGAAATCACACCACAGCCCTAACTACTAACCCTAAAAACTTGAAATTTTGCACAATTGTTTATGGTAGCCTCAAGACATCCACTAAGAAAGGATTATCAAAATTTGTCCCCCTGAGGGAGCTGGGGCCCCCAAAAATGTTGTACTTTTTAACCGTTCATTGCACAGCAAAGTCATGCGGAACTTTTCTGTTCAGATACAAAAAAAAAATTAGATCTATGCAGAAAAATTTCGATCAGGAGCAAAGGGGGGTCCAGGAGAGGGCATTTTTCGAAAATTTTGATGTAAAATCACACTACAGCTCAAACTAATTGGCCTACAGACTTGAAACTTTGCACAAATATTCTTCAAACATGCTAGACGTGCAGTAAGAATGGATTTTGAGATATTTTTGCCTCTAAGGGTTTCAAAGGATGAAAAAGGATCATATTAAGTAAGGTTATGAACATGGTAATGTAAACGCCATATGGAACTGAGATAATAATTGACACAGGATTATAATAAGTAAGGTTTTGAACATGGTAAGGTGAACGCCATATATGGAACTGAGATAATAATTGACACATGATATTCTAACATATGTTGTAATCATTGGAAAGCTTAAAATAATCTTATCAATCAGCTGATCGAATTAATTTTTTGGTGGTCGAGAGCGCGAGCTTGTCAGGTGTGTGTTCCATTGTTGTATGCTTGGCCAGTTCGGTTTGCGCCTTCTATCAGCTGTATATGAAGTCTCGAATACATTCCGATTAGAACAGAGCACAGATTTTTTCTTTGGTTACGAGTTTGTTGATAATTCTTTTTCCAAATTCAAATTTTATTGCCATCAAAAATCACATTGAAAACTTTCTTAATAGACAGTGTACGACTTTCTGCTAATATAATTGCAGGTCATTTATTAATAACTCTACTAGGTAATATCAATGAAATAAAAACTATTATATTAATTGGAACAATATTACAAAAACAAAATGTCAATACATTTATTTGTAGCAAGGCCAGAAAAAGACAAACTTGAGTACTAGCCGTGAGCTCATTCGATATAACTTATATATTTTGTTAATATTTTGTGAATAAAAAGTACGAGTTGATGAGAGATGTGAATAGAATAGAACTTTATTAACATAATTCAGATAATACAAAAAAGAGAAAAAGAAAACTCATTCACAAAAATACCTCGTTTGAAGAATAAATTCAAAATAACATAATATGTTCTCTTTAGGCAAAGAAAAAAAGTTCTTTAGGCTTGGCCGACGCCGTTAGCCGGGTTGATAGTTTACAGTCCTTATAATGTAAATTTATTGCAGACACAACACCATGCTCACACACAAAATGCTCAGAATGCTTACACATTCTCACTATGACACTAATCAAGTTCAATATGGGCGTCAATGTGGCTGGACTGATCAAAGACAAATAAAAACTTTAATAACTAATTTGAAATGACACTTATAATAAATAATAAAATAAATGTTTTATAATAATTTATAATAGATAAATAAATGACACAATAATCTATCAAACTATCAACGACTTTATTATTTACGAATCAAAAATTAAATTCCCTTATCAACTCTTTTCTATAAGCCCAATCCTCTCTCAAAAACCCGACCAGACTCTGCCAACATTTACCGTTTAAGTAATCTATCACTGCTTCTCTTTCCATTGACATTCTTTTCAGCCATTTCATCCTTAACTCTAACAGTATAGAGCAGCTACCGATAAAATGAAAGATATCCTCTGTTTCTCTGCTGTTACACATTGAACAAATACCAATCTCTTCTTCTGTATGTGGACTATGATTTAATGAAAATAATCCCCCTCTGGCTTTAAATATAAATGATATAACGTTGCGCCTATTCTCACCATTGATATAATCTATCGTACTATCAATTTTGACAGCTGCGTACACCTTATGGAACTGGGAACGCTCTCGTCTTTCTAGCCATTTATTTTAAAAATTTGTTTTAATTTTTATCAGTGCCCGCTCCCATGTTGCCTCCCACCCCTTTCTGAAATTCGCCGCTTGCCAGTTGCGCGCTGCTATCGGCAATTCGATATCATTATCATTCAATATCCTAGTCCATTCCGAATACCATCCACATGTTTCTTCTAAACATTACTTCGCAATCATTGATCGATATCGTTCAGCCGGGAGCTCGAAAGAGTGCAATATGTATTTAGTGTGTGCTCGCAACGTATGCAGCCACAAAATATCTTTTCCGGTCTCCAGGTAAATCATATAATTTGGCGTGTTTTTTGGCAAACCATATTATATTCTCTTAACAAATGATCTTAAAAATATCTTCAACTCTTTTCTCTCCATATACCCCCAAACCTAAGCCGCGTATGTCACTACTGCTTTTCATATTGTTTCAAATATCACCCACTTCATGGATAAAGGTGCCTCTTCATTCAAGATAAGTTTGCGCCATACGCTATTAATTCCAAATTTTGCTGCTGTCAATCTGCCTTTGAAATGCTCGGTAAGTGGCAATCTCGAGGAGAAAACTATGCCTAGATATTTATAAGTATTCACAACCTCTATCTCTTCGCCGCCTAACTTCCATTTCTCTTCTGCCGCTAATCTTCTACCTCTTCTGAAATCAACTATCTTCGATTTTGCCATATCAACTGTTAGGTTCCACCGAATGCAGTACTCGTTCAACCTATCTATCATTGACTGCAGTTGTTGCGCACTCTCCGACATGAGAACAACGTCATCCGCGTAGAGCAGAGAGTTTATCAAATTGTTGCCCACATACTCACTCAAATCATTCAAAAACAGGGCAAAAACGAAAGGAGACATCACACATCCCTGCTTTAATCCGTTTCCGGTAATAAAATGATCTGTCAAACCTCTGTCATCTCCACACCATTCTGTAGCTCTAGTCTCTTGATATAACTTCTTCAAGAACTCTATAAACCTCGAAGAAACTCCTAGCTCATTTAACTTAAAAAATAAAGAATTATATCAATACTATCGAATGCTCCTTTATAATCGACGAAAAAGCAATACAGTTTCTTCTTGGGTAGACTCAAACTATTTCTTATCATATTATATACTACAAAAATATTATCTATTGCCGAATTATTTCTTATCATATTATATAATACAAAAATATTAGCTATTGCCGAATAACGCTTGCGGAAACCACATTGATTTTCATGTAATATCTTTGTGTTTCCAACCCAAGTTTTTAATCGGTTCAACAATATAGCTGAGAATAGTTTAGCGATCGCATCAATGAAGGATATAGCCCTATAATTATTTACGTCATCAGCTTCTCCCTTCTTGTACAATGGAAATATAATTGATAATACTATGGAAATTAATTCATCGTCATAAAGCTGATGGTATTTGCCCACCTCTCATGATATTATTAAACAATCTCAACATAAGCCCTTTGTAGTTTTTAGATGCATTTTTGTAAAACTCT
The DNA here is from genome assembly GCF_014356525.2 of Nilaparvata lugens. Classification (NCBI taxonomy): domain Eukaryota; kingdom Metazoa; phylum Arthropoda; class Insecta; order Hemiptera; family Delphacidae; genus Nilaparvata; species Nilaparvata lugens. The sequence continues at coordinate 47,600,729 of NC_052504.1, read as the reverse complement.
GCTGGTATTCTATTTTCTCCTTGCGCTTTATTGTCTTTCATGGCTTTAAGTGCATTTTTCAGCTCAGTCAAAGAGATGTGAGTAATTCCTTATATTTGGTCCAAATGGTTATTCATATTGTAGTAGTCGGAGTCACTGCAATCAAAAGTTTTTTTTTCTGTAGCTAATAAATTTCATAAGTATTGATTGTCAATAATGTATCCAGTGTCCATAATGAAAGTGATTGAACTACTCAAAATTAATGGCTTACTGGTCCCTCATAGAATTTATATAGTGTTCCTGGTGATTGAGCCTGTCTTTCTCAGCGTTGATTATTAATAATAAAGCTTTATTTACAACTAGCTTACCCGGCGAACTTCGTACCGCCAAAAAGTCAATGTATATCATGTCACACTTGACTTTATTTGGTGAATCATGAAGTTTATCTGGCAATCAATATTTTCATTCACATTGCAATACGGACTTCCTATGTGCTTAGTCATGCAGCATTCATTATTCCGAAAAGATATTCTTCTCAATCAATTGGTAGTGTATCTCAATCTCTTCAGTGTATCTCTTTAGTGTATCTTCTCAATCTATCAGTAAAGTGTTGAATTAAAAAAAATAGATAGATTAAATCAGTGTTTCAAAGATGAATTCAATGTTTCCATAGTTGTTGATTGTCAATAGATGGTCCACGAAATATGCTATGTACGAAGAATCACACAGAATTCCATATTTTTCCATCTTCCATTTTAGGATGAATATAAGCTAAGCTAAATTCAAAAAAAATGTTAATTATTCTTCAGTAATTAATGAATGCAATAATATGAACAACTCTTTTTCATGAGGTGAATCATTTTTTTACCAACATTTTCCAGTTTTTCAATGATAGGGGAGTGATAATTATTTGTATAGATCTTCTAAGTAACCATTATCTACAGCTGATACCAATCAACTTCACTTCAACACCAAACTACCGTTTTAATACCAGTACACAATTTATCACAGGGTGACGTGTTTATTACAGCTGGTAACTTTAGATGCTAAATCATATTATTACAATATGATCTTGAATCATGATCATCTTTCCGTTCTTCGGTAGCCGCTCGGCCGACAATTTGGAAAACATAGGTCTGTAAAATGGATTAATAAATAATTATCATTTTTCCCCTATTAAAATTTTTGTTCAGAAACCATCCCCAATATATACAACATATTCCCAAAGTTTCATGCCGTTATGTCAAGTCTATAGGGAACAAACATACGAACAAACAAACACACAAACAGACATTCATTTTTATAGATATAGATTTACATTCGGCTCAAACAAAAGCCTCTCTAAATCTAAATGGAGGTAGAATGATAAGGTTGACAACTTTCAGTTCTGTTGTTTTAACATTTTTTTCAAATCACTTTCAAAAAGTTCATGTAGTACCTACCATTGTGTTAGAGACACTTCTGGTGCTATCATAGTTTCACCACTACTCTGTTCCACAGTCCTATCTCTTGTAGTCGTTACCTATAATTATCTATTTATATATATATATATAATATATATATATATATAATATATATATATATATATATAAAACACGTTCACGTCCATTAAAACTCAGTTTTTAAAAGAAATTTTATTTGCAAAAAATACATGTTAACACATCAAGTGGCTGGAGTAGACTAACTAAAATGAGCGCGCTGAGAGCGACACTAAGCGGTACTGACAAAAATAGTAGTCAGCACATCAATTGTTTAGGTTTACATAATTCCTCCCTCCTTAAGTTTTTTCGTCCCGAAAAATAAATTTGGGACACTCAAAAGTTACAAAAATTAAAATGAAGTTACAAATTAAAGTTTACTAACTTAGATCTAATTTCTAGGTGGTACAATATAGCTTATGGTAGGGGTTGATGATATTGGTACTTGTGTATCAATTCGGTAATTTAGTACACTGGTTGGCTTCTTAAATTTGTAATAAACGATTATCAAAATTACAAGAAGTATAAATGTACTTAAAACAAAAATTACAATGTGGCGTGTCTTAAGGACGAAAGAATCTTCAAAATTTATAAAATCAAAATCTCTAGGTTCAATATCATCAAGTTCACTAACATCTTTCAAATCGATAAGTTTAGTATGAATTTTATTTGGTACATGACTTAATTTTTGTGCGTATGTGGTAACTGAAGTAAACGGTAATTTTACATCTGTCATTTTATCATTGATATCCAGATTGATAAGGAAAGATGAAGGAGTATTTATAGTGCCATTATTGATATTAATTTGATCAAACTTATATCCTAAAATACAATTACAATTTTCGAAATAATGCATAAATGGTCTATCATTAATTATTTCTATCCTTACACAACTATCCAAATCCTTATTATTTACTACAGACAAAATACAGTTATCATGTATAATTTCTCCTGAAGTACAGAAAGAAATAGAAGAGCATTTTTGACAATTGGTCAGTTTCCAAAGCTTTTTGTTTTGAGACACAGATATCGATTTTTCTTTTAATTTCATGGTGTGAACATTTGATTCCATTTCAACAGGATAAGACAGAAGGTCATATTTTTCAAATAAATTGTTTAATTTCGGTAAATGGATAATGTAAGTTATAACAGATTTCGATAAAATACAAGTGCTATTACTAATTTCCCATAAAATACTGGAATCTCTACTAGCTAATGAATAATTCTTATAATTAATTAACCTACGAAAATCATCAAAGCTCAAAATTGATGGATGAAGTTTCCCTTCTTTGCAATACATCAACGAGTTAACAACATCATTTATTTCATCATCCAACAATTGTATAGTCAAAGTAATTAAGTCAACAGCTTGCATATTTTCGACAATATTGGCAGTTTCTTTAGTAATATTTTCTAATGCTTTATTATTTGAATTAATATGCTCAACATCGAAATTAAATTTCTTAATTAACTCATGGTTCATTTCAAAATTATGTTCTTCATTTTTAACAAGGTGTAATTCATTATTTTCTATTTTATCAATAACTTTGTCGAGGTGTTTGTTCTTTGTCGTCAGCAGTCATAAGTCCTGTCAACCATGATATGGCGTTTCCTAATCCGTTCATTAGTCCACGTTTTACCTTTTATTTTTATTTTCAGAAATCATTTCTAATTTAAAATATTGGTTGAGTGAAATTTTCTTCAAGGATTCAATAATGTCAGAGGATATGTAAGCGACTTGCAGATTATTAATATGAGTCTGTAATTTCAAAGATTGTATTTTAAGGTCAGTCACGTTAGTAAAATGGATAACTTTGTATGTGTCGTTAATGAGCATAGATTGTCCTATTTTAATCGGAATTATTCCTGCTGTCTTTGTCAAGTCTGTCAGTCTGTACGTCAACGTTGCTGGGATCAGGAACAACAGAAGGATGGTCATTGCCTTCATCTGCAACAATTAGATTATCTTTTACTTTTTTACGAGGCCTTTTCATTCTGTTAGGGTGGATTTTGATTAAATTTCTTTTCAGTTTAAACCTATCACCTTCCTTAGTAGCTGTGCTATACCTTGGAACATTTTTGTGAAATTTCGGGTTTTTGATGAATATCCTATCTGGTATTTCAGGTGGTTCCTCTCTATTTTTGTTACATTTTTCTGTTCGTTTTTCTTTTTCCTCGATTATTTTCTTGTAAACGGCATCATTCAACGCTTGTATTTTTTGAAGTATTGATTAGCAAGTTCTTCAGTGATTACTGCGGGATTATCCTGATCTTGATTATTTGGTAAATAATTCTGAATTCCGAAAGTTAGTTCATTTGGGTTTAAGTTGAATTGATCTTTTATCGAATTGTTATAGGTTCGCAAAGCTAATCGAAGTTTTTGTTCAACACTATATTTTGGGAATTTAATTTCGAGTCCTTGTAGAATTTCAATAATTGTGGAGTGTGTTCTTTCTATTAGTCCTTGAGATTGGGGATGATAAGGTGTGGTGAAGTAAGTTTCAATACCATTTATTTCAGTGAATTGTTTGTATAGTGCATTGTTGAATTCTAATCCGTTATCGGTTTGAATGCATTTTGGAATTGGGAAAACTGAAAGATAGTTGTTTAGATTTTTTATTATTTCGATACTGTTAGCTGATTTCAATGTGTAGGCGGAAAGTCTTTTAGAAAACGAATCGACAATTGTGAGGATTTTAATATTATTATACGTGAAAGTGTCAATCTGAAGTTTTTCGAAAGGTTTAGTAGGTGTGGGAGTTACTTTGAATTTAGTTTTAATTGGGTTTCTTTCATACTTGGTTTTCAAACAGATTTCACATTTATTTACAAATTCGGTTACGTCTTTGTGCATTGCGGGCCAATAGTAGTTTTTACGTATTTGTTTATAATTCTCGTTAATTCCTCTGTGGAAGTTTTTGTCTTCATGACATCGAGCTATTATCATTGTTTGTTCATCTACATCAGTTATGTCGGCGTTTATTCTTTTGTAGATTCGGAATTTTATGTTGGGAACTATTTTGACAATTTCATTAGTCATTGAACTTAGAATTTCTGTTTTTAGAGCTTCAAACAATGGACTTTTATTTGAAAATACTATACCGTACACAGTATCAGGTTTCAAATACTCTCGTATTTCTTCTACGTTGTTTCCAATGTCACGTGCGTCTCTGTATTTGAAAATTATTCTGTTTTTATTAAAGATCTTTTTGAATTGGGGTTTTCCTTTACCTCGTGAAATAACTATTTGGTTTGCTTCAGTGTTTATGATACTATTTTCGTCCATTATACCTATTCTATCATCTGAACTTTCTTGAGAATGTTGTGTCATTAGTGAGTCATTGTCATTATCATTATTAGTATTATTTACAAGGTTTTCGTTGCCAGTTTCCACATAATTTTCATTAATATTATCAATATTTGCATTAACTATCGAATTGTTACCTATTTGTTCATCAAGATCATTCAATACACTTTCACTCACCGACGGAGGAGCTTCATTGTTATGGAATCTTAGCAGATCATTGATATCAATGTCATCGTACTCATCATTGTTATTGGCATTGTTCGCATTATTTTCCGCGGGAAAGCCTGGGAATAATTCTGAATCGTCAAAACCTGTAAATTCATCACTACTTTCCATCATATTTACATTGAAAGGCCGTGAGAGACAATCAGCAACACAATTTGAGCGACCTTTTATGAATTCTACGGTGTAATCATACTCTTCCATTAACAATTTCCATCTCATTAATTTAGCATTTGGTTCTTTTAGAGAATGAAGCCATTGGAGTGGCTTGTGATCTGTTCTTAGGGTGAATTTTCTTCCATACAAATATGGCCTGAAATGTTTCACTGCCCAAGTTATTGCCAACATTTCTTTTTCAATAGTAGAAAGATTTTGTTCAGCGGGATTGAGTGTTCTAGAAGCGAATGAAATTGGGAGATCTTTATTGTCAGTCATTTGACTAAGGACCGCCCCTAAGCTTACATTGGATGCGTCTGTTGTCAAAATATATGGATCATTCAATTTAGGTAACTGCAATATTGGTGCGTTAGTAATTGCTTCTTTCAGAAAATTGACAGCTTCAATGAATTTAGGATCTTTTGGGTTTATAGTGGATGTTTTTCTCAATGCGTTAGTTAAAGGTTGAGCTATTTTAGCGAATCCTTTTATCATTTTTCTGTAGTATCCTGCCAAACCTAAAAATTGTTTTATTTGTTTAGTAGTTTGTGGAACGGGAAAATCTTTTATTGCTTTTACTTTTTCAGGGTTAGGTTGAATGCCTTTTTCCGAAACTATGTGACCTAGAAATAGAAGTTCTTTCTTAAAGAATTCGGTCTTGTCCAATTGTATTTTTAGTTGATGAGTTTTCAATCGTTTGAATACAACGTTCAGGTGTTTCATGTGCTCTTGTAAGCTATCACTAAAAATAATAATATCATCAAGATATACAAGAACATTTGGTAAATCACAAAATATCAAGTTCATTGTCCTTTGAAATTGAGGTGGACCATTTTTCAACCCAAATGGCATTCTGAGAAACTCATAATGACCATTTTCAGTACTAAAAGCTGTTTTTGGTATTGATTCGGGTTCCATTTCAATTTGATGGAATCCTGAAACAAGGTCAATAGCCGAAAAGTACGTTGCTCGACCGATTTTTGAGAACAAGTCTTCAATATTCGGGAGAGGAAATCTATCATCTTTAGTTTTGTTGTTCAATTTCCGATAATCTACTACAAGACGAACTTTGCGTTTTCCTGAAGCATCAGGTTTCTTCGGCACAACCCATAAGGGAGAGTTGTACGGAGAATTAGACGGTCTTATTATCTTTTGTTCGAGTAACTTGTTTATTTCATTACTAATATCCTGCCTAAATGAGATAGGATAGCGGTAGTTTTTTGAATAAACAGGTTCTTCGTCTGTAGTCACTATTTTATGCTTGAGCAAGTTAGTAGCAGTTAATATATCACCTTCGAATTTTATTATTTCGGGATATTTCATAAGAGTACTAATAATGCATTCTTTCTCTTCTGAGTTCATATGCTCAGTTCTCAATAAAGAAGTGATTTCGTCAATGGAGAGGGGATTATCGATCATCTCACCCATGTACAATTCACATTCTTCTACAGAAACTGTTTCGATACTCAACGTTTTGTCACAATCAGAAAAATATTCAATCTCAATAAAACATTCCTATCAATATCAGTTACGATATTATACAACTGCAATTCCTTAATACTAACAACACATAGCTTATCTGATGGAGTGCAAACATTAGTTTTAATTTTCAATTCATTCCAACCTTTGTTGATTTCAATATGATTCATTCCTAACAGTGGTATCGTGCAATCTTTCGTTATGAGACAATTGGTCTCCAAATCAATTTTTGCTTTCAACCCTTGCAATGTTTGCTTTCCAATAAGAACATCATAATTATCGCTAAAATCATACACATAAAATTTTTCATCTTTATCAACACCAAGCATATTCTTAACATTAATATTTACACAACCTTTTCCATTAGATTCACCAGCGGGTGTACGAATTTTATAATCACAATCAATTATTTTGTCCGAGGAGGAACCATTTGAGGTTTAATGAAATTATATTTACTACCTGTATCGATCAAAATTCGTGAATCATTGTAATGAATATGAGGCAAATCAAGAGAGATCGTATTCAAATCTAATACTACGTTTTTGGATTGTTGTTCGAGCCTACTTCTAAAAAATGATTCATTTTCTCGCAAAGGTCACTTACAGCATTTTCCATAGAACTCATTCTAGCATTCATGCTTTCAAACTCGGAAAACTCATTTTCAGAAGATTCAATATTGTGAACTGGAAACTTTTGAAAGTTGGAAACTGTTCTCATGCTCACATCGTTTGATTTTTGATTCAAATTCTGGTTGTTATTATTGAAGTTTGCATTTGGATTACGATTGAAGTAGTGATTTTGGAAACTTTGTCCATTACGAAATCTACTTTGAAAGGATTGTCCTCTGTTGAAATTATTTTGAGGCTGAGAGAAATTTCTCTGATTGAAATGATTTTGAGGTTGAGAAAAATTTCTCTGATTGAAATTGAAATCACGATTTTGAGATTGGGAAAAGTTTCTTTGATTTGAATTGTTTTGGTTTTGAAACTGATGGAAATTTTTCGGATGCGAATTTTGATTGGAATTTGACGAGTTTTGTTTTCCTTCAGATTTACTGAAAGTTTGATTAATTTGTGTTACATCAGTAGTAAATCCTAAATGTTTCAAATAAGCACTACTCTTATTGATAATAGCCTGTCTTGCATCACTGAGGTCTTTGATTCCTAGCGTTTGTAGGTGAGCTCCAAGCTGGTGGTTGATTCCTTCGACTAAAATCATTACAATTTGTTTATCCAACTGAGATGAAATAGTTTCAAGAATTGGACCAGTTAGTCCATCGAGTTTGTGTCTTGAGATAATCACGGTTCTTTTTTGTTGCAGTCTATTTATGAATTGAATAGGGTGTTCTTTTTGGTGTGATTTCATAGCAAGCAGTTCCATAGTTAACTGTTCTACTGTCCTATTATCGGCAAAGTTGTTTTTCAAAACATCAATCAAATTTGAGAGGTCATCTACTGTACTGTTGAGGATTACATCTTTAGCAGGTCCATGTAATTTGTTTCTACAATAATGAAGGAGAATCCAATGATTGTCTGCTGCTACCGCGATACGATTATTACAATAGTCATTTTTCAATTTTTCGACAACTTCAAGAAAGCTAAGTAGTTCTATTGGGTTTCCTGTATATACAGGTATTATGTGTAGGTGATGTTTTGCAATTGGTCTTGAAATAAGGGGGTTATCCATTGTGCTTTCACTGTTATCTTCACTATTACTGTCACTGATTGTAGATGTAGAAGACGTGTTACCTTGAACTGTGGAGTTGGATACAGCTGCAGACAGAGCCAGGTACGATCTTAACCTTGGCCGGTAATCGATAAGAAGTTTATGGTCTGGTCTGCTATCCTTCTTGCCTTTCTTCCCCAGGATGGTGGTTGTTGGTTGTTGGTGTTGATGAGTCACTCTTCCACTTGACGGTCTCAATGATGGTTCATATCAGTTGCAACCCCGACTTTCAAATTTCCGCGATCACTTGTGATTGATAATTGATCAATATAAACTGGCGGTTAAATGAACAGCACAGTTTTCACGAAATTTTCACGAAAAACTCTTCAGGGTCCCTGTTCGGGCGCCAAACACGTTCACGTTCATTAAAACTCAGTTTTTAAAAAGAAATTTTATTTGCAAAAAATACATTTTAACACATCAAGTGGCTGGAGTAGACTAACTAAAATGAGCGCGCTGAGAGCGACACTAAGCGGTACTGACAAAAATAGTAGTCAGCACATCAATTGTTTAGGTTTACATAATTTATATATATAAAAGCGAAATGGCACTCACTCACTGACTGACTGACTCACTCACTCACTCACTCACTCACTCACTCGCATAACTAAAAATCTACCGGACCAAAAACGTTCAAATTTGGTAGGTATGTTCAGTTGGCCCTTTAGAGGCGCACTAAGAAATCTTTTGGCAATATTTCAACTCTAAGTGTTGTTTTTAAGGGTTTAAAGTTCGTTTTTTAGCATGTATATTCTTCTTCTCCCAATCTCTTAATTATAATGAAATTTCCATATCATATGTTATTATAGAACTATAATCTAGATAGAGTACCTCTTCGAATCAGTTGCTATTAACTGGCAACTAAATTAATAATTTTGTCAGGTTGGCATTAAGTTGAGTTGACTTTGTTAGGTTGGCACCAAGTTGAAGATTTAAATGCATTTATCGCGGAAAAATTGATTGGCCACTGCTACTTCAATCCTGGGAATATTATATTACTAGCAGTCAGGCTCGCTTTGCTCGCCATATCCGTTTAGCCAGCCGTTTAATCTGGACCCCAGACTGGATTGTCGTAATATATTATAAAAATGCAGGCAAGCGAAGCGAGCCTGCTGATCTCATTCTTGGACGATCCAGTCGGGGGTCCAGGGGGCGGAGCCCCCTGGCTAGACGGATATGGCGAGCGAAGCGAGCCTGACGGCTAGTCTATAATAAAGTAAAGAGCTGGCTTATACACGTACGGGATAGGAAAATTATGTTTGACGCATATCACGTCTGAACTACTGGACTAATTAACTTGAAATTTTGCATATAGATTCTCAACTTACCAAAGATGGTTATAGACCTATTTTCAATTCTTCAAAATTTCATTACGTCAAGTTTTCAGTTTGTCAAGTTTTAAAATAGATCCTTGGGTAGCCCGGTTCCTGCTAGTTTATAAACTGTTTATTTTTGTAAAATCAACAAATTATAATGATAGGGATAGTGAAGCTGATGTAACAGCTGGGTTTACTATCTGCCCCTCCCCAGTCTTCACTATCCCTGCAACAAACATAAAAACCAAAATAACAATGAAAACAAGCCTATGTTAGTTCGTTTGGCAATCTGGCGATCGCCTCTTGACTCTTCTTATCTCATGAACATGTGCTATCTCAGAACGTTTTGTCATTCCTTGCAATTTTCCAAGCTTCAATCGATTCCTTGAGAGAGGTTCCTGAACAATAAAAGGTCCTTTAAAACGGTGATCTGCTTTAGTCCGTTTATAATGGTTCTTTTTGAAGACGATATCACCGACTTTAATCTTTTCGTCCACTTGTTCGGTTTCCAAATTATGCCGAGATTCTATTCTTCTTCTCTTTACACATATTTTCCCAAAATGGTTTGTGCATCTCATGCTGATGAATTAATTCCAGAGGCATAAGGCCTGCTGTTGAATGAATGCTATTGTTGTAAGCAAATATTGCCCTCGCCATAGCTTCTTTTCCAGTTATTGATTTATCAGCCTCCAAGAGATGAAGGTGTTCTGTTGAAGTATTATGTAATCTCTCAATGATGCCGTGGGATCTTGGATGTCCTGATGTTGTAAAATGACTTGTGATTCCAAACTCTTGTAATACTGCCTTCACTTGACTATTGCAAAACTCTTTCCCTCGGTCCATAATTAACTCCTGTGGACTTTGATATAACCAATAATATTGAGCCAATAATACTGTCGTTTGAGATGTTGAACAGTCTCTTTAACTCCTCGATGATTAGTTCTCCTAACATGATACTGTTTGATTATATTATCTTGTTGTATCCTATCTTCTATTGTTTCTACCTCTTTATTACACATGAAGAATTTTATTTTCTTATCCCATTCTTTACTTTTATGGAGTCTTTTAATCTTATCCTTTGATAGTTGATCGTCCGAATAAATATAATAGATTTTACCCATGACTGTTATTTCTCGAATTCTCAAACTGTATTCATAAAGTCATCATCTGAAATTTGAGGAGGGATAATAATAGTTGTAATTCTGATAGGCCCATACCTATGCATGTTGGTCTCAATTATTCCATCTTGTTTCTTTAACAGGACTATTTGATTCCTTTTATCATTGATGATGTCACTTATTACTTCAATCTCATTTGGTTCAATTGTCAAGTATTCATTGCTCTCTTCCATTGAATTGACAGATAATGGATTAATATTTCTTGATAGGCAATCTGCAGCAGAATTGTCGGTTCCTTTTATGTGTCTGATTTTAAAATTGTAGACAGCTAATTTTTGTTTCCATTTTGTGATTTGTGCAGAGGTTTGCTTTAATTCATCGCTGTAGCTCTCGTTGCAGAAGGTCGTTTTGAACCGATGCTCCGTTATCGTAACCTTCTTATCTTTGCTATGCAGTAACTTTATTCTACAGTCGTGCCTCTCTTTTATTAATTTGGTTAATTCTGTACAGTTTCTCACTTGTTTTTCTTCTTCTTCCGTTTCCGAACTTTTTTATTCTCCCGAATTTACCTCTAAAATGACTGATTGTGCGAGTTGCAATTTGTCCGTAAATCGTTCGGTTAAGGACGGAGTGTTGTGCTTGCAGTGCGGCTTAATTTTCCATGGGAAATGTGTCAATGGTGGAAAGATCTTAAGTGAGCCTGAACTTGAACTTATGTCAAAAAATGGTCGTGTAAAAACTGTTTATCGAAACTGAGAATACAGCGTAATAGCAGCTCAGATACGCCAGTGAAAACTACACCAGGGAAAACGGCTACTGGTTCTGATTCTCAAGCTTCAAATAACACTGACACGTCAACAATAACAAATGACGCTTTTAAAAAATTGATATCGGACTTAAAAAACGAGATTCTTAGTGGTCAAGCCAAGCTGGAGAAATCGCTTGATGCGTGTAAGCAGCAGCTCAGTTCGAACGCCGTTATTCTTACAACACAGAGTGAAATCATTAAGGCTCAGGAGGAGATTATCTCATCTTTAAAAATGGATAATATAGAACTGAAAAAGAATGTCGAACTTTTGACCAATAAGTTGGATGCACTCGAGCAGTATGGCCGGAAGAATACGCTGGAGATTCGAGGTGTGCCGGTTGCTGATAACGAGAATGTGGCAGATTTGGTGATAGCGACATGTAAGGCGGTTGGCGTGACTGTGGGAGCCGAGGCGATTGACGTATGTCACCGCCTAAAGAAGAGTGCAGCGCAGCCGACGCCCGCCATCGTCGCCAAGTTTGTGCGTCGCGACGTCGTTCACCAGGTGCTCGCAGGCAAGAAACAGTTGAGGAACCTGTCCTCTCGAGTCTTTGGCAATCAAGGTGACGATCAACCAATTTATATTAATTGTCATTAACTCTAGAGCGGAAAAGGTTACTAGCTCAAGCTAAAAAAATTCAGAAGGACCTGGGGTTCAAGTATGTTTGGGTTGACTGGGCTGGAAATCTAAAGGTCCGAAAGGTGGATAAGGGAAAGGTGTTTACTATAAATACAGATAATGATCTAAACGCTCTTATGGCCACCTGAACTTGAAATTATTAATTTTTCGAAAGAAGAATCCAACTTAACTGACTGATGGTACCTATTTTTATTTGATAATGTAGATTTTTTCCCAAATAAGAATAATTCTAATAATAATTGATTATGATAACTATAAATTCAAATATCAATGAACGATAGATGAATATCAATACTTATATAGCTATAAAGCTGTATTATCTAAATTGATTTTTTCAAAATGGTTCTCTTGTTCCCCAAGGATTGATTCGGTTGGCTGATTAAGCTTTTGTTTCTTTTCCCATTACTTTCGTTTAATTATTTCCAGTTATATTTTTAACTTAATTGAATATTATTTTTTTCCCACATCTCAATATCATGCGATTTATATTTAATGATTCAAATGTATTGCAATGAACGAAAAAAGCGTATTCCTTTTCTTTTCCCCTATCCATCCTTGCTTTTCTGAAACAAATGATTTGTATCTTCGTATTGTGCCTTATAACGGAGGGGGATGTAATGGGGAGAATTCTCAATTGTGCTTATTATAAATGTGTGAATTATGTGAATGAAGTGAGAACGCTGAGATGACTTTTATTTTATATTCGATTTTTATTTCACTTTATTAATGTACATATGTATTTTTTATGAGATGTTCATAGGTCTTAGTTATTTTTGGAGGGGATTATTGCCTTTGAGTGAACGGAGAGACTGTGTTAACTAGTAAAAAAGAATATAAATAAGTAAATAAATATAAAAATTGATAAATTGCATTCTAGGCTGCAACGGCTTACTTGTCAATTCAATGTTTGATTCTTGTTCTTTTCATGATTTTGTTCCTCGGTAAAACTTTCCAAGCAATCTTATCATTGGAGTATAGCCGGGTAGCATTGTCGACCCTGATCACCAACTTCTCTAGTTACAGTTCTCTTTCAAAAATACAGCAAGATTCCTTCATCTACCTCTGTTCTTATCGTAGTAACAGTTTGCAATAGAGCAAAAGTGATGCAGTTTCTCCTCTCGCTCACGGCGGTATCTCTCTCTTACATTAAGCACTTTGTTTTTATTTTTATTCTTATTTTTATTTTCGTTCATCGATAGTAGCCTACTATCTCAGTCAACTGAATTATCCTTTCTTTTTCGAGGTAAACAAAATAGAGAAATGCCGTACAGAAAGATGATCAAGTTTACTGATAAAATTTCGTTTGAGGCATGGCTTGAATGTGCCTATACCACTTCTTCTCTATACCTAATTTAAGTAACTTTTAAAATTAAAAACTAACAAATTTTCATTTAACGTTAATTTTTCTTTTATCACATAGTTTTTCAAAGAAATTAGTAGCTTATATCTTTTCTACTTTCTCTTGTCTATTTTTTCTCTTTCCTTTTTAATCTTGAATTGAATTTTTAATAACCTTTCATGGTTATAATTGATAATTTTGACAATGAAGCTGCACAGGAATGCTACAATACAATTGAGTTAGATAATATTCTTCCACCCCTACCAATTAATTTTGTTAATGATGTGGAGAGGAGTTCAATGAGTGTTCTTCACATGAACATACGAAGCCTAAACAAGAATTTCGATGAATTCGCCTACACAATTGAAAACTGTTCCTTAAAATTTAATATTATAGTATTGTCTGAGACGTGGATGAGCGAAGACGAGCCTTTCAACTATGTTTTGAATGGTTACTCGTCAATAAATCAGCCAGGTAAGAGAAATAGAAAGAATGGTATCTGTGTTTTCATCAGTAATGAACTGTCTTTTAACAAATTAAACATTGAAATTATGGAATCAGACTCATTGATACTTAATATTAAAAATCCTATCACTAAAAATGAGATCAATTTAATTGCAATATACAGATCACCCTCTCTATCAGCAAATCTTTTTTTGAATGCTTTGGAAAGTACTTTGGAAAGACTGCTCGCACATAAAAATATAATTCTAATTGGTGATATCAATATCAATCTAAAACAGACTACCGCTATTTCTATTGATTATTTCAACATATTGTCTTCAAACGGTTTCGTCTCCTATATAAATAAACCTACTCGAGTCCAAAATCAATCGGAATCGTGCATTGATCATATCTTTTTCAAAAATAGTTCCTTCAAAGCTGAAGATTTGATAGGTGCTATTTTCAAGACCGATATAACTGACCATTACAGCACCAGTATCCATATTAAAACCGCAGACGGTGGTTCTGATAGGCCTAATTTAGCAAACACTATTACTGAAAAAATTGTTTTCAATAAATTAATTTCAAATCTTGAAAATGAAGATTGGGAGGAGGTAATAAATAATAATAACATCCATACACTAGTACACTCTTTTGAACAAAAACTTTCAACCCATATTGAAAATGCAACTATCAAAATAAAGACATCACACAGAAATAAACCACTAAAGAACTGGATCACCACCGGACTAATAAGAGCTATTCAAACCAGAAATAAAATGCACAAAAAACTACAGAAGCAACCACATAATAACGAAATGAAACAATGCTACACTCGCTATAGAAACGTCCTAAACAAATTACTGAAAGAAACCAAGATTAGGTATTACAGAAATAAATTGGAGCAAAGTAGAGGTAACTCCAGGAAGACATGGAATACCATAAATGAAATACTTGATGTAGAAAAGAAAAATTCAAAGACTGATATTGATCCTGAAATTTTAAATAAACATTTTTCGTCTATCGGGAGAGTACTCGCAGAAGAACTGAATAAAGAAAATAAAAACATCCCTCCTCCAACTGGTCAAAATTCCCGTTTTTCACGAATAGGTTTCCCAAATTCCTTTTTCCTTTTCCCGACAAATGAGGAAGAAATTATCAAAACAATTAAAGACCTCAAATCCAGCTCAGCACCAGGAATTAATAACATAAATAATAGCTGTCTAAAAATCATTGCCCACTATATTGCTAAACCTTTAAAAATTATAATTCATAAATGCTTTGAAGAAGGTTTCTTTCCGGAGGAGTTCAAGGTGGCTAAAGTCATACCTTTACATAAATCGGGAGATGTTGACGATCCCAATAACTACCGCCCAATAAGCTTGCTAAGTGGATTTTCAAAGATCATGGAAAAGCTTATTAAAAAGCGGCTAGTACAATACATGGTTGTGAGAAAGGTGATTCACCCTAACCAGTTTGGATTTCAAGAAGGAAAAAACACAGAAGACGCTATTTCGTTATTAGTAAAAACTTTAACTGAAAATTTTAGTAATAATAAAAAATCTATTGCAATTTTTATTGACTTGAAAAAAGCATTCGATACTGTCCCACACACCAAACTGTTGGAAAAGCTCAATAGAATTGGAATTCGAGGTTTGCCCCTGAAACTTTTTACAAGCTACCTTGAAGGTCGCTCTCAAATATTATCAATTGAAAATAAATCCAGTACTGAAAATCTTTTAGATTACGGCTTACCGCAGGGGACTGTACTCTCACCAATTTTATTCATACTATACATTAATGACCTCCTGAATCTCGACTTGCAAAATGGTCAAACAATCTCATTTGCCGACGACACCACTTTAGTTTTTTCGGGTGATAACTGGGAGAGTACTAAAATATCAGCTGAGAAGGGTATTTCCAGGGTCAAGAACTGGCTTGACTATCATACCCTGACTCTGAATCATAAAAAATCTTCATTCATGACCTTCACACCAAATGCTGCTACTCAACCTGTAAACCGAATAAACTTGAAAATTCATAATATCAAATGTAATAAAATAGGTTTGAATGATTGTGACTGTCCTAAACTAGAGGACTCTAAAACCGTTAAATACCTGGGAATAATTGTTGACCGTCATCTGAGATGGGATTCCCAGATCCAATCTCTATGTCACAAGGTCAAGTATCTAACAAATAAATTTTACAAAATGAGCCAGTTGAAAATGCAACAAATTACTAGAATGGCCTACTTTGCTTACGCACAATCTGTGTTGCAATATGGAATTAGGGTATGGGGGGGTACTGCTGAATGTCATATAAACAAGATCTTCAATGTTCAAAAACATATAATAAAAGTGGCACTAAGCAAACCAAGGCTGTATCCTACTAGAATTCTCTTCCAGGAATCTAACATACTTACAATCAAACAGCTCTACTTGAAAAATTTAATTTCATATTTATTAAAAAACAAAAATCTTTTCAATACCCGAATTACTCCATATAACACGCGCCAAACTTACAGGAGATCTGACTTACCTGAAACTAATCTAACAGTATGTAGAATGCAATTTCCGTATAGATGTGACAAACTAGTAAATATTATACCACAAGACTTCATATCAGACAATCAAAATTGCTATAAGAGAAAAGAAATCTTATCATGGATCAAAACATCACCTGACGTTTTCAGTAATCAAAGGCAGTAGCTTATAACAAATTCTAAATTTACGTTTCTCCACTCACCTCTTCTCATCACCAGTTGACTTGTGCATTCACTGTGCTTCTTCTCTTTCTCAGGTTTTCCCTCTTATATTGTAAAAAAAAAACTATTCTTCATTTCACTCTGTATTTCAAATTATTTTACCATTAGGCTATTCTTAGTCATTTATTATATTCTATTTTATAAATATTTTTTCTTTTCTACGTTTCTCAATCTTTATATTCTCTTACTCATGCTCGCGAACAGACGAAAGTCTTGCGAGCTACACATTCTTTTGTACTCTTTATTTATTTTGTATTTTTGTGTATTTAAACTATGTAAAATGTGCAAAGAATGAATAAATTGAATTGAATTGAATTGAAAAAAATTTGCTTAATTTGCATAATAATGGCGGCATATTAGGGGTTGTAAGCTGAATAGAGGTATGGGAGGCCTCAAGTTGTCTCTACACCATTCAACTGCTAACAGCTCTCTTTTCAATGGTGCTATAACGTCTCTCTGTGGCCGGGTGACAGTGCAACTACTTGCAAATGCAACACGTGCATCATCCTCAGCCAAACCCCCCCCCCCCTATTGCTTCCCCACTAGCATCGGTTGTTAACGTCAAGGGTTGCTGAAGGTTTGCAAACTGGAGAACCAGTGTGGAGCAAATTGCTCTCTTACATTTTTCTACTGCTTGTATAACATCAGACGACATATTGAACCGCACTCCCTTTCTTAATAAATTTGTCAGTGGCTCCGTCATTTGTGCAAAATTATTAATGAATTTTCGGTAGTAGCTTACCATTCCTAAAAATGTTTTTATCTCCTTAATATTCTTGGGAATAGGAATTTCTAGTATGGCACTTATTTTATTATTATCTGGGCGAATTCCACTAGCTGAAATTACATGTCCCATAAACTTCACTTCTGGTTGACATAAGTTAGTTTTTTCTCTTGAGACCTCAAGTCCAAATTCCCTCATTCTTTCAAACAGTTGCGTAAGATGTTGTTTATGATCATGAAGGTTGTTACTGAATACCACAATATCATCCATGTAAATCTGGATTGCTTGCTCATCCTTTTTTTCCAAGAATTCATCCATAAGTCTTTGAAAAGTAGATGCAGCATTTTTTAAACCAAATGGGGCATTCTTGTGAACTCGTAATGTCCTCTTTCAAAACTAAATGCTGTTTTCTCAATATCATTTGGGTTCATTTTGATCTGATGGTAAACAGATTTTAGGTCCAAAGTGCTGAAAACCTGCGCTTCCCTCATCCTGTCAACCATATCTTCCAAACGTGGAAGGGGATACTTTTCTGACTCTGATCATTCAGTTGTCTAAAATCTACAACAACTCTGTACTTTGGTGGTTCTCCCGGGGCAGTCTTTTTAGGAACAACCCATAATGGACTACAAAATGGAGATACTGACTTTCTAATAATACCCTGTTTGAGCATGTCTCCAATATGTTCTTTGATCATTTTTTTTCATTGAATGTGGATATCTTTTAGACCTTACAAATATAGGTTTTGATGATTTTAGTTGAATTGAATGATGAACTCTCCCAGTAGTAGTTAAGATTTCTGCCTCTTTATGAACAGTGTTGTTGCACTTGTCTAGTATGTAGGATGCTAGCTGTGCTCTTTCCTTGGTCAACTGTATCTCATCTGTATTAACCTGTCTAGTAATGGAACCCATATAAATACGTTTGCTTGTTGAAATTGAACTTCTTGCTTTATAAATCTTATTCCTTAATTTGATAATCCATTGGTCCTTTTAAATTCTAGGAGCTCCCTTAACTTCTTTCATCACGTCACATCCAATTATGATGTCATACTTTTTATTATTAATTTCTGCCACATGCACTCTCATAATTTCGTGTATCCCTACTAATCCAAATCCAGATCTATATCCACTTCTCCTTTCAGAGTCCTATTTCCATTCAATGTAAACATTTGACAGGAGCATCTTTCAATCATTAAGCTACTGTCTATTTTTCTCAATGCTCTTTCAGATATCAATGTACTATCTGATCCTGTGTCCAACAAGCAATTAACATCCTAGTCCTTTACAAAAAATATAGGCAACTCACCCTTCAAGCACACTCTTCGTGTATTCTTGCTGCCTATATTCCTTGAACCAGATCCTCATTCTTGTTTCTCATTTTTCTTTGGCTTCTTATCAATTCCTATTAGTTTGAGTCAATCTTTTTTTGAATATTTTCTGTACTGCTCCTCGTATGTACTACTATTTCCACTTTCTGATGAGTGAGAGGAATGTTCTCCTTCCAATTCAGGGTCAGAAAGTTGTCTTGGTCTGTGTTCTACTCTTCGCACAGTGTTTACATTTATCCTTCTGGGTCCAACATTTTTTCCATGATGAGTCATTTGTTCATGTTTTCGCCGATAAATATACGGACAGTTTCTGGCAAAATGCCCTTTTTCACTGCACTCCCAGCATTCAGGTCTGTCCATGAATTTTTCTTTCTTACTTAAAAAAGGCTTTGATTTGAGTCTTTTTAATGATTGTGCCATACGTTTGGTGAAATCAAAAATTGATTCTCCTGAATCCGGACTTAATTGTAACAGTTTCAACATATTCGCTGCTACTGGAGTCCGAACACCAGCATACCGCTCTTTCAACGCCTTTTTTACATCTTCCCAAGTGGACGTGAATGAAATTCCTATTTCTATCAACATTGAGATATCGATTCTCGAAAGAAAGTAAGAGTGTAAATTATTCGTTATCAAATCATCAAAATTATTTTGTATTATTTGTGAATGTACAGAATCCATCCATTCCAGGAACAAAGAAAGTTCTTTTACCTCTCCTGTAAATTGGATGAATTGAATTGACCATGTCCATCAAAAATCGCACATTCATAAAGGCTAATTGAAGATTTTCATCATCAGCCATGGTAAAAGGAAGTAACGAAGCCAAAAACCAAACAAATTTAAACAAATAGAAACAAAGTTGAACAAAAATAAATAAATTTAAACAAAAACAAACAAATTTAACAAATAGGGTTTCGGCACCAGTTAAGTAATGTGGTTCGTTTTGGTTCTAAAACTGAACTGTTTATTTTTGTAAAATCAACAAATTATAATGATAGGGATAGTGAAGCTGATGTAACAGCTGGGTTTACTATCTTGTATATTATGGAAAGAAGGGGACCTTATATAGATCCTCTAGGTACCGCTGTAGAAAATCTCAATTTATTGAAATCAGTAGTATTTAGTATTATTACGATTTAGTATTATTTACCGTGGAAAGCTGTACCTATTTGTGAGATATGAGCTGAATAGTTTATGGCTATTGTCTCTTATTCTTAATCTATATAGCTCATATACAGGGTGTTTCAGAAGTAGTGTCGAAAATTTAAGGGTATTTCCTGGATGATAGAAGACTACAAAATAATGTCGTATTCAAGTGTCCAAAACTCAGCGGTTATCCTTATAGCTGCCATTTTCTTTTTTCATTTAGGAATTTTTATCTCAAGAACGAAATGATGTATTGATCTGAAATTTGGCATGAATGTTTATGCTATAGAGATTCAACTTTAAAAGATAAAATAAAAATGTTCTGATGTACTTTTTCAAAATGGCGGCCATTTAAAATTTTTGATGGCAAATTTCACAAAAACCGTTCATTTTACAGAAAATTCACAACAGACAAAAAGTTTGCAAATTTTATCAAGAATTCAAGGATACCTTATTTATTAAGATTGGTTGAAGAATAACAGAGAAATTAATTCTTTTCATACTGTGCTTCTCACCTTTTGTTACCTGTGCTACTTGCTAGCCAAGTTGTTTGAAAGGATTTTACTGGGTAGGCTAACACCAATAATTGAGAGACAGCACATAATTCCAAATCACCAATTTGGCTTCAGAGTGAAACACTCAACAATAGACCAAGTACATAGAAGAGAAGTGCCTAGAAGTGAAAAAAGTTTGTTAAGCAGCATTCCTTGATATAGGGCAAGCTTTTGATAAAGTGTGGATGAAGGTCTTCCTTTCAAACTGAAAAAATTGCTACCAAAGCAATTTATTGATATATTACAATCCTATCTGACTGACAGATACTTTAGAGTCAGGCATGAAAATTCATATTCTGATTTGAAGGTAATAAAAGCAGGAGTTCCTCAAGGAAGTGTTCTAGGACCATTTCTCTACCTACTCTATACCAGCGATATTCCAAGCCTTGATGAGAATACTACAGCAAAATTTGCAGACGATATAGCCATATTATCAGTAGACAGTAATATTCATATTGCAACAGAAAACGACTCCACCAACACGAGAACGTTGAGGCGATCCAGCTGCTAGACAATGGAGGGTTGGTACGGAGGCTCAAAAGGAGGAAACCGTATGAACTAGTGTAGTGCTTGTTCAATTAGTGTCCAGTGAAAGAGCAGAACAGTGATTGAGTGAATCTAGCTTCTATAGTACAGCAGTCAACAAGTGTACATATTAATTAAATAAACAATATCAGTAAGAATTTCTAATGAGATATTCGCTGTTAACATTCTCAAGTAGTATGTTAGGGTAGAAAAAATTAGCTCATTAGTCTCCAGACTAGATAGCTATAGTATTGACAGTAAAAAAACCTATTTTATCTACCAATGTTATTACATCAGTGTCATTTGTATCGTGAATAAATTAATAAACTTTATAATTTTACTAATACATGATTTATTCTTCAATGATTTTATTGTATCAATTCCCTTACTTGAATTGGTAGTTTAAAGGAAAATACTTTTTTCTTGAAAAAATATGTTGGCTAGAAATTAACACCTGCTACCTGTTCTATTATTGGATTCAACCAGGGCAAAAAACTCATTAAAAGCACAAGCTGTTTCAGTATCATTAGCAGTCAATTTTACATTATGATTTAAAATAATATTACATAAATATAGTTCTACCCTTGTAATCACCCTTAAAGTGATTTATTATTTTCCAACTCGTTTTCAATTCGTTATTAGATTTGGAAATTTAGTTCCCAAAATATTTTGTCTTCCTCATACAATGTCTTTACTCTATTGCTTAACGCATAGTCTTCAATCAGCCCATGTTTTTCATGTAGGTGTTGCCCACCTAATCATCATTTTTATTTGACATAGTTGTTCTGTAGCCCAGTTGAACATTTCCTTATGCTGAAGGCCACAGTACCACCACTGCATTGCTTTGTGTGACTGAGGATAATCGTAGAGCGATGGATGGAAGACTGGCTAGTCTGCTAGTGCTGATAGATTTCAGTAAAGCTTTCGATTGCGTCTACCACCCTCTCCTGTTGAAAAAGCTGAGGCATTTGGGGTTCTCCACTCATGTAGTGGATTGGTTCGGTTCCTACCTGAGTAACAGGTGCCAATCTGTAAAGTACAATGGGTTCTCATCTGGCTATCACATTGTAGGGAGGGGCGTTCCCCAGGGGTCTGTACTTGGGCCTCTTTTGTTCAGTATATATATAAATGATGTAACCAATATCTTTAGATTCTCTAAACAGCACCTACATGCCGATGACCTGCAATTGTACATCCACTTTGACTTGAACGACTTTACTGCTACAGTTGACAATATGAATAGTGAACTTGAGACTCTTACGGACTGGACTGTGAAACATGGACTTAGAATTAACGAAACGAAATCCAAGGCAATAATGAGCTATCCTCAAATGATTTGATATGCGTGTTGTTAATCTCGTTAAATGCAGCATTATTGGCTACACTAAACTCATGACTCGCCGAGGTTTCAACTTTGATAATGGACCATACATCAAAATAAACGACAAAAATTTGAATTACAGTGACTTTGTTACAAATCTGGGACTGACAATAGACAAAACACTCGACTGGACGACACAAATCAACACCACCTGTAATAAGGTATTTGCAGGTATCCACTCGCTTAAGAAGGTTAGTGACTTCATTCCACTTCATGTGAAAGTGATGCTGGTTAAGTCATTGATTTTTCCATACTTCTCTTACGGTGACATTGTGATCAATGACATGACTGTGGCCTTGTCTGAGCGACTGCAGAGGGCTCAGAATTATTGCATCCGGTTCATCTTCAATCTAAGAAGAGATGATCATATCACCCCATTTTTCCAGCAACTACATGTGCCAAAGCTCAAGCAAATGAGGGAGTATCACATTCTGATGCTGCTTCATGACCTGTTGCATGTAAAAACCCCAGGCTATTTAGCTCATAAATTTGTTTTTATTGGGGATCGTAGTGTGAGAGGTACCAGGCAGGGCTCCCAACTATTGGTTATTCCAAACCATAGAACATCTATGTATAATAAATCATTCCAGCTTGTCGGATCTGGAATCTGTTGCCTCCAACTGTGAAGAGTATTGGCTATCGAGCTCTGTTTGGCGTGGCAGTATTGAATTGGCTGGGATCTGGTGGCGCAGATTAGGCTTGAGTCGGGTCCAGCTTTATTTTTATTGTCTATTTACATTGTATCAATCTACTTAAATTTAACTTATTTTTACCTTTTATGCAACTACAGATACAAAATATTTCATCTTATATTGTTTTATGATAATTATTGTACTTTGTAAAATCTTTGTTACTTTCCTTGCCCTACTACCATAGGTAAGGAAAGTATTGCTTTCCAAAAAAAATTAAGGTACCCCAATTTCAAGTTTTCTATACGTTTCAAGGTCCCCTGAGTCCAAAAACATGATTTTTGGGTATTGGTCTGTGTGTGTGTGTGTGTGTGTGTGTGTGTGTGTGTGTGTGTGTGTGTGTGTGTGTGGTGTGTGTGTGTGTGTGTGTGTGTGTGTGTGTGTGGTGTGTGTGTGTGTGTGTGTGTGTATGTGTGTATGTCTGTGAACACGATAACTCCATTCCTAATTAACCGATTGACTTGAAATTTTAAACTTAAGGTCCTTATACCATGAGGACCCGACAATAAGAAATTCAATAAAATTCAATTCAAGATGGCGGAAAAAATGGCGGATAATTACTAAAAAACCATGTTTTTCACGTTTTTCTCGAAAATGGCTCTAACGATTTTCTTCAAATTTATGCCATGGATAGCTATTTATAAGTCCTATCAACTGGCATAAGTCTCATTTCAGGGAAAATTTCAGGAGCTCCGTAATATTCTTGAGAAAAATGGCGGATAATGACTAAAAAACCACGTTTTTCACGGTTTTCTCGAAAACGGCTCCAACGATTTTCTTCAAATTTATACCATAGATAGCTATTCATAAGCCCTATCAACTGGAAAGTGCGCAAGCCCTATCAACTGAGCAAGGAAAGTTGTGTGAGTGTACCACACCAGATTTTTTTTAGGGTTGTTTTGTGTGCATGTGTGAGTGAATGGCAACTTGATTAGATCTTCATTTCTTCATTTCTGATAGGTTTTCCTATATGATTTATCTAGTGGAATTTGAAATATTGTTTCCAATTGTATTAATGAATTAAGTTTGAAATTCTCTTTTATTATATGTAATTGTTTTTTGATTAAGAGTTTTATTTACTTCTATTAATCTTATGTAATCTTTACATAATATGTAATCTATTTTTTCTGTTTTCTTATGTGAATTTTCTTCTATTGTAAAGGGTTGTGTGGTAGAGAGGACCAGGAGTCCTAACTCCGCCCTAATAAAGGCATATAATCAATCAATCAATCAATCAATCTCTTCCAATGTTGAAGAAAACCAGTCTGTATTTTCCAATGAATTGCATTATTTTGGAAGATTAGTCTCACTACAATTGCGAAACCGTGTTCCATATTAATTCTATTTGATTTATCATTCACGTCATTTTCTATCATTATTGAGCTTGAATTTTGAAAAGTTGAGCCGTGTGATCTGAGATGACCTCAGTTTTGTATGGATGTTAGTAATAATATTAACGATGCATGTATTGCTTGCCGACCGTGTAACCTCATGATGTAGTATGGTGCAAATCAAATTGATGAAATACATTATTTGTAAAGCATTCAGTCAAAGAGCTATGCACAAGAAAGTTTACATTGAAATCAACAAAAATAACAATTTTACGTTTGATGATCCTCGCTCAATCATAAGAGAAAACTTATCTAAAAAAATACTCAGATATCCACTAGGAGGTTTGTATACCACAATGATCATAACAGTTTTATTTTATGAGACCAATATATTGCAGCTGCTAATTCTATGTGTCCCTCCACCCTATACTGCTCTGTCAACTGGTATACATTTCAATGCACCATTCATCAACATTGTGCTGACAAGAGAGAAATAGATGCTAATTAAAGCAATTGCAATAGAGCTCCTCTATTCATTTCCCTTCTACAAAAACTAGCAACAATCCTCATATTCTTCAAAATTAGCAGTCATTAATCTCATTTCTTATTCCAAACTCAGTAAGTGCTAGGATATCAAGTCCTTCATCTTCAACGAGACAATCAACTCTATTAATTTTGCCAACAATTGGATTGACATTCTGATGAATAAAAGTAATATTAAATTCATCATACAATATTTGTCAGTCAGCATCAAATAACTACAATATAAATAGAACAGATCTATCAGTGAACCGCTATCAAATGTTCTATGACAGCAATTTATTTATTAACAAATTACCAACTCAATTTATCACCAAAAAGATCACCGGCAGCTTAACTAAACAAATGGATGAATGGATAAAAGAAAATATTTCCTAACCACATGTCATTTTACTTCATATAAACTTCTACTTCATTTTACTTCTGAATTTCTACTTCTTCATTCTACTTCTGAATTTTTACTTCTTCATTTTACTTTTTAATTTTTACTTAATTTAAACATCGTTTTCAGATTTATTAAATACTAGCCGTCAGACTCTCTTCGCGCGCCATATCCGTCTAGCGCCGACTGGATCGTCCAAAAATGAGATCAGAAAGTCAAAGTACTTCCTCGCTCGATTCAATCACCGATTAATTTCAATTATTTAGTGTTATTTGAACATTTTCTGTCTATTACTTGATGAAAGAACTGAGAAAACGCAAAAAACCGCTAATTTTGGGCGTATCTTTGGCGTTATTTCAAATTCCTTCTAACACAACATTATTACACCCTAGCAGAGCTTCTGTAGTAAATTTGAACACTTTCTGTTCATTTGTTCTCGATAAAGCTGAGAAAGCGCAAAAAAAACGATGGAAAACTCAGATTTTGGGCGCATCTTTGGCGTTATTTCAAATTCCTTCTAACACAACATTATTACACCCTAGCTTAGCTTTGTACTAATTTTGAAAAATTTCTGTTCATTTGTTCTCGATAAATCTGAGAAAAAGCAAAAAACGCTAATTTTGGGCGTATCTTTGACGTTATTGCAAATTCCTTCCAACACAACATTATTTCACCCTAGCTGAGCTTCTGTACCAAATTTGAACATTTTCTGTTTATTTGTACTCGATAAAGCTGAGAAAACGCTGGAAAAACGCAGATTTTGGGCGTATCTTCGGAAATTTTTCCAAATCCGTTCTTAGTACGCCTCTAAAGGGCCAACTGAACATACCTACCAAATTTGAACGTTTTTGGTATGGTAGATTTTTAGTTCTGCGAGTTAGTGAGTGAGTCAGTCAGTCAGTGAGTGAGTGCCATTCCGCTTTTATAATATATATAGGAGATGATATTATTCTTCCAATTATTTTTTTTTTCAATTCAATTTAGATCTTCTCCATTTTGAATTCAATTTAAAATAACTTCTCTGTGACTGCTAATTTTATTTATTTTTTTATATTATGGAGGTTGCAACTATCTACAACATGAATATCGGCTAGCTCTCAAGTTTATACTTATCTGGTCTATACTTGGCTGGTCGAGCCACATTATGAAAAATTATATTTGACTTTTGCAAACAATGCGAATAATATAGTATACAATCATTTCAATCTAAGTGATATACTGCTTGGAAGTAGATTGTAGATTGATCTTGACTTTTGCTATTATGGAACTAATTTTGAAAAAATGATTTTTTTTGAAGGTCATGTTGAAGATGCTGAAAATATCGACATATTTTCTGAATCTGACAACAACTCGGACTGCAGGAAGGATAAGTAAGTCCCAGTCTGTATTTAGTACCTACAGATTTAATCCAGTAAAAATCTGTTATAACTATTAATAGCATTTGCAGAATTCTGTAAAGGTCAAATAATATCATCAGTAGATTCCTGCGATACCGGTATATATACAATCAGTACATTCACTTAAATTTGAATCGAATAATATTGTATTTTTTTATTGTATTTATTGAGATTTCCTTTATAAAAATTAATATTTTCAATGAATACTTGAACTGTTGAATATCTAAACTATTGTTATGAGTTGAACATTTCGATTGCCCAATGATTGTGGCTGATGCTTTGTTCTGAAATAAATATTAAGAAAAATATTTAAAAAAAGATTGCGCAGTAGCAGTTCTTTAAAAAATGTTGTAACTTGAATTAGGCTATTTTTAATTTAATTATTGAATAAGAATCAATCGCCCTGAAGAATTGAATTGTCTTTCTGAATTTATGTCCTCTGAATATAAGGACGCTATGTATTCCAAAAGATCAAAATGATCTTATGAGACATAAAACAATATGGCCGACTGCTTTCGTGCACTCCTAACAAATTTCTTCCAATATAGGTTGAGTGGAAAAGTATCAATCATTCATTAGTGATTAATCCATACATTTTCCAAATGTTGCGAATATTGATCAATTATCACCGATCTGGATGACACTATAATTTCATTAATAATTAATTTCAATTTAATTAATAATTAATAAGGTCATCTTGCAAAGATTACCTTAATTGCTTTGTATGGTCAATTGCCTCCACCTTCTCGGTAGTAAATGTAAAAAGTGAGCGGTTTTCTAGAGACCTAAAACCATCCATTACGTAGATAGATATTTCGGTATCTATATAGTGAATAATATATTTTCATAATATTCTCAAAGATGCTATTTTCCAACTTCATTTAAATCCATCATTATTTTTTCTGATCAATTTCTTACTCCCTGTTATCATGAAAATAATGTGTATCATGCTAATCTATCATCTTTCTTTTACTATTATCTTTAGAAAAAAATCTTGTTGAATTACTTTGTGATGCGGATTTTTATTTTTCAGAAACAATTCAGGTAGCACAGGAGCCAAACAAACAAAAATTAAAAAAATTATAGAGTATGCTGTCCAAAGCATACCAAATCGACGATTCGTTTGGAATCAACATTTGTTGAGCAAGATTGAGAATATACTCCGGCCTGACTGGATCCTATATATAATGCATGGCTTCGTCAGCCAATCAGCGGTCAACATTTTTGGAAGGAATGTTTACATCACTCTGATTGCCAGAAGATCAAGTAAATATGCTGGAACCCGGTTTCTCAAGAGAGGCGCCAATTTTGAGGTAAAACTAAAGCTTCTGATTGATTGATATGTTTATTCTTTACAAAATAATAGGACCAATAATGTCAGTAAAATAAATTGTTAGAATTAAGTTTGAATAGTGATAGAAAAACAATTTTGAGGCTCACTTGATCTCATCTTATAATATAATTAAAAAAGATTTAGTTTCCACTGAAGATGATGCCAAGTATGGCGTTGAATCTCGAGTCTGGCTTCAAATAAACTTATTTCTGTGGATTTGACAATATTTGTGTAATCACTTTTTTACCTCAAAAAAGAAAGAATTGTCTTATGCACGTACGGGATAGGAAATTCACGAATGACACATCATCACGTCTAAATTCTATATTTAACGAGGATGGTTATAGGCCTGTTTTCAATTCATCAACATTTCAGTAGGTCACGTTCTTGATTAGACCCTTGCGGAGCCCGGGTTACTTGCTAGTCTTTAATCATTTAATTCGATTCCCACCTAGCCTGATTTGTATTTTAGTCTACAATGGGCCTAACGACTTGTATCGTATTTCAGCCGGAACTGCCAGTAGATCGTTAAAGTTGCTACTTATTTAATCATAATTATTCATTGAACTAGCTGGCTCGGCGAACTTCGTACCGCCAAATAGTTAATGCATCTCATGACAAACTTTAGCTGGATACACATCTGAGAAGGCGCGATGCGGCATTTTACACCCAGGTGCTTCTTGCTTATTGGTTTGAATGGAAGAACTCACACACACTAAATCGGGCATGGCATGGAACGGTGTGATAAGGCAATCTCCATTAGATCAACACTATGTATCACCAAGCCGCGCCTCCTCAGCTGTGCTTAGCCTTAGCTTAATCTGATGCACTATATTTTTATGAAAATTATCCAACAATCAGTATTTACATTTATATCTCAATATGGACTTCCTATGTTCTTAGTTTGTTGTGCAGCAGTTTGTATTTTTAGATATGGTTTAATGCAGCTTGCTTGGAATTTGAACGGTATATCTCCTTGCTGCTGATTTTCCCGTGCATATTCTAAATTTACAGCATTTCGCACTGCTGGATGGTTACTCAAGGAACAGTCATTTTGTTTTCAGTCGGGAGGTTTAGAATAAAATACATGGGCGGTTATGTAGCAGCACACACTCTTGTCTACTATTTTATCGACGGTTGTTGGATGACGTAATGATTTTAACAGCTGATTTTTATTTCTGTGTGTGGCCAGCTCACAAATCTTCTCCCATAAGGATTAGTAAAATTTGAAGGACTGTAGGAAAGAGTCCCGAAGTCGGATCATAAATTTGATAGGCCATAAACCTGCTCCTGAACATAAACACATTTTTTAAAAAATCATCAAATTCGGTGCACACCTAAAAAAGTTATTGAATGACAACATTTTAGGCTCTAGTTTTATTTATATAAATGATCAAAAATGTTAGATAGTATTGTTTCGGCTTCAATAGCCTATAGGTAGCTTTTTGAGACTAAAAAATGTTAACGCATTCATATTTTAGTCAGAGCATATCTTTAAATTTAAAAAATCCACATTTTTATTTGGTTTATAGGCTACCGTTTGAAGTACAATGAAACTAACAGTTCGTATCAATATTTTATTGTTAGGATTATAGCCTTGTGAGAGTGACAACTCAGTAATCAATTTTACTATTAGTTCCACATATTATTAACGAACAGGAGAAACCACATGCTTCGCAAGGGTCTGTTAAAACACAAATTGATTCAATTTAGTTTTTATAGTTTCATGCTGAAAATTGAAAGTATTATCCTATCGAATTTACTCAACATCTGTAAAAAATTGCAATATTAGAATTACTTGAAAATTTCAGTCAAAATTACATGGATAATCTTCATTGAAGTTTCAAATTCTTAGGAAAATAAGAAGAAGAAAGAAGAATATATAAACAATGTTACAATGCTATAATTTAGATTAATTCACAATGTTATTATCAATACCAATACATATTGCCATACATGACATCAAAACCCATCTAATTTTATTAAATTTAATTTGAAATATTATTTTGCGAGTTGGAAATCTAGTTATTAAAAATGAATTTGAAAAAGCGATTAGATCTCCAATGTGTAAATTAGAACGTGTGTTTTATCACGCTTCTTGAAAGTGATATTATGATTTTAAGCTCCATGCTGTATAAACAAGAGTGAGTTGGCTTTTGGTCTGCAAGTCAAGATCTGGATTTTATCACATAAATAGATTTTGAATTTTTCGTTCGAGGCCCATACTCTTCCAAACGTTTTTGTGAGCTACAGGTGCTTGTATTGAAGCCTTGCTTACCTGAAGGGATCTTGTCTTGAGAATACAATTATAGGCTGTCTCAATCCGGGCAGTTCAAGGGTAACTGTCCACTGGAATCGTATTCAATCAATCCGTTCGGCCCTTGGATCGGACGAATCTGCCGGCCGTTAATTCGGCCGAATATGGTCGTCCATTGGAACCGTTTACGTCAGTCCAGTTCAGTAGTTGGCTGGTTGCCAATTATTGTATTAACTACTATCATAGCCATCAAAATCTTTCATAAACAATGATTATATTGAGATTTTGAAAATTGAATAAATTAATATCCACTAAATTAGTTATTCATTACAATAATCTTACCTTCAGATCATATTTTTCAGCAATCTCCACAGATTCCTTTGAACATCACGACGATGATATCCTTTATCTCGCATATCCCACAATGGAACATGCTCTTAAACCAAACTTATCAACTTTTCATCGACAATAGTTACAATTTTATAAAACAGAACAACTTCAAAAAACAAAAACAAACAAGCCTGTGAAACAATTTTAGGTTAGGAACACTTTGTTGTCTCTGCTCGACTAGTTAGTTCGGCCGGATAGAGCCGTAAATCCCATTCAATTCGGATCGAAAAATTGATCGGCCGGAGACGGCCGTACACGGCCGTATGGACCTGTTGCAATGGACGATCTTTTTCTTTGTTGGGGGATCGTTCGGACGAGTTCGGTAGTTTTTGGCCGATGCTAGTTCGGACGAAAACGGTTCTAGTGGACGACCCACCTTAACGTACATAATTGTATTTTCGGGATTTGGATTTTTGTAGCGAAAGGTGGGGTTTTGATCAATCATCTTGTAGAAGTTTTTTTATACATATTTTTAAATTAACGTCGAGAGTGATTTTTTTATCCGGACCCTGAGGTGCAGGCCAAAGGACAATAAGGTACAGTTTTAGATAATAGGTTTCTTGTACAGTTTTCAGTCCCAAAAATTAATTTAATAATTTTGTTTTTCTAAACCTGAGCGACCATAGATTAGCCAAGCGAGTGGCCCCAATTATTGGTTATTAAATTCATATCAATCTCATATCAATTCATATCAATATTTTAAAACTAGTATTCTTGTTTATTTATAATAAAAATAATAATTGTTAAGTAATACTGTTCTTTTTGATTATCAATCACACCCACCAAAACAATTAGCTTCTATCTTTCTATCTCACCATTACGTCCATTACAATATTAATATATTATAAATACTAATTGTTATTATCAATTAAAAATGTTATAATGTTACCTAACGAATTAGGTATTGTTTCGCAGGGAGATGTTGCAAATGAAGTTGAAACAGAACAAGTGGTCGAAGATACAGGTGTATCTTCCTACGACAGCCCACGAATAACTTCATTTGTGCAAATGAGAGGCTCCATTCCAGCGCATTGGAGTCAAGACATCAGTAAAATGGTTCCCAAACCGGCCATCATCTTTGATTTGAGTGATCCATATTCTGAGACAGCAGGTAGATTTCCGTTGTTCTATAAAACTACCACTGAAACTACTGATAAGCAATCAATATTTTTTAATGAAAATAAGCTCATTGAGATAGTTTATCGATAGTTATTTGAACTAAACCCATATCGCAACCATTAAGTGTTCGAATGAGACAGTGAGCTATGCCAAGCAACTTCGAGTTACATGTGACATGTAGCAAATCAGTAAATCAGTATGTAGTCAAATGCTTAAGACCGTGCTCCACAGTATTTTCTCAGTTTGCTGCATGCAAATATGTATAACCTCCAGTATGTATAGTGATATTCATTTCGAACTGTAAGCATTCTTTCTTAATAACATCAATGCTTCTTATCCATCCAATTCTGTCAGTTTGAAGTGAATAGCTAGAGCAATGATAATGCTTTTTTTGATAGATTATGGTTGTTGCAGGTGCTCATTTCAATAACCTTCTATATCGTTATGGATCACCTATAATAATTTTGAATCTTGTTAAGAAAAGAGAAAAAAAGAAACACGAGTCTCAATTGAGTGAAGAATTCAGTTCTTCAGTTCGTTATTTGAATAAATTTCTGCCAGTCGACCATTGCATTCAATACGTCAGCTTTGATATGGCACGTATGAATAAAGGGTGAGTAAAAATACAATATACATTATTTCAATTAATCACTGTCATGATAATTCAATGGATGAGATAAAATTCAAGTAAGTTGATGCCCAATTATTATGCATTCAGTTTGTGCGTGGGTTATCGAAGGATGATGAGATATAAGAGGACTTTCTAACTCGTCTTTATTTTCAACTCGTATTTATTAGTTCGATAGCATGATTCGAGGGCATGATTAGGTCGATAGAGAGAGACTTCCGATACCCTACAACGGTAAGAACACTTTTCACCTCATTATTTCGGAGCCACCTAGAATATGCATTGGTGATTTGGAATAGGGAACTATTCAGATTGGCAATAAAAGATTGGCATTAGGTTCAGTGAATAGACAATGTACTACAAAACTCAAATTTAATAAGAAATCTTGACAAGTCATTCAATTCATTAAAAACATATTAGTCAATAAAGCAACTCAATACTGAAACATCAGAAAACAATTAAAATGTTGTAGATAAAAATCAATATCAAATGTACAGCCAGTGAGTTTAGAATTATTGTCAATGGTAATCTTAGAAGAATTATGCAATATGAAACTTATCATCTATAAACTGAGCTAACTGACATAGATAAAAAATGAGAATGAGCAAGATTTTCAGATCCACTACTTATTAGACTACAAACTGATCTTAAACATAATATTGACATCAAATTTAATTGTTACGAATAATATAACATGTATTTTACCCGGCATTTCGGCTGAATAATTCCCTTTTAAGGTGAGAAACCTTTCTAACTGAAAGAAGAAATAATACCTTTCAGACCCATTGCTGAGTCAGCCAAAATTCATAGCTTCTGTTCTTATTAAAGGCAATTGGCGCAGGTTATAATAGTAGTGATGAGTATAATAAAAATCATGTTGCTTACTAACAAAAACAGAAATCAGATCAATCGATGAGAAAAATTTTGTGACTGTACAAGAGTTTCCTTTATTCGGGTAAACATTTGCAATAATAAGAGTTTTGAATGCTCAACTATGAGAATTACCGTATAAGAGAGCAATTATTCCAGAGTACCTTTCAAGCTGATTTTTTGGACCTGCTAGGGGAGGCATTCAAAGTTGCTCATCAATTGAGACCATACATTTCCATTTGTACCTTGACTTCTTATTGATTGATAATTTCTGGGTATTATACATGGATTCATTGATTTCTTGAAAGCAGCTGGCTATCATTATATTGCATTTATAAAATAATATTACAAGAATAAGAAATTGTTGACGTGATAAAAGTGAGGCGTTTGAGCTGGTTGTGACACGTTGAGAATATATATAAAATTTGCGTAAGCATACTCATTCAGTCACTTGGCGCCATGTGGTGGAACGGGTTGGCTGTAAGGGGTAATGTGGAGGGCTACTACTATTATTATTATTATATTTTCCACTGACAACTAGCTTCTTAAAATAATTACAAGAATGAAATAAGGTCATCGTTAATCTGGATTCCTACATATCATTATCAGTGAAAGTGACCGGCACATTGAAAATATAATTGCAATTAGTTGTAAATGGATTACTCGCACTCAGCCCGCCCGAGCGGATATGAATAGTCCCATTATAACTTATGGGAATAATATTGTCACTGTACGGGACACGTTCACTGACACTGATATGTAAGAATCCAGCAATAGTGTGTGTGCATGAAACAATGATGAACGATTCAACTATATTCAGAAGCAAAAAGTTTGATGAAGTTTGATTCCGTGTTGTAAGATACGTTTTATGTTATTCTTAGTAGTAGTTGAGCAGTCGTAGAGTGAACATCGTGTGAATATCATTTTCATTGTTGGTCGTAGTCTTTAGTTCAGTCAGCAAAATTTTGCGTGAGTGTACAACATTTTCGTTAGTGAAATAGTATTCGTTAGTGATTCGTGAAACTGGGTCAACGCTCGGAACGGTGATTTCTATATGAAATGGGATCACCAGAAAAACTATCACAATTTTTAGCATCGGAGTTTGAAGAAAGTGAAAATATAAATAACTCAGGACAAATGGAGTCGAGTGAAGAAAGTGAAAATATTATAAATAATTCAGGACAAATGGAGTCGAGTGATAAATATAATGAACTTGAGAAATTACAATTATCTTTCAAGGTGTGGGGCTCAAAACTATTTGAGAAGAGAAAAATATCGAAGGCCGACTACGAGTATTTTCTGAAACTGTGTTTTGAATTGAAAATCATGGCACGAAAAACCAGTGAGAGCAGTGAAGTGGCAGCTGACAAAACGAGGATAGATGTGAGACTCAGCAAGATTGAGGAAAAAATAGAGAAGCTAACATCAAACTTCTCAATTCCAACACCAATCTAGAATAAGCCAACCTACGCCGAAACGGTTTAACTACCCAAGAAGAAGGAAGAAAAGAAGCCAGGAGTTACTGCCGAGAAGATGAGTGAACAGAGGAGCAGACCAATACCCAAGGAAAAAACTGTTTTGATTAAACCGAAGAACATCCAGGGCACAGAGACAGAAATAAGTGACAACCTGAAAAAAATTGTGAAAAAAACTGTTTCCAATGAGAACTCATTGAAAAAAAAGCGATCAATGTGCGGGGTGGGGGAGTGCTTCTAGTGATGGACTCTAGTGTGGACAAAAATAAAATTTTTGGTGAGTCTACACTAAGAAATGCTGAATAGCCAAGTGAATTAAATGTGGTAAGTGAGCCACATAAAATACGACCTAAATTAGTAATTTATAATGTCCCTGCCGAGCTGAGTAAGGAAGAATTAGTCAACGAAGTTTATAATAGGAATCTGCAAGATTCAATGCAGATCGAGCAATTCAAAAATTCATTCAAGCCAATTTTCAAGATTGGTCCAAAAGACAAAAATCAGGTTAATTGGGTGGTGGAATGTGTAGCAGATATAAGGAACAGACTCAAAAATATGAGGAAAGTATATATAGATTGGTCTTCGAGCAACGTTAAGGACTATGTGTCTGTTAGTAGATGCTTCCGCTGCCAAGGATTAAATCATATTGGCCGTCACTGTAATCAGCAACAAAACACATGCAGCCACTGTGCGCAAACTGGTCATGAAATCAAGGCATGTCCAAATAAAAACAAGAAAGAAGTATGTGCTAATTGCAAAAAACAAAAAATCCATCAAACCACAAAGTTAGTGACAAAAGCTGTCCAGAATATGAAAAAGCATTGAGGAAACTAGTTGAAAAGACCGACTATGGGTATTAAAAACTTTTTTCATAATACCGTGCAACGCTTCAGTAAACAAAAAGTTTCTATTGTAGCACAAAATAATATGAATAATACCTCTAGTAGAAATATATGTGAGATGCTTAACAAATTGAAAAATTTCAATATGACTGTAAAAACCCCAAAAAGTAGAACTATGTAGAGAATATGTAGATTTCTTTTACATGAAAGAAGGGCAACAGCATGCTGTTATCTAAGGGACACTCAAAATTTTTAAAATGCCCGAAAATTGATCTGAATGAATGGCAACAACTTACTAACACTGAAGCAGAGTATATAAAAGTCGTCTCTGGAAAATCTAATTGTCAAGTATTTGCATACTTTTTTGCATGAAGACAATTTTTCAAAAGAAACATCAGTTTTATAATTTGAATTGGATTTCTGGGGTCTGTTTTTTCGTGGAAATTATTTTTACGATACACGAGTTCTAACATTTAACATTTTTCAGGCTATAGTTCAAGATGTTCACTTTGTAAAAATTTTTTGTTATTTTACTGTGTAATACTCTTCTATCACTAGGCCTACATCATTACAAGCATTAAAATGGTACTTTTTACAGAAAAGAAGCAAATGTGATGGGGAAGCTAGCTGATATAGCGAGAAATGCAATTTTCAAGACTGGCATTTATCAAAGCTACAATAGGCCTGATGGTTTTGCGATAGGGCGCAGCAATAATCTGCAGACGGGAATAATTCGGGTGAACTGCGTCGACTGCCTTGATCGCACCAATACGGCCCAGTTTGCTCTGGGAAAGTGTGCTCTAGGTTTCCAGGTAAAATGCACCCTATTCCTAGCGCATCACGAGAAGGCCTCTGGATGCCATTTGAAAATCATTGCCAACAATGGAAACCAAAAGCCTTCTCGTGATGTTTTGTATATACAAAATATTTGACGTCAAACCTGAACTTATTTGGATTAGTCTATTCCTATGAAGGCCATTATTTTGCACCACTTATGTTCAACGATATGACAATAGCTTTAGGAATACATGAAAATTTTGTTGCTTTGATTATAATGGGTCGGTTGAATAAAAGCTAGCAATTGCTAGTTTGTTCCTTTTCCTTGTATATTATCCTTGAAATGAAAAAATTCAAAAACCTTATATTCAGGGACCGGCATATTAATCTGACGATTTTGTAGTAATTGTTATGTTTGAACCACTGTCATTGAAAAGGCGGGAATGTTGTACATCGACTGATCTATTCTTGCCATTTCAGTAGCCAGTATGTCGTGGTCAAGTGAACATCATGCGATTGTGATTGAAGCTTATTTTAAAAATAATGACTCAGTCATTTCAACATAGCGTTTATGTCGCAGACATTTCAATAATTTAAATCGACACGCACCTGTTCCCAGTAGGAATACGATGTTGTTGTGGCTAAAGAATTTCAGGAACACGTTGTCTGCATTCAAATTTATTTTGTCAAATTGAAAACAATACAATGAAGACTATGAATCATAAAAATAATGGACAAGCAAGAAATACATAATAAGATTCCAATAACACATAAACTCTTTGTGAAATTTGTCTAAGCAAAAGAGTGGACTGTATAAAGGGGTGAATTTGTAGGTTATGAAATTTAGTAAAGTAATCAGAGACTAACAAAATCCACATATAAATTTGAAAGGAGGAAAGATCCAGTGTGCTTACATAATATGTATTGAATGAAAGCAAATTGTCATGTACAGCAAATGGTAACTCAGGATTGAGATTGAAATAAAAAATACCAAATGAAAGGTTGAATATAATCACAAATTTAATTAAAATGTTCAAATTGAAAAGTGCTCAAGTAACAAATACAAGAGTAATAAGAAATTGAATGTAATTAAATCATGAGATCAAGTGGGTGCTTTATAGATAACCAAAATAATTGAATGAGTTTGAGACTATTTAAACTTTTAGAAATCAAAATGAAAATACATTAATATGGGAATTAATAATTGAAAAACAAATAACAATTATTCAAAATGAAGGTTAGCCTACTATTGTCAATTTTAACAACTGAAAGGATACAATCACCAATGGAAGATGAAAGCTAAAAAAATTAATGGAAAACACTCAATTAGAAAATTTACTGAATATTGAGATAATATTGAATATAAGATTCACAAATAGTTTGAGACAAGTCTGGGAAGGTAGAGCAAATGTACTTTAATCAAAATATCCAATTTAGAAGAGATAGCACAAGATCTATAACCAAAGTGGATATTTTGCTACAGTTGATGTGATGTGAAAATATCAATAATGTTAAATATAGGAGTTAGCTCAGAAAGTTTGAAGTAACAGCAGATGGAGACAAGCACCAGCGTGTCCACGCAGGTGGTGCGGATCAGGAAGAGAACCTCATACCAAGATTCTGGAGACCAGTAGGAATCCAGGACGACTCTAGGCTGACAACAGTGAACCCCTCACTGTTCTAAGAAACCGATGAAACTCCGACGAGGACACTCCAAAGGCGATGGCGAGATTGAATCTGAACGTATGGTAGTAGTGTTACCAGATACAAGATGATGTGAAGGAAGAAGTTGATTCTTCAATGAGTAGCATTGCAAAAGATCCAAATTGCAAGCTAGATGCGAGATCCAAAACATAAGATGAATTTGGATTGAACACTGAATGAATGAAGAAGTTTCAACACTGCAGGAAAGTTTCATGTACACTGCAAGCTGTGACGCACATGATAACTTGGAATGAAGATAAAACAAAAACTAATGAATCAATTTTGAAACGGTGAACGGTGAGATGTATAGCGCAGATTGATTTGTCGAAATCAATGCTAACAGTGACCATACTTCCTAGAAATACTTGAAGTTTTGAAGAAACGTATGGGAACTTCGAAGAGTTAGTGCACAAGAGAGGAACAATGCTGGAAGAACGAAGCAACGTTTTAGGCTCGGAAACAAAAAAGCAAATGACTGCGTGACTCAAAAATACTGTTAACACATAACTGAACGATCACACTAATAAAATGAGAGACAATCAATTTGTAAAATATAATTGAAAATGATTACAAAAAGTGAATATGGATTATTTAACTATAAAAATATCTAAAAGACAAAATTGACACAAAAACGAATCTACAAGCGGCCATGAAATCTCGACGGCGATGCAAAAGGCAGTGAGTTGCAGATATTAAAAACAGCTGATAGAAAAACTTCGTCTATAAACCTAAAAACAAAATAAATAGGTAACCTAAAAAATGGAAAACGGTAAGTGAGATTTAACACTCTTGTTTGTGCGCTGGCATAGGTACATAGTACTAAACTGATAGAGCTTGTAAGGGAAAATGTAAAACACTTTTATGTTAACAAAAATGTTAGATAAATGTTAGAGAGAGAGGAGAAGAAGAAGAAGGGAAGAGAAAGACTGATGAAAAGCGAAAGGAGAAAGAGAAAGAAAAGAAAAATTGAAAAGTATATATAGGTACAGAAGTTTTCAATTACTACAAGATATTATTGAATTCACCCTGCAATTCTATCCAATCCTCTATTACTTGCAAAGTTGACTTTGAGATCCTGTTTATGAGAAAATTTTCCGGTATACATTTGATTAATTTATAGCATATATGATCAAATTGCCTCCTACACACAGTTAGGTCCGTTCGTGGTACAGGAAAAATGGTAGGCGAACGAAAACTGTACTTTTTTACATGAGCTGTAAACAGATTTCTATTTTTATTCAGATACACAATTAAATTCTTTACAAAAATTTTTCTAATTTTAACTACTTTAAAAACGAAACAAACAGGATGAAAACGAACCGTGAGAACGCCTGAAAAACGCCTGAGTAGCTGTTACACGGTCTCCACGACGTTCAGCAGCGAAACATGCTGTTGCGCTAGCCATTTCTGATCGAAGTGTACGACGAATTCTTCATTCCGACATAAAATTCCATCAGTGCAACAATTTAATGCAAATTATTGGGCACATTGTAAAGCCGCTTGTGAGATCATTCTCGAAAACGTCCATCAAGGATGCCGTTATTCTTTCAAGTGATGAGCAACATTTTCATTTTTGGGATTTGTGAATAAACAAAATTACCGTTATTGAGCAGCCAATAATCCACAGAACTGAAGAGAGTCATTCAACGAGAAATTGAAGCAATTCCACAAGTGATGTTTGAGCGAGCAATGGCAAATTTTAGAATTAGGTTAAGTGAGTGTGTGAAAAGTAACGCAATCATCTGAATGACATAATCTACAAATAAAAAACTTTGTGAGTAATATATGTAATTCACTATAAATTGCAAAATTCGATCTTTAATTTGATATATTATATGATTTAATAGTACGAAACACACTTTAGTTATTATCCCTCAAAAATCGTCAGGTTTTTATGCCGGGCCCTGTATAATATACGTCGACACGCAATTCAAAATGAACATACCTGTCAAATTTGATTAAAATCTATTGCCGCGTTTCGCCGTAAATTTGGAACATACGTACATAAATAAATAATATAAATTAAAACAGGAAACACTCGACATAGAATAATATATTAAAAACACTTAGAAACTTACATTATTGTTTGGAAATTTTCGAGGAGCTGTGCCCTATTCTTCACCCAAGTAGGGAGTGCTCCCTAAAGTGTTTTTAATCTATCTATGTCGTGTGTTTCCTGTTTTAATTTATATTATAAAACTTCAAAGTGTTTTCTGTTATGTGCTACATAAATATATATATATATATATATATATATATATATATATATATATATATATATATATATATATATATATATATATAAAGATAAATACGAAACCGACGACTTGAATCTCAGGCTCAACTCACACTCACGCGACTCTGTTATGTGCTACATAAATAAATACATATACAGGGTGATTCTTAATTATGGTAAAATAATTTAATACGTGATAGTAGAGGTAAAAATTAGAAAAAAGTTCTTATAAACATATATCCATAAACGCTTCATTATCGAGCTAAACAGGGTGAAAGATTTCGCCCGGAATTCAGTTCCTCTGGTGAAATACACCGATACTGAATTGTTTGGGGACTAGTTTTTGATAAACTTATGCTGGATTAATATGGAAAAATATCTGAAAAATTGAATAAAGCTAGTCTGGAAGCTGTAGTGTGAGTAGTTTTTGAGAAAAAAATTGAAATATGCAAAAAATCTAAGTAGAAAAACGCAGACTTCTACGTTTGATGCCCAATAACTTTCTTTAATGAACAGTAAACAAATAATTTTTGGCAATAAAAATTGTAGAGAATTTAATTCTGAAAAGAATTATGTAAGTTGTGTAAACTAAATTTAAATAAAAGTTGAATAAAATGTATTCTTATGTAGTACATTACACCACGAAAATTTGCTGTTTTATGAGGAGAGAACTAATAACTCATAGGTTGTAGCTGATTGCAAATAAAACATGGATTTAAAGAACTGTTTTCAGATTATTAGTATTGTCGATACGTCAATACAATCAGCCATGGGCCGTTTTCATACCGATATCTCGCCGACACGACATGACAGGACAGACTGAATTTACTCTGATGAACAGTATTAGAGGAGGCTGTGATATTTATCACTGCATGAGGTCTACTGTTCACAAAACTACTAGCAGCTGAGATGTTATTTAAGAGATGTTATTTAAAACACCTTTACTTAGTTATTGACCGATCGAAGTGAGGTCTAAGATTCAAGTCGACGGTTTTGCATTTCTATTTATGTTTGTATGTCTTCATGTATATATGTACTGTATGTTTGTTCCACTTTTACGGCGAAATTATGGCAATAGATTCTCATGAAAAACCGTGAATACGCCGAATTAGGACAGAATTTTCTCTGATGGACAGTAAAAGAGGAGGCTATGGCTTATAAATGCGTGAGGTCTATTGTTCACAGAACAACTAGTAATATTCTCTCACCATATCTGTATCTTTGATTATGGATAAGTTCTAAACGCTATAAACGGTGTTTTTAATCAAAGTCTGTACTGAACTATAATTAATAAAGAAATAATTTTATAGTACATTTTTTCAAAACTTTTCATACAAACAAATACTTACACTTACTTATATAGGCAATGAATGCTCAAAAAAGGGTATAGAGAGCAAATTTTGGAAGACAATTTTTGACCCCGCAGTTCTGTTTAGGGTAGTAAGGAGGTAGTCATATCAAAAGTCCCCCCCCCCCACTCCTACTCCTTGGGCTAAGGGGGTGGGGGCATGGAAGAAAGAAGCCCTCCAAATTCCTTAGTCAATATTGATCTATTGAG
Organism: Nilaparvata lugens; assembly: GCF_014356525.2. Lineage (NCBI taxonomy): Eukaryota > Metazoa > Arthropoda > Insecta > Hemiptera > Delphacidae > Nilaparvata > Nilaparvata lugens. The sequence goes on along the minus strand of NC_052504.1, from coordinate 47,558,766 downwards.
GAGATTCACACTCAACATTAAAGCTGCTCCAATAGTTGTAGGCAAAAGCATACAAGTGTGTAATTATACATTAGTGCGGGCGCAAATGTCATTCCGTGGTCATTTTTGAGTAACAGCCATGGAAGATGTCTCAATTTCTTCGTTAGGTCTAGCATAATAAAGATCGTGATGATGATAAGTCGAGATCACAGACAAACACCTCGGAAACAAGATGGCCGCCAAAATTTTCAGGGTGTTGCTATATCGCTTGTATTTCAATAACCGTTCAAGATATTCAACGGTTTTTTTAGACGAAAATATTTTTAAAATCTTCCTCTACAATTTTTGTTCTATAAAATTTTCCACTAAAACGCATATTTGTTTATAACCTTCAAAAGCCCAAAAAACTTTTTTTATAAATTTGTTCAAATTTCAATCCATTATAACTTTTTCAGTGCAAGAGATACAGAGAAATTTTAAATCTATGAAATTTAGAGCGTTTTTTCAACTTTGAAACTATATATCTTTATGCGCTATACGTCGAAGAATGGGTTCTCCAGCGCCCTCCAAAGAAAACCCTGCATGATTTCTGGTGCGTTTTTCCATATGCATGAGGTAACAAGCTAGAACCATAAAAACTATTTTTTCATGACTACTTCAAGATAGAGACTTTCAAATGGTCTCAATCTCTTCGTTACAACAAGACAAGAAAGAATATTGATGATGGAAACAACGAAAATATTCGAAATCATTGAAAAATACAAGATGGCGGTCATTATTGACAGATCAGTATTGTGCGAGAGCTCGTAGCGATAGGTTGTGTAGCCGTTTAGTCTAGTGTAGTGTAGAAAAGTACTCTTTAATGAGTGTAGAAATACTCTTTAATTAGAACAAATTCGCGACGGATAATTTTTTTCGAATATCTATGCAAGCGAAGCAGAAATTGGTCGATTGTGCTTTCAACGAGGCCGTTTTTGTGCAACCGCGTTCGCACGCGTGCGCGAGTGCTATTCGAGTGTTTCGGACAATATGTTTCGATAAACGCGAATGATGTCGGATAAACAACTAATCCGTCCACCCAAATTCTTTGCGTCAGAGTTTGAAGAAGAAGAAGAAGAAGAAGAAGTAGATACTGTGCCTATGAAAATGGAGGAGTCATCTAATGCTGCTGATTGCTCATCAATTGCTGTAGATTGTTCACCAGATAAGTACATTAGAATTAACAAACTCAAATCAGCAACAGAGCAGATCCTATATAATACTTGGAAGGAGACTGAGTTGAAGTGGAAGAAATCTGAGGAAGAAAAACAACAGTTAATCAAGAGAATTGAAAATCTTGAAGCTTTGTGTTCAGGAAGTAGTGCGTCACACAAATCTACGGATAATCGAGAAAAATCATCTTCAAACCATGTTATATACGAAACCGATGACGACACTCTAGCAGAAGAAACTGAGTGGGTTAGAGCTCGCAATAAGCGATCATCAAAGAAGAGGAAGCTCTTGAGTTCCCCTCCGATTGATTCATCCCGTCATGAGATTCAAAAGCAGTCAGATGTTGCTCAACATGGATCATCGGTTGCAGAAAAGTTGCCAGCTAAGAGCAAAAAGATTCCACCCCTTCCACCAGTGATAGTGGAAAACGTAAAATCTTTTCAGAAATTATATGAGGAGATAACAAAATTTGCCAGTAAGGAATCTTTCAGTTTCAAAGTATTGACTGGAAATTCATTGAAAATTAATTTTCAGTCAGAAAAAGATTTCAGAGAAGCAACAAAATGGTTGAATGAAACAAAATACCCATGGTACTCGTATGAGAACAAACAAACGAGACCAATAGAGTGATGGCCAAGAAACTGCATATAGCACTTGCCAACCAGAAAGCATAGTTGCTGACCTCAAAAATAGAGGATTCAAGATAATGAATGAAGCACCTCCTCCATCACAAATCCGAACAAAAGCTACTCTGAAGCCGTGTCTTCAAAGAAGAAGGAAACACAACAAGAAAGTATGAGTGGTATCCTAAACATCATCTTGGAGAAGCTTATAAAACAGGAGTCGATGTTGACTGTATTTGAGCAAATACTAAGTGAAATAGAAATAAACCAAAGTCATTCAATCTCTAAGAAGAAATGAACCAGCAATTGAGAATAATGACATGGAATGCCAATGGCCTTCAACAGAGACAAGCAGAATTAATTGCAGTACTTCAAATTAAGAAAATAGATATATGTTTAATCTCTGAGACTCACTTCACAACCCAGTCATACCTGAGATTCAGAGGCTACAAGTTGTATCATACTTTTCATCCCCAAAATAAAGCTAGAAGTGGAAGTGAAATAATAATCAGAGAGGGTCTGAAGAATTATGAAAACTCACCTATTCAAACAGAAGAAATGCAAGTGACAACAATTACAGTGGAAACTAGAAGATTTCAATTTATTGAAGCAGCCATTTACAGTCCTCCAAGACACAATATAACCAATGAAGTTTACAAGAATTTATTCGACCACCTAGGAAACAGATTCATCATAGGTGGGGATTTTAATGCAAAACATATAAGTTGGGGCTCAAGATTGAACTCTCAAAAGGAAGACAGCTATTTCAAGCTATAAATGATAGCTTGAAGTAGTCATGAGTTACACGGTTTTCTAATTGTTGGGATTGGCATCTGGTGGAAAAGCGTGTTTTCCGCTGCAAACAGTAGTACTTTTTACTCTTTTTCCGATGACGCTCCAGCCGTAAAATATGGACTTACAGCCTCCAACTAGATGTCAATTTGAAGCTTTGGAAATATTCTACAACACTGTGCCAATAATACTAGTGTGTGTCCACTGCAAATACATATACAGGGTGGAAAGTGAAATATTGTCTCGAAAAATGTATATTTCAAGTTTTTGAAGTTGAATAAATAATGGAAAAAGTGGTCGAAATAAGATGATTCTCTCGATCATCATTGTTTGGTTAATTCTGAACACTTTGGTGGTAAAACCAATCTGATATCTCTTACAATAACTGAATAACAAGCGATATAAAAATCTCTGTTAATAATAACCGCCATCTTGTATTTTTCAATGATGTCGAATATTTTCGTTATTTCCATCATAAATATTCTTTTTCGTCTTGTTGTAACGAAGAGATTGAGACCATTTGAAAGTCTATATCTTGAAGTAGTCATGAAAAAATAGTTTTTATGGTTCTAGATTGTTACCTCATGCATATGGAAAAACGCACCAGAAATCATGCAGGGTTTTCTTTGGAGGGCGCTTGAGAACTCATTCTTCGACGTATAGCGCATAAAGATATATAGTTTCAAAGTTGAAAAAACGCTCTAAATTTCATAGATTTAAAATTTCTCTGTATCTCTTGCACTGAAAAAGTTATAATGGATTGAAATTTGAACAAATGTATAAAAAAAGTTTTTGGGCTTTTGAAGGTTATAAACAAACATGCGTTTTAGTGGAAAATTTTATAGAACAAAAATTGTAGAGGAAGATTTTAAAAATATTTTCGTCTAAAAAAACCGTTGAATATCTTGAACGGTTATTGAAATACAAGCGATATAGCAACACCCTGAAAATTTTGGCGGCCATCTTGTTTCCGAGGTGTTTGTCTGTGATCTCGACTTATCATCATCACGATCCTTATTATGCTAGACCTAACGAAGAAATTGAGACATCTTCCATGGCTGTTACTCAAAAATGACCACGGAGTTCCTTATTCATGACATTTGCGCCCGGACTACATCAAATTGAAGAGAATTTAATGTTCTATAAGCTCATAATAAGCATGGATTTTTCTGATCGATGTTCAAAAAGTTATAAGAGTAAAAATATAATAAAATTGGAGACAAACGTGATTTTCCCAAAAATAATACACCTTCAAGAGTGGATATCTCGAAAACTAGAGAAGATATAGAAAAAGTTGTGAGATGAATATTGTAGGAAATTATGTAAGCTTTAATCTTTTATAATAGTTATGTCCGTAATGTACTTAGTTTTCGAGTTATATGCGAGAAACAAAAAAATGGTACCTTTGAACCACCCCCACCTCCTTAGCACAAAGGGTAGAGGTGGGGACTTCTGATATGTCTTCCTCATTACCACCCTAAACAGAACTGCGGGGTCAAAAATTGTCTTCCAAACTTTTCCCTCTATAACCTTTCCTTGACTGGGACTATACATATTATAGCAGATATTATTATAGCACATTAATAAATTACCATAGCATTTTTATATGATGATTAAATAACTTAATTTTCCAATAAATGGTGTGCGAAGAAATATGATTATTTCAAAGCATTTAATTCATATTTAGGTGTTTTTTTTATTATTTTGCAGCTACATTCCCTTGGAGTTCTTGGTAGTCCGAATTTGGACTTTGACTCGGATTGTGTTAGGCTGTTGGAAGTCCTTTATGAAGATCATGGTGACACACTTGCTTTGCAATATGGTGGCTCTCAACTTGTCCATCGAATCAGGACATATCGGAAAACCGCTCCCTGGACTTCGCAGGGCAACGATATAATGCAAACTTTGAGTCGATATTACAGTAACACATTCTCAGGTAACTATCGTGATTTAAATGATTTATTCTATCTTGAAATTTATAAATTCATTTGTAGGCTAACACGAAATATACTAGAAGTATACTTCATGAGATTTAAACTTACCCATTACGCATTAGAAAACAAGATCTTTTCAGTAGGTTTTCTTTACATAATATGTCTTCAATTTACCACCAACCTAGCAAAGTTGGTTATGTTTGGAAATTTTCCTCAACTTAGTACCAATATTATATAAATTAGATTGGTTTCATTCGTAAGTGCAAAATCTCAATAGTGTGAGTATTTCAAATTTTCGTTATTTGTGTTTATCATATCTTATTATCTAGAAATCATTTGAAATTACATACACATTCAAAAAATAATAGACTATTAACATATTGCCATTTGAAAGCCAAAACCAAACCTTCATAATCTTTCCTTCACATTTTAAACCTAATTGTAAAAAACCGTTTAGGTTATGTTCATACATTAGACAAATTGAAATCTCGCAGTATTGAGGCACTCCCAATTATAGTTTGTGTAAAATAAGTTTAGACTTGGCCCTCCATCCGAAGAAATTACAGAGTTGCCAAATCGTGTAAAATTTCAACTTTCTCAAATTTTCAATTCAATTGGATGTAGAATAGACTATCATCCCCGATACCCTAGTAGTACTAAAAAAGCTTCAGGGTTGAAGGGTTAAAAGGAAATTCAACTTTTATGATGAAATTGGAAACATTGTAGCGAAGATTTGTCTTTATTTTGAATATCACTTCTCTCAGAATCATGGGGCGTCGTAATGCGTAATAATTTCTTATCAAATTTACGGGGAGAATATCTCCAAGTACGGAAAATAGTACGGTACATAGTATATTAACAAATATTGTAGCAAACATAGTATAATATCATTTTAAATCGAATTCATATTATATCTATTTGTAATGTTGATGATGTGTTTGTTTTTTGAAGTGTGAATAAATTGTTATTTTGATGAGTGATAGTAGCTTAACCTAGATTTTGATTTGGACTGTAGTATAAATTTCAAAAGGGACAGTTTTGGGCATAAGCCTGGTGTGTCTCCTCATATAACTGTAAAAATAATTGTACGACTGAAAAATGAATAAATAAATATAAACTATAAATTCAATCTTTCGTTACAAATTTTCTATGCTTTTACACTCCAGAGCAAAGCTCGGTCCCCCGATATTAATAAAGTTAATCAGTATACTCTGGAGCTGATAGAGCAAATAATAGGTTGGACTTCCTGCATTTTCTCTATAAAACACACTTAGATTACTTACTTACTTATCCTGGCGCGACAGCCCGATGTGGGCTTTGGCCTCCTCCACAATCTGCCTCCAAGCGTCTCTGTCTGCTGCCTTTCGCCTTCAACCTTTCACTCCCATCGTTCTCAAGTCTCTCTCCACATCCTGCATCCATCGAACCCTCGGCCTCCCTCTTTTTCTTACAGCTTCCCGTTTCTTATACAGCATTCCTTTTTGCATTCGTTCATCGGCCATTCTTTCAACATGTCCAAGCAACCCTATTCTTCTTGCCTTGACGAAACTGAGAATATTTCTACCTTGCAGGATGGCTTCTATTTCGGCATTCTTTCTTATTCTCCATGCACCATTTTCATGTACTGGACCGTAGATCCTCCTAACCAGCTTTCTCTCAAACACCAGTAACGCTTTGCAGTCTTCTTGCAGGATCGTCCATGCTTCACATCCATATGTGACAACTGGTCTTATGAGCGTTCTGTAAATCTTCATTTTTGTGTTTCTACTTAAGCAGTGTGTTTCTCATTTGAGGAGTTTTGACTTGAGCAGTTTGCCATTTGCAAAGTACGCATGGTTGCCAAGCATTATCCTGCGTTTAATTTCCAAATATATTTTATTTCTACAGTCAATTTCCGTTCCTAAATATGTGAAGCTTGTGACCTTTTCAAACGTGCTTTCTCCTATTTTGGTGATTCCTGGATCTCCAAGTCCTCTGGTGTTCATTTCCATATATTAAGTATTTTGTTCGTTTACCTCAAGGCCTACTATCTTGGCTTCATTCTTGATCTGTAAGAAGACTTCCTCCAGTGACCGCATGCTTCTTGAAATAATTACAATATCATCTGCATACCCTAAGACCTTCGTCATTCGATTTGTGATATTGCCTCTCCTGTCAACGCTCTCCATGGTCCTCTGAAGAACAATATTGAAGAGTAGGCCGATAGTACATCACCCTGTCTCACACCATCAGTTATTGTGAACTCCCTGCTCACTCTCCCTTCACTCAGAACCACACCTTTTGTGTACCTCAGGGTCATTTTCACTAAGTTTGTCGAGTTCCCTATTCATGGTATTTTGGAATTTTTGCCTAATTTCTGTATCTGCTAGCTTCTCCAAATCCCATTTGAACCTATTTTTCTTGGGTCCTTTATCTGCCATTGATAATCTCTGGATCACTGTTGCTCTCACCATAAAGTGATCCAATTTGGACCCCTTGCTGCTCTGACATCTTCTATGGAGCTAGCCAGAAAATGATCTATCTGGTTCACGGTATGTGTTCCCGGCATTTTCCATGTGCCTAAGTGAATCTTTTTATGTTGGAATTTTGTACTGGCAATAGCAAGAGCCTGCTCCTCAGCCAGTTCAGCAAGCATTCTACCATTCTCATTGCATTCCTCGTGGAGGGTATTTTTTCCTGCTACCTCCGCTTAGAAGACCTCTTTTCCTATCTTAGCATTGAAGATATCTTTATATTCATGAAGGAAGTTCCTATAGAAGAGAAGCAAAGAAAGTAGCAAACAGAAATATTATAGAACATTTGGAAAATAAGTCAAAGATTTTGTGGAACATTGGAAATAAGAGTAAACAAAAGAGGGGAGAACTACCGCAAATGAATATATCTCCTGATAAATGTAACAGTTTTTTTTGTAAATACAGCTGAATAAATAGAGAAAAAACATGTCAAAAACTATAGATTAACATCGTTTTAACTACTAGAAAAGAAGAAAAATCTTAAAAGTATTGAGAAGTTCAGATTAAATCCTGTAACAGAAACTTGTGTTTTGGAAGTTGTAAAACATATTATGTCTTCAAAGAATAGTAAGGCTCATTATGGACTGTCCAATGCTCTAATAATATTATAGACTGTATTCTAACCCCGTTCACATAATCGTGTAGATAAATTTTGCAGAAGGGAATGTGTCATTGCTGAAGGGAAAACTCCCCCTTAACACGAAGAGATTTCATCAGATTTGAATTAGTAGCTAGGGAACAATAAACAAATGAGGTTTTTCATACATGCTTGGTTCAGTTTCTACTTTAACCTGATGGATTTCTTCCAAAATCTTCCATGCCAAAATTATTATATAGTCAATTTATTCAGCTGTTTCTACTTTCCTTGCCCTATTACCATAGGTAAGGAAAGTATTGCTTTCTAACTATTACCATAGGTAAGGAAAGTATTGCTTTCCGAAAAAAATTAACGGTACCCCAATTTCTATACGTTTCGATGTCCCCTGAGTCCAAAAAAGTGGTTTTGGGTATTGGTGTGTGTGTGTGTGTGTGTGTGTGTGTGTGTGTGTGTGGTGTGTGTGTGGTGTGTGTGTGTGTGTGTGTGGTGTGTGTGTGTGTGTTGTGGTGTGTGTGTGTGTGTGCGTGTGTGTGTGTGTGTGTGTGTGTGTGTGGTGTGTGTGTGTGTGTGGTGTGTGTGTGTGTGTAAGGATCCGACACGAACAATTTCGATCGAATGCAATTCAAGATGGCGGCTAAAATGGCGAAAATGTTATCAAAAACAGGGTTTTTCGCAATTTCCTCAAAAATGGCTCCAACGATTTTGATCAAATTCATACCTTAAATAGTCATTGTTAAGCTCTATCAACTGCCACAAGTCCCATATCTGTAAAAATTTCAGGAGTTCCGCCCCATCTATGCAAAGTTTGATTTTAGATTCCCAATTATCAGGCTTCAGATACAATTTAAACAAAAAAATTTGAGTGGAAAAGATTGGCATAAAAATCTCTACAATTAATGTTCAGTAGCATTTTCACCTAAAATTGAAAATAAGCTCGAAATTAGAGAAAATAAGATTATTCAATTGCAAACTGTTGGCAACTGTTGATTCTATTAAATCATTCACTATGAAGAGATATCAGACTTCGTGTATCTGCAGCGCTATTGTCCTGTCACCAGCTGGCTCAGATCTTACAAAAGTAAACTCGAGATGCGCGGGAACACTAGCGTCAGTTGATCAATTTTCATAACGGCAAGGAAATTTGTGTGAGTGCACCACACCAGATTTTTTTTCATTATTTTTACTGAATTTGTGAAAATCTAAACACCGCATCTGTTTGAAAACGAAATACAAAACCTGTTAAGGACCATCTGAGAACTTTGTATGTATGAGGCCCGGTTGCACAAAAGCCGGTTAAATTTTAACCGTGATTAATTTCATAAGAACCAATCAGAGATGGCCTTTTTGATTGGCTTCTCTGATTGGTTCTCGTGGAATTAATCACGATTAAAATTTAACTGGCTTTCGTGCAACCGGCACTGAAAGTCGCATTCGTTATCGGCAATGAACAGAACAATATGGAACTTTTAAAATGTAAAACAAGCCTTAAGCTTGTTGAAACTGGGTGAATAACGATCATGAAAGTTTTGTCAGGATTATCTGATAAATTTTCCTTGCTTTCTCTGCAGATGCGGAAAAACAGCATGCTATGAACTTATTCCTGGGACTATTCATTCCAGAAGAAAATCAATCACCGATTTGGGAAATGATGACAGACTATTATCTTCACCACTTGTTAGCAGTTGGAAAACAAACACGTCGGAGGTAATCTATAATATTTTGAAGGAAAGAATTGGCTTATACATGTACAGGATATAGTCCAGTCTCGAGGTAGTGAAAAATGCCGTTTGGGGAATTAATTTCGAACAAGCTAAATTTTTCGTGCAATGGTTCTGGACAGCTTAGATACAAAAAGTTGACCTAGCTATGGAGTATTTTTCAGAGTTCCCCAAAAACCACGGATTCTCGGTTCCTTTTCCAGTTCTTTGAGATTTCGCCAAATCGAGCCATTGGAAAGAAAGACACTCCTGCCTTTTTTTTAGATAATATTTCAAATAAAATGAAATAATTCGTAGCTCTCTATCTCCATTGAATGCTGAGTTACAATTTTTTTAAATGAGTCAAATTTTTGGAAATCCCGAAATTTGGAGGAATTTTAGTCTTTTAACATCTATATCTTCCAATTTCAAATTATTATTAAATTTATGATTCAAAATCCCTCTGGGCTTAATTTTGTGCTCTACAACCTGAGACCAGTTAGACCGACCCATGACTCTCAATGGTTGCGAGTTCAAGACCAGTAAAACTCTTTTTTTTTTTGTTGCGAATTTTCAACTCAGATAAAGATTATCCACGTAATTTTGACAAGATAATACATAATTGATATATTCTTTGATGCTTTCTTAACATAAGATTGGATTTTACAATTAAAAAAAATTCCCAGTGCAAATCACGGGTTACCTGCTGGTACACAAATAAAATTCACCTAATATATTGTACTTAATCATTTTTAAATTGAATTCGATATATATATATATATAATAAATTCAATAATATTAGTTACATACTTTTTCATTTTTCAAGTTTTTCTTTTAATTTTACTGCTCAGTGAACGTTATGGGGGCAATAATGGGATGTAGTACCTGGTACCCTCAAATATGTATATTTTAAAATAAATAAATAATTGTATAATATTACTTGTCTGGAATAATAATTTATTATTATGTAGTGATGTGTGGTTGGACGCCATCCTCAACTAATTTTGATAAGTAATAATAGGTGATTTTTTCACAAGAAAGTGACTTATAAAAAGCTTCTAAATCCACTTCTCTGTGTATGGTAGTAATTGGTAAAAGATATCCCCATCTCAAAGCGTTACAAATACTTTTTACTAGCAGGTAACCCGTGCATCCTATAAATAAACGTTACTTTGCCTATCAAATATATTTTAAAGATCTTGATTCTTTTTTTAGGTAAAGCTCGTTGGACAACAAAATTGACTCACTCCTTCGTCTTTTTTCAGGATATAAAAATAACATTGAAAGTGCATGATAAAAAAATTGTTGTGATTTATCATTTAGTCAGCTGGAATTAATTGCATGCCGTTTCTGTTATCTTTCCATTCATAAAAAAAAGCTGATGCTATTTGGGAGTTAGACCTATCACACAGAACTGTCCTTTATGCGCAGACACATGATTTCAGCTGAATAATACACAACATATTTAATTTATAAGTAAGTGTATATTTAAACTTGCTTCCGTTAACGTCTATCTGTCTGCCTTTCTATTGTGTGTTTGTAACATACGCTTAATTATTAATACTACTTGTGATAGAAGTTGCTATGACGTTGACAAATTTGTTGCGACACTTTTTTTTGTTCATAGTGTTGAATGTTTTAGTAGAAACTAAGAGTGTTTACGAACACTTGATTATCAATGTAGGTACTCATTTATTTCATTTTTGTATAATTTATTGGTATCTTTAAATTTTGAGATCATTGAAACTGTTTTAGATATCCATGTGCGGGCTCAGCCATTAATTTTCATTTGCGAAATCATGTATCACACGACCACGTTCCCATTTGAAAGAATGAAGTTGGATTCAAAAAGAAGCTAGATTCGAAATGAAGTTGGATTCATATGACGGATCCAAAATGACGGACAAAAATTTTTTTTTTCAAATCGAGTAGGATCCTCATGGAACCTATTGTCATATCATACTTCCATAATACAGTTTCCATAATAATTCTCACTAAGCCTGTATAATTACAAGTTGCGGATTTCAGAGATCAATACAATAGTTTATGATGAGCGAGTTCTCTAACCCAGGGGGTCACTAGCTATTACATATTAAAATATTCTAACATGACCATATCATTTTCTCTCTGTGTTGTAGTAAATTTGATACCTATTAATGAATAAAAATACATGAAATTGTCTCTGCCATCCAAGTAATTATTCAATGAACATAAGTAGTAGAACCTCGATAATTCGTAGATCTAGCTTTTACTACGAATTATGGGATCTAACGAGTTATCGAGGCTGTGAATTATGATATGTTTGAAGGGACGGATTCAAGGATCCAAAGGTTTAAAGAACCCCACATGTCAACCGGTGCTTATTGTGTGTCCCAAGTACGTTAGTTGGGCAAACCAGTACCTGTGTCCTTTACAAGATCCAGGAGTTTTTCCCTATACTAACATCTTATTCATCACCTGGTCTCTTGCAGCCAAACTGAGCCCTCCTCTTTGCCCCTAGTCTCTCGCAATCCAGTGTGATATGCTAGGCAGTCTCTTCAGATTGATTGGTCCCCCTGACCTACGTGATTTCCACTCCTGGCCTTCTTCGTAGATCCTTCCGCTGAGAAAGTGATCGCCAAATTGCCTCTAGGGCGCCTGGCCACCCTCGAAACAGCCTTTTGAACCACATTTGTGCTTGGAGTCTCACCCATCTCTGGTCTCTTGGGTTTTTTCTTTTTGCCCCTCCAAAACTTTGCAGGGTCAAAAGTCTCTCACCTCTCCCAAGAAGTTTTGCCTGAATGGCCGCCCTTCCTTGAGCAGTGATGATGTTTGGTCTCTCCACCCGCAAACTGCTCGGTTGCTCTATTGCATCCTTAGGCATTTCTGCAGTCTCTTGCTCTTCTGGACTTCTGAGAAGCTCATCCTCCCTCTCTAGTTGTGATGGAGTGATTGAGCTTACGTCATCCATGTCGTGATCAGTGGAAGCCTTCTCAATGTTGGTAGCCTCTACATAAGAGTGGAAATATAAGTTATAGAATTTATTTAAAATAAATGAAGTATCCAGTTGAATGTAATATTCCTTATGAACAATAATTATAGATAATTGAAGAAATAATGCATTTTCCTATAAAATTTAAGTTTTAGTGGAAAATGTTGACAATTTTTAATGATACACTCCAATTGGTTTCCCTAATAATTTTTATTGGGCTTGGAACTCATCTTCGGTTCTGTACTGTAGGCTACCACACAATTACTGAAAACAATTTGAATTTTATTTTCGTAATGTACTGATTTATCAAATGCAATAAGATGTTTCTCGGTTCAGGGATTTCATGCCACACTGTGTGACAGACTTCTCTCCATTCACGGTGCGTGTGCGTCCCGGTCGCAGAAGAGAAGACACAGCCAAAGTCATGAAGAACCCGTCACTTACTGGCCAGAGCTCCACCAGCAGTACTACTTCCAGTGCTAGGTAAGTGACTAGGTAAGAAGGAATATCCTCATGTTTGAAAATTGTGAACCTCTGGTAACGCTATCTACTGTTACGACTCTGTGGTATTACTCGAACTAGCATCTTGAAAGATATACTTGTTTAAACGGTGAGACTCTAGCATCCCATAGCTTAATGACTAAGAACTATTTGGACGATCGGTTTGAACTAACAGTCAAATCTGGCACAGCATACCCTGATTTATAATTATTAAATATCGGGGCACCGAGCTTCGCTCTGGAGTACAAAAGCATAGAAGTATAAAAGCTTAGTTCATATTTATTTATTGATACACGACAGAACACAATTCTTTCAAATTGGGGAAGGACCAACAAGCACAGCCCAAAACTGTTTCTTCTCCGAATTTTGATGTACCGGTATACACTATTAATACGGTAGTCTAAAAAGTAGGTTATGTTCCATACACTTTTTAAGTCCAATTAACAGTCCAAACATTTGAAAATAGGAAAGTTCAAATTCAGATTCCTACAAACCAAATTGAATAACAAAATAACACTCACTAATCACTTAAAACTGTAAAATAATGATTAACTTTAAAAATTTTGATATAAGTACTTCAATTTAGAATGATAGGTATATAATGTTTGTTACAATATTTATTAATATAAATGAGAAAATAATTATTGATCTTAAATAAAATCATACCTTTGGGCATGTAAACAAATCAGATATGTTGATCAAGTCGATTAGTTTCTTACCAGACTTCTCGTGAGATGAACACCTGAACATAGTACTGTCTCACTCCCACACACGTACTCACATCTACTATTATCGACAGACGACAAAATTATCATATGTTTTTCCAAGAATGAATAAATCCTTTTCATGTCCTTCGGCGAGTTTTTCCATGAATGAAACCATGTGCAATCGAATTTTTATATCAAGAACCTCCTATATTGAAAATTTCATCAAATAGTCCAGTCAATATAGACATAAAAAAGGGGGTGTTCTTGCAATTTATATTGTAGTTCTGATTTTTTAATATATTATTTGGGTACATAAGAGAAGTTCAGAACCAATTTCTTCATGCAAAATTTCCTTGTGCTAGATACAGAGTGGCCCAAAAACCTCGTATTTTCGGCTCATTTTCCAGTTTTCTGCTATTTCTACCAAATCTCGTAATCGGACAGAAAAATGTGCTCTCGCCTTTTTTTAGATCATAAAGTTCTGAATAAAATGAGATCATTCGGAACTCTCTACCTCCTATGAGTACTGAGTTATGATTTTTCAAAAATGAGTGAAATTTAAAGGAAAAATCAATTTTGATGAATTTTATATTTTGATCAACAATATCTTCCGATTGTTAACAATTAGATGTATAATTCAAAATCCCTCTGAGCGTATTTTTGTGCTCTACAATCTGAGATCAGGGAGAGCGCTCTATCTCGAATAGATTTCCAGGTACACCTGACAACAATGCTCCTTGTATTGTGAAAAACACCTAATTTTCAGCTTCAACCATCATCACCAACTACATTGTCTAATATGTTCTTGTTTATCAAGTTCCCATGACTCCTTTCAAGTAATAAATAGATATCTTCTACCCTCATCTGGGGCGGTTACAGTAAGGACCAATAGGACTAATAGTTCAGTCACTATATACATTGGTGGTTGCAATTTATATTGTAGTTCTGATTTTTTTATATATTGTTTGGATAGATAAGGGAAGACCAGAACCAATGCTTTCATGCATAATTCCCTTGTGCTAGATACAGAGTGGCCCAAAAACCTCGTATTTTTGCTTCATTCCCCAGTTTTCAGCTATTTCCGCCAAATCCTGTTATCGGACAGAAGAATTTGCTCTTGCCTTTTCTTAGATTATAAAATTCTCAATGAAATGAGATCATTCGGTACTCTATCTCTAATGAGTACTGAGTTACAATTTTCCAAAAATGAGTAAAATTTTAAGAAAAAATCAATTTTGATGAATTTTAGTTTTTAATCAACAATATCCTCTGGGCGTAATTTTGTGCTCTACAATCTGAGACCAGTTGAGAGCTCTTTCTGATGTAGATTCTCAGGTACACGTGACAACAATGCTCCTTGTTTTTTGAAAAAACACAGAATTTTTATCTTCAACGTCAATTATCACCAACGTTTAAATATCTTGGTAAATAATGCACTAGCCGCTGTTAGACCCAATTCGCACGGACGTCGGGCAGGGACATGGCGAGGACTTTTATCCTTTCTACATTTCTCCTTTGTAAATAAATGATCTGATGTTCACAGAAGAGAAGTAGCGTGGGCGATTACTTTCTCGCCCACCCCACGTCTCTCTGCCGTCTCTTGTGGCGTAGAATTACAGGCACATCACTTGTTCAAAATGAGAACGGACAATAAACCTGTTGAATATAATAGAAGACAGCCTAATAGAATAAAAATACCAGTTTGAAGCCACTGGTCCGCCACAAACATCCGTTCTGTGTGAATTGGGCCTTAAAGTTTGCATGCCATACGACCAGTTGAGACATCTAACTACAATACCAAGTAAGATTCATAGCTATACGTTATTTTGTTCTGTGCACGTTCACTGTCAAGTAGTGTATTATAATTTTTTTGGACCACTCTCTTATTTAGTTTAGCTCTTCACCAGTAGATTGATTGGGGGAATTTTCACACGATGGTATAGCATGATGTTGTGGAAATCAGTAAGAAGACAATAATTTTATAATAGTTTTGCTTGGCCTGAAATAATTTTGAAAGTTTGCAAATGAGATTTTATGTAAAAATATTATATTCAATTAATAAAATTATGTAGTATTGTTCAAACTTCCACAGTCTTGTAATCTTATAATCTGTTTGATATCCTTTTTCAATTTTGCCTTGTCTTCCGTTCTTGTCTACAGTTCAAGTATGGAGAGCGACGATGATGATATTGAAAGCAAGTGTTCGGATTCTTATATGTCTTCCCCAGCTAAGGATGCCAATTGCTATGGAAATATTGTAACATTCCAGTCATGTTTCCCCTCAATGAAGCAAACGTATGGAGTTGATATATCAAACCCCGGCAGGGAAGAAACTATAATGTATAAAAGGTGAGATTCTAAAAATACTTTATTGAATCAATTGGAATATTTCTTGACGACATAGCAATACAACGTTTGCAAATAATAGTACCTAAAAATTACTACTCACATGGCGTATTGCTTTCAGTCAAAATATGTGCTACCTGCCATGCCAATTGAATATTTTTTTTAGTAGCTTTCACTATCATTTAAAAAAAAATTGACTGCTATCGACAAAAAGTTTTGAAATTGATTCATCACTCATATTACTTTATTACTTCTACTATATCACTTTACTCTATGTTAATCTGAAGTTTTCTACTTCAAACTTTGATTATTACTGTAGTTAAGGATCATATCAACAGGAAATCACTCAACTTCACATCAATCACCGGAGTAATCTGTCAACACTAGTTTAATTAGCAGATTTTTTTTATATTAGGCTTAAAAGTATCAAAATAAATATTTTGAATTATCTTGTATTATCAAATAACAGTTAAATATGGACATTAACGCCAATTAACAAATCAGCGTTAGTTTTACGGATTCATTTCCGTTCCACAAAGATCGGTTAGTTTTTAATTCCGATTAAGTTTTCCGGATATCTAACCAAGATTTTAACGGTTTCACAATCCGGCAACACTGTAATTTATCCAACAGTGATGTTATTAAAATTATTATTCTAAACAAATGGCAAAAAAGTGAGGTTATGTTATTGAAGGGATGGCTATTTGTTACATATGCGCCATAAAAATGTTCTGTCTGTCGCCGGTGTCATACTATCTGTATCTGTTGCAGTTTTTAAAAAATGTGCTCATATCGATTACACTGAAATTGGACGAGTTTCTCAAATTATAGCGCTGGGGGAGTGGTGGTGAACATTCCAAGCCTTATATCATGGCTACTAGTTAATAAAATCTTGAGATCAAGGTATCAAATAAATGTGCTCGTTATGCTTTTCAAGAATATCCAGTTTTTAAAAAATGTGCTCATCTCCATTACATTGAAATTGGACGAGTTTCTCAAATTACAGCGCGGGGGGAGTGGTGGTGAACGTTACGCCAGCCCCACCCACTCAAGGGAACGATTTGAGAATGGTACCAAAAAAATGTGCTAAAAATGTGCTCTCAGAATACCCACTTTAAAAAAATGTGCTCATTCCCTTGTCCTAAAAAACACATTCAGTGGGTAGGGCCAGCTTCACGCCAGCCCCACCCACTGAAGCAAATGATTTGAGAGTGGTACAGAAAAAATGTTCTAAAAATGTGTTTTTAGAATATGCACTTAAAAAAATGTGCTCATCACCCTCACTGTGAAACCGAGAGTTTAATAATGATGAGGGGGGTGGTGGTGAACAGTCTGAGCTTAATATCATGGCTACTAGTGAAGCAAATCTTAAGGACAAGGTATCAAATGAATCTGCTGGGTATGTATTTTCAGAATATGAAGTTTTTAAAAAATGTGCCAAATGCATGACTTTGAAATTAGTCGAGTTTCTGAAGTTACATGGTGGGGGCTTGTTTGTAACTAGACAAAGCATTTCATCATATATTCCAATATATTTTATCGTCGGCAAATTATAAAACATGATATCTGACATTTTCTCAATTTTGAAAGTGCTATTCTAAACTCGATCTCCTGAAGGCATTCAATCTTCAATGTTTTTTCTAGTAAAAAAATTTCTTGTTCCATTGAAAATTGTTGAAAAAATAAAGTTGTTCTAAGTAAATAAATTGCAAGCTGTTTAAAAATCAGAAAATCAAATATAATAAAATACTGCTCTTGAAATAAAAAAATATATTCATTAAATTTTACCTTTTCTATGCAATGATACTCAGTGCCTTAGTGGAAATTCTTCAATAGTAGGATTAATTATCAAAGTGAGCAATATATTATAATGATTCATTATAACCCAATTACATAGAAGGTTACAAATTATAATTAAATTTCCATGATCTACTTTTACCTACTTCGAAAAGATAGAGGATGTTCCGCCGGCTATGCAGGTCTCAGTCTTGCTGTTAAAACCAGAAAGGCTTCTTGATCACTCTAGCTGCCACTTTAAAAAACAGGAAACCCTATTTTGTCTTTATCTCAAGTGGAAAAGGTTGAAATGTAAAATAATTCTGCCTTTTTGAAGTGAGGATGAATAGAACACAAATAATAGGAAGATTTTTTATGAAATGAAAAAGGTTTTATTCACTTAATAATATTTACAGAAAATTGTATTTGTATTTTACAAAATTATAAACTTATTATACAATTATTCCCAATATATATATATATATATATATATATATATTTAATTCACATTGAAATCATAATTTTAAATATACACACATAACAAATATATGGGAATCGAGTTCATGAATAAATCTTTAATTGAGTTTTCAAATTATTTCCGTGTGTCTTGTACTTATTTATTGTAATAAAAAGATTCAATCCTGTATTTACTCAGATTCCTTCAAATATTCAAAGTATTCCTTTGTGTATTTTGTTCCTGTTATTGTATTGAAGCAATTTGTTTAATTTTTGTAGAGAAAAGAAATAAATACTGTAATCATTTATATAAATAAAATAATGAATGTAAATTAACATTCACAGAATAGGGAATTAATGCTTGACACATCATCACTCCTAAAGAGACAATCGAACTGATTAATTTGAAATTTCTATTGTTACCGTATCGAATTTATAGAATGATACTTTATAGAATGATTTTTAGAATGGAACTATCGAAGTTAGACTTGATCTATTTGTACTTTCAACAGACCCTTGCGGAGCAAAAGTTACACCTGCTCGTAATCAATAAAAGTTTTCTCCAATTAACCTGTTTCAACAATAATTCTTCCTTAAAACTCTTTCACTTTAGCAGGAAGGTTATTTCAATAGTATTAGTGAAACACAAATATTGAATCAATACATTTGACGAATTTATAACATTTCACATGGACATGTAAAAATTGTAAACAATTATACACTATTGAATTGTAATTTTTAACATTTCATTAGTTTAACATGAGTTTGTACACACAGTTAATTCAATTATATCATTTTTAATGCAGCAAAACTCGATATCCCTAGCATAATCCAGTCGTCATGTTCAGAATACAACCACCCCAAAACTCCCTAAATATGGATCAATATCTTTGAACTATGGAATTATCATTGTTATTAATTTATCACATGATTTTTTAATTATGTGACTCATGGTTTCTCCTGATTCCATTTTGTGTACAGTTTTTTGCCCATCCTGAATTTTTTTAGAATAGAAGATAGAGAGTTTTGCAACTGGAAGAGTCATTTTGGAATCGCTTGAGTTTGATTTTCATATCTATTCCATCAGTCCCTGTTTGAAATAATGCATGAGTGTTCTAAATATTTTCCATAAATATATTCTTCGTTGGATACCATAACAGAGCCCCGTAATACTTTTTCCATTAGTATTACATGACAGCATACATTAATGACTCTCATCTAAATCTATGTGAGTAACCTATCATTAAATTTTATACAAAAAAATCAATTCAATACACTTCAGTATTGAAGGCGAGGACCAAAAAGAATATATTTTAAAACTGATACAGGAATAGTTTTTAAACTAAGTGGTATCAGAAAAATAGAAATAATATAACAATAAAATTTTTCAGAAATTATTTTGTTTAAATTATCGGTAAAAAATACAGGAATTGTGATGAGAAAGTATGCTGGAGTGTATCATTTTATAGTGGCTATGAAGGACGCGCAAATCAAAACATTAAAATAAACATGTATAATATGTAAAAAAGGAATTTTTATAATCAGAATGTGGTTACCGTGATATAGCATACGGTAACTATTTATATAGAGTTAGTCATATGTATGGGAGCACTTCAATAGGTCGGGGATTGTTGTAGATATAATACTGTAACTTCCAGGATAAGCTATTGGTCGAATACTCTATTTTTGATATACAGCAGAATTTCAACCCCTGATAAGGGGGTGACTTAGGGGTTGTAGCTCGAATATTTTTTCAATGTAAACACCCATTGTGTGATAGATCATTTCAAATGCCTTCTTGAAACAAGAAAATAACATCAATAAAAATGTTCTAAGATACTTGTATCCAAAATTGCGGCTGAAGTTTATTCAATCCTTCCAAGGCCAAGGCCTAAAACTTCAATCAGCCGCAATTTTGGATATAAGTGCAAAAAAAACTTCATTCTATTTGAAAAGATAAGACTTGTCCTCCAGTTTACATATTCGAACAAGTATTTAATTTAAAAGATGTTATCACTAGGCTTGTGAACAATCCACAAATCCTCGATATCAATCAAAGTATTTCAAGTGGTGAATTGGATCTATGTTTATAATTAAAATTTGTCCAGTTATGAATATTGATTATTGTAGATTATTACTGTACAGAGTATTATAATTAAAATTTCAATAAATTACACTGCTCGAATGACATATTTCATGTGTCCATTTCAAAGTTTGAACTTTTCAAGAGAAATAGAATCTAATTTAGATCTGATTTCCAATCAAAACATAAGAGAAAACACTCATCATATTCATTATTTCAAAATTACAAAATTGGCAAGGTAGTTGGATAAAATTCAGTTTTTTAACATTATTGCAATTCCAAAGGCTGAACAGAACAGATTAATCCCTGCTTTCCTTCAACAAGATCACAGTACTACTATATTACTTACTATATTGTCAAATATATATATATATATATATATATATATATATATATATATATATATATATATATATATAGTATCTGTGAGTTCTATCAGTTTTCAGTAGACCGGCTCCACTGTTTGCTCATCAAAAATGAAACCTTTCACAATCAATTATGACAAAGTGGAGCATTTAAATACATATACACATATCATTCACATTTAGAGTTTGTTCAGGTAATTATTGTATCATATTATTATTATTATTATCATACAGATGAATAATTTGATTCAATGATGGATAATATGATTTGTTTATGATTTAAAAAATGATAAGAAAATTTGCCATTTTGTCACATTATTTCATCAACTGTAGTTTACTTGCAGAATAAATTTATTGTGATTTCATATTAGTTACCGATTATGTTTTTGGTATTACAATGTAGATATGAATTCTTTAAGAAAAAATATTCTAAGACTTTCACATTCTAAATAGTATAAATGAGGACATGCACGTTAATTTTTACATTTCCATCAATATTTATAACTGTGTCTCTTAAATCATCATGCATTTCCCAAGCTCCATTTCCTCTTAGTTCATACCCCCGGTAATGGCCAACATCGGTATCTCTATTTGGTGGTATAAAACCAACAGCTCCTCTCAAAATGAAATTGATATTTTTGAAAAGGAAGTTTCTGGGAATGTCTTTCAAAAAGCATTTCAATTCTTCATTGACTCCTATTTGTACCCCAGCATTGTGTAGTCTCTCCTCCTTATTCACAACCTCGATCACAAGATGTGGCCCGAAACGTGTGTGCTTCATTTTAATTCCTGAGCAGACCGGACCCTAGATAGAAATTAGAAAAATAATATTATTGTATAAGGAGCCACTGATCTCGGAAAGTCACTGAGCACTTGAATTACGGACATAAAATAGATTACTAGAAACCTTGAAAAATGCATTTAATATGTTTCTTCACACATCTGAAAATTCACAAGTGTTTTTAAATTTTCTTATTCATGTACTGTATACTGAATTCGTTGATAAAAACTTTATTTGATTTGAATTGAATCCATTCGACAGTGAATTTCAAAATATAACAATCTCAAATCAGAGATATTCACAAAATAAAGCTGTGCTAAGAAAACTCCTCCACCTGCGAGCTCATAGCAAATCTTCGAGAAATCACTGTTTTTGAGCTGTCGAAAATGTTCCATTAGAAGAAGAAATAAGTGCAATGGTGTATTAATGTGAACAGAGGCCATTCCTATAACATAGTATGTTTCCCATTTCATCATGAAGATTGAAGTAGATAAGTACATTGAGTTAATTTTCTATTTAAAATTGTTGGTAATTTATTCAATTTTTACAATATGAAGTATGAACTTCCCGTACACTCTGTAGAAGTACGGTACCCTATAATCAGGAAATCATAAGTGAAGATAAAACTTTTCCAACTTGTAACAATCTTATTGTTGGTTCTCCAGCTTTATAAGAGAAAAATAGTGGATTTTGAAGTAATATCGGGTTCAATTCACACAGAAGTGAAGTATGACATGAACGTGTACGGGAATTTTTGACTGCTATATGATCTAATGAGTTCTCCAGCTTTACAGCTTACAGCTTACAGCTTTTAAGACTAAACGTCTTACAAGAATATAGTGCCACGTCGCTTCTGATTGAACCATAATATTATGTTATAACAGTAACATGGAAGTGATAGAAGTCAGCATTACATCTTGCCATACACACTTCTATATTAATTGGGCGTAAGGGACAAGCTACGGTACTAATTATTATGGAGAGAAGACGTGCTAGTGAGTAGCCTAACAGTAGTACAGTACAATCAAACTTTGGAATGTTTTTACAATAATAATTGATTGTAACTTGAAGATGGAAATATACAAGGAGTTTCAAATATTTGAAAGAAATGTTAAATTACCTTCTTTGATATTTCTGGATCGTTGATGAAGTTCTCAGGGGAAACGTGACTGACATCGCCCATGGGAAGAAGACAAGTCGTTCGATCGTCTGTTTCTCCCGACAAGAGTGCATCCTCAATTCTCTCAATGGTGGATTCTTTGTCATCCACCATTGCAGAGAGAACTACTATCTCTCTCTCCTTCCCTCCTGGGCAGTGCGGTGATGAGCAATTATATTTCTCCGTCATTGAAGGTGGAAGTTTTACATTTCTCAGCATGTAACTGCTACTGCTTGCGCAATCCACCCTTTCAACACCTCCTTTCAAAAGTTCGTGTGGGAAGTATTTCGAAAGCAGTACAGCTCTCTTCATGTAAAGTGAATGATTTGTGCCTTTGCGAGCGAGTTCAACTGCTATCTCCATAATGGTATTCTCCAAATGTGATCGATCCACATAGTTCCTATAGTTGACACTATCGCAATATGCGATTGCCAATACCTGACAGGGCGCGTCAAACCCACATGTATTCGACAGTGTTATGTGTTTTGAACCAATTCGTTTTGTTTTTAAAGAGGGGTTTATTCCATTTTTCAAAACTCCAATTTTGATCTGTTTCGAATCTTCCAAGCATTGCAAATCTGGACAAGCCTTCCAATAGTACCCCCCTTTAACTCTCCTCTTTTTAGGAGGAAGTGACATGCCCATCCACCCTTCGAGAGACTGCGCTTCAAGCTCGACATTTTTATCATTAATTATGACAATGTCTTGTCTGTCTGTTATGGAAGTCCTCGAATACTTTGTCAATGCTGATTCCATTTTCTCATTTGAGGCTTTCTGACCAGTAGGCCTACTGCCCATGTAATTCACGCATTGAAAGCAAACTCTGCTTTGGCCAAACCCTTCCTCTTCTCCTTCAAAACTGACAGAACATGTATCTAGAGCATGAACTGGTTTTTTACAAAATTTGCAGCAATGTGCTCCACTAGGAGCATCACCATTGCTGCAAGCTGGACACGATAGGGAATTTGCAGCAGTTGATGTGTGGATTGTGTGTTGATGTTGGAGATGTGTATCTTTTTCTTTCCTAACATCTATCACCTCTTCATCTCCTCCTCCTCCTCCTCTTCCTTCTTCTTCTTCTTCTTCTTCTTCTTCTTCTTCTTCACCCTCTCGATATCCTTCTTGTGTTTCTTCATTGGTTTGTTGCTCAACTCTCCTGTTACTGATATTTTGGCTCTGGTAATTAGCAAGTTTCAAGGCTCCATCACTAATGTCCAACAGATCTTTAACAAAACTGTCCACTCTCATATTTTTTTTCCGAAGTAGAGTGTTTTTGAGAATGCCTATTTGTGTTTCGACAAAAGCTCCAACTGATCTAGGAAAAGGGCTCTCCATCTTACTTGGCAAAACTGAACACCACAGAGGGAGAATGAGACAGAGGTGTTTCAGCTTCTTTATAATCATTGGTGAATGCATGATGTTGTCTCGATCTCCATCATCTATCATATTTTCAATTACTTCTTCTTCTATCGCTTTCACCCATTCTTTCACACTTGGTTCTGTACTTGGTTCAGGCACGTCTGCAAATTGACTCCGTGTTTCAAAGGATCCTGTAACAGCATCATCATCATCTTCAAAATTCACTTCACATTCCTCTGCTGCAATTCCAGAAATCAGATGGAAAATTTCTTGTTTCGCTGTTTCACAAGAAACGGGGCTTCCACTTGTCTGAGAAAACCCTTCTGTTTCACTATGCCCCACAATGAATATCTTCCTTAGGATTTCTTTCACCTCTTGCAATGAAACTGCTTTTGCTAGTAGAATGATCGCTCTTATATAGAATTCTTTTGTTTTTCTTCTCATGCTATTCATTTCAGGCCACCTTCTCACAAATTTTGTAAAATGTGCAACATCAATTCGAATGAGACATCTAGGTTTCACTCTCTCATCACCATTCAACATATAACAAAAGCTTTTTTGAATGTATTTAGCAGTTGAGGGCTCCTCAGCGAAAACCCTACTAACTGCTGATATTAAGGCAGCCGAATCATCAATAACTATTTCTTTGGGTTTGGTTGCACCGGACCGCACCCATTCCGATAGCCAATAAGTGATGGCATTCGCATTGTGTCGTTCAGATAGCATGTAAACAACTGGTACAATGCCATCTTCACCTGGGCATATACTAACCACTCCAAGGTAAAGAAATATATGCCCACTATGGTCATTTCCGGGGAGTGGCAACCTTTTTACAAGTTTGCCTGTCGCATCCACAATCAATTTTGAATACTGATTGGCACAATAGTCATTGTAAACTTTAAGCTGTAATGGAGTTGATAGATGTATGAAGAATGGATCAAGCCCAATTTCCTTGATGGCAAATTGGTATGCTGGGCTGGAACTATGCTTCAGCACCTGCAAAGCTTGCAGTGCATTCGGAAGCAGTCTCCGTGATCTCTGAGCTTCAGCTCTTATCTGCCGCCCAACATCAGTAGATGGCAAGTGAGCAGGATATTGTCCTTCACTATCCATCAACTCACTTGCCATCTCTTGTCTCACTTTCGCTGAAGATAAATTTTTATTCAGCATTTCTGCTCCTAATATTTTCCTTTTCCCCCCAGAATATGGTCTCTTTCTAATTGTGTTGTCAAAGCAGTGCGTCTTATGCTGATCAATACTTCCCCAAACTTTAACAGTTAGGAAGATACCATTTTCCTTGGGGTTTTTTGGTGGAGGATTGGTATGAAAAGCTATTAGAAGATTTTCACATTTGCATACAGCTCTTATCAAGATCCAGAACCTTGCCGTTTCAGAAATGCTCATATGATTTCTTTTGAAGCTCCAAGAGCAAGGCCACTTGAGAGATTGCCAAATGAGATCATTGATTACATCAGTCCACACTCCTGGTTTCAAGACCATATAATTTCGAGATCTCGAAAATCTCTTTGGCTCCTTCCCGATACTTCTGTGGTAAATACGCTCTTCGGGCTCAATAACCTCCCATTGCTCTCGAGATATAAATATATTGAATGATGTTGATGGTACTAAATCAGTTATGTCAACAGTATATCCTTCTTCTTTATCTCCCCCTTTTGAATTTCCTTCACACACAAATTCTTTCTCTTTCTGAAAACTACTCCCTTCTTCTCCATCTTCTTGTTCTCTTTCTTCATCTTCTTCCTCTTCCACTTCTTCCAGTTCTTCTTCGCCTCCTTCATTACCACATATTACATCGTGATCACTTCCAGATACTCCACCACATTGCCTTTGCAGCAATCCCAAATCGTATTTTATGTTCCATTTATTACAACTAACAAATGTATAAAGAGCTTTTTCACTTTTTTCGATTCTGTAATGTTTTTTGATCGATTTCCACACATCATTGCTTGGGGCAACAACACTTCCATTGACGACTATCTTATCCTTATTTTCAACCAATATATTCTTGATAATAACAGGATTGTCACTTGGATTTATCCCTCTAGGCACGAAACGGGCTTGTTTCTCCTAAAACCAAAATGGAAGATAATTGTAAGTTATAATCTCAATCTTTGGTTGTAAGACTATAGTAAATGCAAATTGGAGAGGCAAGTGATGGTGGCTCCATCTTTGAGTGAAATTGGTAAATTTCAAGTAGTAGAAAAAGTTCAAACTGTTCGTCTGCTTTGTGTTCGTTTACAACAAACTTGACAAAATGTTTATTTGTCCATTCTTATAGATCATATTAGATTGAACGGAACTTGACAAACACATATGCACATCATGTAAGTTATGTTCAATCTAATACAATCTATAAGGAGGGAGAAATGAACATTTTGTAAACAACTTTGGTGTAAACGCGGCTTTAACCTGACTCCTCATTGAAAATATGTTAATTCAAAGAACTATGAGAAATGGAATTAAATAACAGGAAAGGAAATAATATATCAAAAATAAGAAACGAGTAGCACAAATTCAAGCCTTCACTGAACCGTTGTAATTGGACAAGTGACGAGTATTTGTTTTTATCTAGAACACGAATAAAACATGATTCTAAAATGTCATAATGATTGACATATCTAACACATTTAGGGCCGTTTGCACAGTATAGACTGCTAAACTCGATTAAGTTAATCGAGTTTAAGTTACTCTGAAAGTTTAAACTTGGATCGGTTTTCTCAGTGCATTTACTAAACCAGTTTAAGTTAAACTAGTTTGGCGATAAGTTGGTAATAGAATGTCATTGTCTATAATATCAGGAAGGCTGATTTTTACAAGAAATTTGTTATTTGTGTAAATTGAAGTTATGTAGCTATTATTTCCTTGTTCAAAATCCATAGAGCTGTAAGCTGTACGGTAATAAAAGTGAAAAGCGATCAAGAAATTCTTCAAAAAATGATGAAATGCTATATTATTATTAGATACAAACTTATATTTAGTAGGCACCAAAAAATATATATTTTAGAATATTTTAAAAAAGCGATTTTGTTACGCTTAAATCTACTACGGTCTTCCTCGTTTATTAGAAATCTCTCGAGCAAAATATCCCAGTTATGTGTTATTAAAAATATGTTTCCTAATCAAAGACCACTGTTAAAAATTGTCTTATTTCCTATCAAGTGGATTATTTAATCAAATACTGGATTGGCAGTTGCTTTACTCAAGCAAAACCGTTAAGAAAATTCTCTATCATCCCAGAAATTTAAATCATTCGTTTTTGCCCAATTTTTCTTAGTTTTAAGATTTCTTCGCAGTCATCTTTATCGATCGCATCGAAAACTTCTATCAATTATTCCTCCATTATAATTATTTTTACATTCAAATAAATAATTCACTATAACCTAATATTAATCATTATTATCGTCTACAGAGGCATTAAAAACAAACGTCGAAAAATAATTTACTATTAGCTGTTTCCCCATCAAATCTTTACAGGATGTCAAGTTAATCCAAATTATTTGGTTTAAACCTCCTGCTTTGGAGGTTTAAACTTTCCCATACTTTAAAACCAATACAGAGTTTAAACTGATACTGTGCAAACGGAATTTTAGTTTAAACCAAAAAAAAATCACACTGTGCAAACGGCCCTTAGAATAACATATGCAATTTGAAGCTTGAAATTTATCAATTTCACTCAGAGATGGTGCCACCATCACCCGTCTCTCCCAAGTACCAAGTACAACAACTTTTCGCGATCACTGCATAAATAGGCAGGTTTCGTGACAATTCTTTCAGGAGGGAGTAAATTAGAGTAGATATAATGTAAATCATTATTCCCTGATTTACAATATTGCAAACATTTAAAATAATACTATCATCCACTTGCAGGTAATAATAAATATCAGGGAACTGAGCTTCGCTCTGGAGTAGAAAAGCATAGAAAATTTATAACAAGAAAGGAAATTATAATATATTCATAGTTCATATTTAGAATGATATACTATGTTTGCTAGAATATTTGTTAATGTACTATTCTACACTAATAGCATCTACTTACTATTTGGACTTTTCAGAGTAAAAATGTAGCCCAACTACTGTATATTCACATATTTATATAAATGAAGTTTTCAATATTCAGAATTACTTCTAATTCTACTAAGCAAAAAAGAAAAAAGAAATTACATGTAATATATTCATAGGTACATCATCAACACTGAAAATGATCATTGCTAATGGTCATTACTATGTCTTATCACTTTATAAACAAAATACTAAACATGCAAAGAGCCCTCCAATTAATATATTAATTGATACAATTAATATATTTAATTGATACAATTAATATATTTAATTGATAATTAAATATAATTATCAATCCGATTAAAACATCAATAATAAATACTCTTGCACTCTGTGAGAAACCTTCTCTGTTTTTTCAGTGTATCAAAAATACACTTATGTAATGAGTTTTTGACTGTTCATTCCGAAAAAGGCTCATTATTTGAATAATTTTATTATAACCCACTTTTTGGACTATTTATAGTGTATAAATCAAAATTCGGGGAGGAAATAGTTTTGGGCTGTGCCTGTTAGTCCTTCCCCAATCATTTAAGAGAAATGAATTCTGTTTATCAATTAATAGATAACGAGCGAAGCTCGGTGCCCCTATATCAATATTTATAAATGCAGGTTCACACTATTGTTGAATTTGGAATGATTCTAACGGGGCTGTGTTTTTTATGATAATATGATTGCTCTAGCTTTACTATAGAGACATTCTCGAAATGAAGGTAAAACGCAATATTGGTAGTCATATAATAATAAATGGAAATGCTTAAAATACCTTCGATGTAGTATCGTTGTGCAGTGAGAGTTGTTTGGACGTCTGGTTCTCTTGCGACTGATTGGGGCAATGAACACTTGTTGGATCTGGTCGGGTAATCATCTTCTGTCATGGATTCTTAAAGGGTCGGCTGTTGAGACGAGTAGAGCACCATTCAGTGTCGTACGTGAAAGATGATACATTTGTAGAGTCTGATCTGATGGAGGTTCAGATGCCGTGATATGATGATACAGGTATCTGGAAAGTATATTTTAGTAGTCTTTAATATTGTATTCATGAGGCTTCACTGACAAAGAACAACAGGATTGCCGCGTCACCGGGAATGTAAAGAATTATTTTGGGAGGAGAGCTGATATCGAATGTGACAGGGGGGTGTTGATGTGTGTTGAGTCAATTTTGTTAATACAGTATTTGAAAAATTTATTTTCAATACTTATTGTCAAGTAATAAAATTATGAAACTTTCGAAACAATAGTGAACGTTATGAAGTAGACTAAGTAACTAGATTTCCGTTCAAAACAAATTATATACAGGTTTTAAAAAAACTATTGTAGAAGGGTCCACGTTATAATGGTAGTGTTTGATTAGCAATGATATTGCTATCCTTGTCTATCATTCAACAAAGCAGACGTTCAGTACTTATTTTTCCGATGCATTATTGTTGAGTAATAAGTCCTGAAAGTTGAAAAAGTTGGAAGAGAAATTGTCTTTTCAAAGATTTTACACTTTTAAAATTGAATATCTCAAAAACAAAAAGAGATATCACAAAACTCTACCGAACAAAACTTGTAGGAAATTTATCTAGTTTCATTTTTGCTCAGTCAGTCATGTCGCTGAAATTCATTGTTTCCAAGATACATGCGTATTTACCAAAAATGAAAAAAACAACTTTTAAACCACCCTCATCCCTTAAGGACAAGGGGTAGGAATGAGGACTTTTGATATGTTCACCTTCTAAGTAGTTGAAACGAAGCTGTAAAGTCAAATGCCGTTCAACTCCCTCAACTAGAGCACAGCCTCCTCATCCGCCAGGTGCAATCTAGGCAACCCTCCAGGAAAATGATACAATAGACATGATGAGACAATGTGGTCCATGGTTTGAGTCTCTCCACACTCGCAATTGGGTGACTCTGCAAATCCCCAAATATGCATGCTCTTATAGCATCTTCCCTGGCCAGTTCTGAACCTGTTTAGGCGAACCCACTGCTGTCGGGGCAACTCAAATCCTGGAACTCTGCTGCCTGGATCAGACACAAGCTCTTTATTTTTCACCTCCTAATATTACCACATACCAGACCACTTCTGTGCTGTGGAGTTTGCAAATCCTGCTTCATAGGGGTAAAGCCAGATTGGATTTCTGGATTTAAGGTGCAATGCAGCAGGAGAATCTGGATGTAGATCCATATGTATTGGAAGTGTTAGCATTGCACCGATCTTCGTCACCTCCCTTATAGCAATCTCCTCTCTTCTCAGTTGTGGGGGTGGGATGTGACTGAGAACTGGAAGCCAATTGGTTTCTGTTGGCATCAAACAACTAGTGACCACGCGCATTGCACTATTTAGCACTGTGTCCACCAGATGAGTATGGCAGCTTCTCATCCAAACAGGGGCACCATACTCTGCAGCACTGTAGACAAGCGCCAAAGCTGCAGTTCTGAGAGTGTTTGCACTACTGCCCCAAGATGATCCAGCTAGCTTCTGCAACAAGTTCACCCTGGTTGTTATTTTCTTTTTCACTTTCCCCAGGTGCTCACGAAAAGTGAGAGTTCTGTCCAGGGTGATCCCCAGATAGGTTGGATGAGGGTTTGCCTGGATCACTGTGCCACAGAAGTTCACTGTGGGAGCTGCATTAGACTGCTTATTATTCAGATGGAATGAGGTTATGCTTGTCTTGCTTGGATTTGGTTTGAGGCCCCAGTACTGCAGGTAACTTGCCACTTTGTTGATGTCACTTTGGAGAATATCCCCTGTTCCCTCAATGGTGGTTGCCTGTGCTGCCAGTGCAATGTCGTCTGCATACATGAACTTGCGGCCCTGGGTAATTGGGATGTCTGATGTATAAATATTGAACAGTACTGGAGATAGGACAGACCCCTGCAGGACTCCATTGTTCAGGACTTTTTCCTTGCTTATTCCATCTCCAAGATGCACTCTAAAAGACCTGTTTGACAGGATACTGTCAAACAATTGGACAAGTTTATTGCATCTGAACATCTTTCCCAACTTCAGCAGCAGGCCTGACTTCCAGACAGTATCAAAAGCTGCAGACAGGTCAATGAGAACAGCTGATGTTTTAAGCTTCCGCTGGTAACCCCTCTCAATGTGCGTGGTGAGAGCCAACACCTGATCAGTACAACTCCTATTTGGTCGAAACCCTGCCTGTTCAGCTGGAAGAAACTCCTCCACAGTGGGAGCAATGCGTGCCAACAGTATCCTTTCAAAGAGTTTGAAAAGTGTGCAAAGGAGTGATATTGGCCTATAGTTTTTGGCATTGTCAGGCTCCTTTCCTGGTTTCAGCAGCGCAATTATCTTTGACTCTTTCCATTCAGGAGGGAGCTTGCAGCTTTCAATCACCTTTGTGAAGAACTCTGAGAGCCATTTCACAGCCCTTTCACCAAGGTATGCCATCTATACCTGGAGCCTTGTTGTTACGGACTGTTTTAATAGCAGTGGCAACTTCATCCTTATGCACAGCTCTTACAGCAGAGGACAGTTTCCCGTTCTGGGCTGATAACTCTCTCATTTGCCTTCTGACTTATTTCTTGACATTCCTACCGATTTTTAGTTTACTATTGTCCTTCATGGTTTTTGCTACACTGTTTGGAGTGACTTTTGGCTTGATCGGGGTCATTTGAGATGCTGCACCTAGGCGGCGGATAAGGGACCAGGCCTTCCTACTGGAATGTTTGAAATCCATATTTGCTGTGACCTCCCTCCACCGTTCAAGCCGTCCATTGTTCAATTCTTTGATGAGGCTATCTGCAGCCTCCTGGTCACCAGTTTCCTCAACTTTCTTCAATAGCTCTCTACACTTCTTAGACCAGCATGGGATGTAATTTCTAGTGAATCCCTTGGGAATAGACTTTTTGGCTGATGCCATGATAAGGCCAACCAAACGGTGTCCTTCCCCAATCATTTTAAAGAAATGAATTCTGTTTATCAATTAATAGATAACGAGTGAAGCTCGGTGCCCCTATATCAATATTTATAAATACAGGTTCACACTATTGTTGAATTTGGAATGATTCTAACGGGGCTGTGTTTTTTATGATAATATGATTGCTCTAGCTTTACTATAGAGACATTCTCGAAATGGAGGTAAAACGCAATATTGGTAGTGATATAATAATAAATTACCTTCGATGTAGTATCGTTGTGCAGTGAGAGTTGTTTGGACGTCTGGTTCTCTTGCGACTGATGGGGGCAATGCACACTTGTTGGATCTGGTCGGGTAATCATCTTCTGTAATGGATTCTTAAAGGGTCGGCTGTTGAGACGAGAAGAGCACCATTCAGTGTCGTACGTGAAAGATGATACATTTGTAGAGTTTGTTTTGATGGAGGTTCAAATGCCGTGATATGATGATACAGGTATCTGGAAAGTATATTTTAGTACTCTTCAATATTGTATTCATGAGGCTTCACTGACAAAGAACAGCAGGATTGCCGTGTCACCGGGAATGTAAATAAGAATTATTTTGGGAGGAGAGCTGATATCGAATGTGACAGGGGGGTGTTGATGTGTGTTGAGTCAATTTTGTTAATACAGTATTTGAAAAATTTATTTTCAATAATTGTCAAGTTATAAAATTATGAAACTTTCGAAACAATAGTGAACGTTATGAAGTAGAATAAGTAACTAGATTTCCGTTCAAAACAAATTATTTACAGGTTTAAAAAAAACTATTATAGAAGGGTCCACGTTATAATGGTAGTGTTTGATTAGCAATGATATTGCTATCCTTGTCTATCATTCAACAAAGCAAACGTTCAGTACTTATTTTTCCGATGCATTATTGTTGAGTAATAAGTCCTGAAAGTTGAAAAAGTTGGAAGAAAAATTGTCTTTTCAAAGATTTTACACTTTTAAAAGTGAATATCTCAAAAACAAAAAGAGATATCACAAAACTCTACCGAACAAAACTTGTAGGAAATTTATCTAGTTTCATTTTTGCTCAGTCAGTCATGTCGCTGAAATGCATTGTTTCCAAGATACATGCGTATATACCAAAAATGAAAAAAACAACTTTTAAACCACCCTCATCCCTTAAGGACAAGGGGTAGGGATGAGGACTTTTGATATGTTTACCTTCTAAGTGGTTAAAACGAAGCTGTAAAGTCAAATATTGTGCTCCAAACATTCCCTCCAAATTCCCTTTCAATTTATCTACATTAATGTTGAACTGAAGATATTACACTCAACACTATAACGGCTGCAACAATCGTAGGGAGATGCAAGAAATAATGAAATAATACATGAAATTGAAGAGAATATGATGCTCTATGAGCTCATGATTAGCAGGGATTTTTTCAATTAATCGTTAGAAAAGTTATAAGGCCAAACAGATGAAAAATCGGAGTTGGAAGGGTTTTTCTTAAAATGTGACACTTTTGAGAGCTCTTACCTAGAAAACTACGAGGGATATCAGAAAATGTTACAAATGAAACTTGTAGGATAATTTGTATGCTTCAATTTTGTATTCGACAAAAATTTCCGAAAGACGCATATTGTTCGAGATATACGCAAAAAACCAAAATATTTCAAACTACCCCCACTCCCTTAGCACAGGGGGTAGGAGTGAGGACTTTTGATATGTTTATTCCCTTCACTATCCTTAAAAGAGCTGCAGGATCAAAAATTGTGTTCCAAACTTTTCCCTCTATAATCTTTCGTTGACTGGACTATAGTGGAGGTTCCAAATATTTGAATTTTATTATCGGGCTTATATTAGCTCGCCTTTACTCATTGAAGCATATTTTCGTGATTACTAACTTCTATGTAATCTCTTTTCAAGTTTCAAGGCAAATGAAAGTTAAGATTCTACTCTAGAATTCAAGATCAAATAATTATTCTTATAATAACTGGTTACCGAGATACATAGATTTGAATATGTAAATTGTTAACTTTTCGTGTTAGGAATACTGGTAAAGTACAATGGACGATGAATTTTCTATTTTACGACCGAATTTGAATTATAGTTTCTGTAAAATAAGTTGAGACTTAGCCCTCCATCCCAAGAAATTACATGGTTGCCAAATCGTGTAAAATTGCAACTTTCTCAAGTTTCTAATTCACGTCAGAATTGGATGTAGAATATCATCCCCGATATCCTAGTAGTGCAAGAAAAGTTTCAGGGTTGAAGGACAAAAAGAAATTTTACTTATATGATACAATTGGAAACATCGCGAAAATTTGTTTTTCTTTTGAATATCACTTCTCTCAGAATCATGGGGCGTCGTAATGCGTAATAATTTTATATCAAATTAACGGGGAGAATGTCTCCTTTCTATTGGTGTCTGGATAATTTTTATCCGACCAATAGTTATTTTATAATTAATGTTTATGTTCGTCAATGTCGAGACATTTCGAGCAGAAAACTTGAAATTTTCGATATGCTAGAAACTTTTTTGTTTCAAAAGATAAGTAGGTAACTTGAGAAACTCGTCCAATTTCAATGTAATGGAGATGAGCACATTTTTTAAAAAATGCATATTCTGAAAATTTTTTTCTGAAAGTGCATATTCTAAAAACACATTTTTAGCACATTTTTTCTATACCACACTCAAATTATTTGCTTCAGTGGGTGGGGCTGGCGTGAATCTGGCCCTACCCACTAAATGTGTTTTCTTAGGACAAGGAAATGAGCACATTTTTTTAAAGTGGGTATTCTGAGAGCACATTTTTTGGTACCATTCTCAAATCATTCCCTTGAGTGGGTGGGGCTGGTGTGAATCTGGCCCCACCCACTAAATGTGCTTTTTTATGACAAGGGAATGAGCACATTTTTTTCAAAGTGGATATTCTAAGAGCACATATTTTGGTATCATTTTGAAAGAATTCGGGGCCAGCCCCACCCACTAAATGTGCTTTTTTTAGGACAATGAAATGAGCACATTTTTTTCTAAATGCATATCCTAAGAGCACATTTTTTTCTGTGCCACTTTCAAAAAAATTTAAAGTGTTTATTCTAAGAGCACATTTTCAGCACATTTTTTGGTCCTATTAACAAAAAATGTGCTCAACTGGGTGTGGCCAGCTTCACGGAGCTAGTGAATTTGATAATTTTAAGTAATGGTGAATATTATAGTAAGTTTATCAATTGATCATATCACAATTTAGAGGAATTACATGAGAATGTGCAGGATAATCAGCAGCATTCGCCGCGAACAAGAACAAGAATATACAATGCAAAATAAATACTTGACTAAAAATAGTATAAACCTAAATTTGATAATAATTTGAGATTTTATAATAATTTATGAAATTTCTTACTTAAGAATATCATCTTATAGTTTTTATTGATGTCTTAGTCTTTTTTTCAACACAGAAAGTTTTTAAAAAACTTACATTCGAAGTAGGTTGGAAGGTCTAAGCTCAGATAAGGAAGCATAATAGAGTTGTCTGTCATTGAGCCAATTGAATTCAATACCTTAACCAGAAATTTGATCAACTTATGAAATATATATGTTTGTATGATATTACATACTTAATATTAGTATACGATAAAAATGAATACATATATTTAAATATTTTATTCTATTCTGGTTGCCATGGCAAAATTGTAACGTGCTATAAATTTCCGGCTCTAAATTTTTTGTCTAAATTCAATATTCTCTAAATTTGGCTTAGCGGTTTTGTGTTTTGTTTCGGTTTTGTATATGTTTGGACTTTTTAACATCAATATGAACTTTATTCCGAAGTGAAAAGTGTAAATTTGAAGTATTGTGCTCACTATAACCTTAGTGTCCGGTTTCCCATTAGGGAACTTTGGACTATATACGGTGAGGTGGAACTACCCTTGGGTCTCCCCACCATTCAAAGCCATACGCTAATAATAATTCTATTCAAAATACTAGCCAACGAATATTTTTTATCTGTGATTCAAATCTAAAACACGTGAACTGGATTTGGCCATTGTTTCAAGATGATCATTGCTACAACTTTTGCTGATAGATAGCGCTAGCAGTGCCAGCCAGACGACCGGTTCATACTTTACGGTTTTACATTTTATGTTATGTTGTTAAGGAAAACATTCTCATTAATAACATGAGTTTTTAAAACTATTTGATTTGCAATTTCTATAAAAGCAATGTGGGTGAAGGAAAAAATGTTGTGTACATCACGAGAAAAAATTATTTTTCTCCCTCAGGGAAATTGTTGCCCTCGGCTTGGCCTCGGGCATCAAACATTCCCCTCAGGGATATAAAGCTGTATTTTTCACTGTAGATATTGTGATGAATCTTTTGAATAAATCTCATGAAAGGAGAGAATTAACTAGAAAAAATTGTAATTACCCTTATAGAATGAAAGATCTGCCAAACGAATAGTTAGCACCTGAGCGATAAGGCTTCCTTATCAACAGCTGAGTATAAGATAAGAGTACCATTTTGTACTATGCATTTTTTCAAAGAATTATTTAATAAAATTATAATTATTTTGCAAATTAAGTACAAACCATTTATGAATTGCTCATTGAACTTTTGGAGGTTACACTTTTGTTTACAATTGATCAGATGTTTTTGTAGCAGCTCAGACACAGCTGACTGGCTCAATATACTATAAATGTCATGCCAGGTTTTCATGCGAGCTATAATATTATTTTTAAAATTAAGAACTATTGATAAAGGACAAAGAATTTCAAATAGAAAAAAAAATGTATATATTATTGTTAAAATTATTTATTATTCACGAAATTACATTATAATGTCAAATGTTATTGTAACTAACTAGGTCATAGCATGAATATTGTATTACTGATAAGAGCAACAAAAATTACTTATAATAGTTTCGAATATAATAAGAATTGTATAGAGATATTAAATTATAAATTATTGATTCAACTGAGTCACATGGTGAATGAATCTCTTTGGCAAGTCTAAGCCAATCATATGTCATAGAAATGGCACCAAAAGGGATGATCGTTTGAAAGCATCATATGTTAATCTGTTATCAGACAACAAACTTGCCTTATCATATATGCTAGTGCATGTACACTGTATAGAGGAACTGTATCTAAAGAATTAAGCAATTTAAAAAATTATACAAATTAAGTTACTATTGTAATCAGAGGAATTATATTTTGCTGCTTGCCACTGATGTCATACCTACGTCATAATTATTCTACCAATGGCAAATTTTCATGCAAATTAATTACACAGAGATTCTCAGAAAAAGGTTCTAGAAGAGGCTTAGAAGAAGGCAAGTCACTTCCCTTTTAAAATCCTCACCGCTAAGATCTTGTTCAAAGTTACCAAAGACCTATTAGTGAAGTTTTGTTCGATTTTTGTATATTTTATCTGTGAGCCAATATTTTAGGCTATTTTATTTGTATTTTATAAATTTATTTCATCAATTGATAATTCTAGAAATTCAAATTTAATTATCCCCTAATTTATTTGGTGAAGGAGATATTTAATTAGATGGAGATATTAAAATTCCACACATGCTAAGACCGAAGCCTGGACCAGCAACCAATCATACCAAATTTGATCTAAGGGAATCACGACCGCCAAGAGGATTCATGTGAGTTTTATATTTTTGGGGCCCCAATCTATGCTTCAAAAGAAAATACAGTGCAGAAAATATAAAATTTTTCTTTGTTAAAGTAAGGGCCTCGCCAACAAGCGCTTATAATTATTAAGATCCTAGATTTTATCTGGTATAGAATTTATAAGAACTTGTAGTTGATTAACTATCCTCCGCTGCCAGAACCACAACCCAAGTAATTATTAAAATCTTTTATAATTTGTTTTCACTATTTTTTCAAAAAACTGTTAAATTTATCAATTATAAAATTCTGTTGAATCATGCATGGTATCATGCGAGCACAAGCAAACTTCTAATCATTTTGTTAATGTTAAACTATTCTCAATCTGTAATCCAAGCTCTAAATCTGCACTGTCAAACCATATATTTTATTATATTATATTTCAATTTTGTCAATTCGTCTTCTGAGTTCGATTATTTCTTAAGCCTGTCAATTATTGTGTCTGACATGTTCTATATTATCAAGAACCGATCAAGTATGATCATTGAAATAATTGAATCAACCTGGATATTGGAACAGATCTAAGTGGATGTAGTATGTGGAGTCAGATCGAGATTACCTATTCTCTGTCCTTACCTGCTCATATATCAGCTTTTATCTGTTACCAACTTCGGCTTGGGAGCAAATTTGTCGACTGTATAGCAGATGCAGCTGGAGATCATATAATTTCCTACAATAGAGCATAAAGCCCGACAAGACTCTGTTCTCGAAATATATTCCAAACGATCTCTGGTCCTTAGTACCATTTTAATCCTTCGGAACTTATTAGAGACGCAGTCCCGTAAATTATCTACATCGGGATTTTTGCTCGACCTGTATGATTTTGTATGCTGTTCCATCACAGGTAATAGTTTTAAGATATCCGTATTCAGTGTTTAGCAACCACTACACTACTTTTAAAAATTTTTATCACTATACAATCTGTCATAAGAAGAATCAAGGGTGAGCGAGTGTTTATGCCTCCCACGATTCAGACGATTGTATCAAATATTGTAGTGGCTCAATCAGTCTGGTGTTCACTTAGCGTCCACGCACGCATTTTCAAAATTTCTAACCTCAATACTGGTGACTCGATTCATTATACGTGTATCGACCTAACCTTGGAGGCTATAGTAACTCCCCCAAGAAGAGCTCCACAATATACAAATAACTATAATATTATGTAATCTATTGTCATTATAATTTCATCATAATTATTATCTACTAATAGATATGAGAACTTGATCATTTTTCTATCAATGAAACAAAATATATTACAATATCATGACTTATTCCAAAAGTATTATTACTGGTAATTATTGGTAATTTATTGGTAATTTTTCGGAGATTCAGCTTCAAGATTATGTTACGTTCCTTTCATTTTTACTCGCAATTATCTACCATCTACCGTTTCAAGTTCCAAAACTATGCCAGTTTTAATAATAAGTTACTTGTTCACTGAACATTTTATCACTGATTATAAATTGAATCCTCTAACAACTATTGGCCATGATTTAAACAAAATTATGTAATTGTTTTTCTTTAATATTTTTGTAAATAT
Source organism: Nilaparvata lugens (assembly GCF_014356525.2). Taxonomy (NCBI): domain Eukaryota; kingdom Metazoa; phylum Arthropoda; class Insecta; order Hemiptera; family Delphacidae; genus Nilaparvata; species Nilaparvata lugens. The sequence goes on along the minus strand of NC_052504.1, from coordinate 47,519,764 downwards.
TATATTTTCTTTTCCTAATATGCTACTTGTTTTTTGAATGTAAAACTTCTCAAAATTGTATATTTTTATATTTTCTTTTATTTTTTGTCTTTTATTCAATAAAATTGTATGTTGTTTTGTAAAGGAGACAAAATGGGGTTACCTATTATCTCCATAAATAAATAAATGATTCTCCTTCCTGGGAGACTAGCAGGGGTCCACCCAATACCTACTATTACTTCAAAAGTAATAGTAGGTATTGGTCAACCCCCCCATCATTGAAAAATGAGCATAGTAACCTCCTTCTCATGCATGAGGCAAGTGGGAGGATGTAGCCGTTTATTCAAAATAACACCTAATTGAGATATTCTATCTGTAGAACAGCTGTTTTGGCGACGGTTTTAAAATAGCACATTTCCAAATCCTGGAAAAAAACTACCTAACCAAAAGTCAGAGTTCGATTACCGACTTTTTTAAATGTTCAAACTTTTAACAATTAGTTATTAGCTTTCATGAAAGATAAATAATATTTAATAAATACCGTCACTAAACTAATAGAACAATCTGACAATATAAAGTATTTAGGAATAATAGTACATGATTCATTGGAATGGAACAAGCACATATCATATGCAATTGAAAAAAAATATGGAAGCTTATAAATTTTATCATTTGAGGGTATCATAAACAGTAATGTTGAAAACTGTGAACCTGAAATCAGTTGAATCTTTTTTAAGGTATGGTCTGCTAGTTTGGGTTTAGTATAAATTTCACTTATTTCTCACTGTTGTTCCTTTTTTCAGGTACGTTATTACAGATCGTATTGTGAACCATCCAGTTACTTCCAATATATCAAAATTATCTAAACAAGAATTCAAGTTGACTAGTCAGAGCTCATTTATGGATGATAGTTCTTTTGAAATCAAATCTCCCAGTGTAGACGAAGATTCAGTGAGTATTTACAAAGATTATTGTGCTAGATCAAGAGGTGTTTTGTTGGACGAGAAGACGAAACAATCCTATGAACGGTATGAAAAATGTGAACTCGGATTATTCACTTGCTATGCGGTTTGAATTGATGCTTGGAGATAGTTCGATTTAATTGAAGAGACTGGAAACGATACAATGAATACTCATGAAATATATGTAAGTATTCCCAGTCAATCATTGGAGTATATGGAAATATTCAACTACTGTTTTCTTGTTAGGTACCGTAATGTTAGTTTTTCTATAAAGTTTATAAAGCGTATTCAACTTTAACTACCACACATGTAAATGTACAGTATGGGTAGCAATTTCAAGTTTCTGAATTACGATATTACTTTTGAATTGAAATAAAATCTGTTGCTTATGGAAAGAAATGTGTGTTATACTTCGACTTCACAAACGTTTTACTGTATTAAAAATACTTCTTGCATAGAGTACATTCAATGTTGCACATTCATACTGATTTTCTTGAAAGCAACAGGAATAGAATTTCTAAAAACAATAATGGCCATTTCTTTCATACTTTGGAAAATGTTTGATCAAATATTAATTAAGTTTACTGTCAACTGTGACTTCAATCATTCAATGCTTTACAGTAAATTTTGAATTAGAAAACTTTTCAAGTTATAACAAATATAATTAATCAACTATAGTTACAATACTTAAGCTGCGTTTACACCGGAGATAATAACACAAGTTATCAACTTGACTGAATCGACAATAATCTCTCTTAACAAAAGTTAATAACTCGTGTTTTCAACAGAAAATTCCTTTTTATTAACAAGATTTATGTTATTCATCGAGAGTCGGTAAATATCAAAGGAAATGTATTATGCTAATAACAAAAGCCTCTTTTAACTTTTGTTAATAACAGGTTCCTATCTTCCCCGCAACCCTCTCGCCAAGCATTCCTACCCTACAACTACAGCTGTTCCCTAATAACTACAGCTGCAGACAAAACAGGTGACAAAGTTATTAACTTTTGTTGATAACAAAACTAGCAGCCAAAAGAAAATGTTATTATCATATGTTAAAAACTTTTGTTATCAACTCTGGTGTAAACGCACTATAATTTGTTTACATTAGATCAGATGAAGATCATTATTAGCCCAGTCAACGAAGTGTTATAAAGGGAAAAGTTAGGAAGACAAAATTTGACCCCGCAGTTCTGTTTAGGGTAGTGAGGAGGTGAACATATCAAAAGTCCCCACTCCTACCCACTGTGATAAGGGGGTGGGGGTGGTTCAAAGGTACCATTTTTTGGTTTTTCGCATATAACTCGAAAATTATGCATTTTACAGACATGACTATTCTGTAAGACAGAAACATCTGTCAGTCATGATTCATGAGCAACCGTTCAGCCACAGAATACATACAGAATGGAAGGTATCAATCTTACCAAGACTTGAGTGCACCAAGACCACGACACATGACTGCATCATCTTGTTAGAAATTAAAACTACCGCTATATTACACTGCTACACTTTCTTTCAAGATGGCGGATTTTGGCTTAAGGATACTAGCCGACTTTCCATTCTGTGGTACATCTGTGATCAGGTTCTTTACTGAACGTAAAAAAAACACGATAGATTTGATCAGTGGCTTTGAACGCAACCAATGAAGGTCCAACAAAGCAGTTTCGATCCAAAAATTAAATAAAAGCTGAATTTCCCACCATCGATAGAACCCTCCTAGAGGGTCATTCTCCCAAAAGTCCTAAGAAATCCCCTTGGAGCTTTCCCCCCCCCCCCAGCCACCTAAAACATGAAAAATGCAGGTAATCACGGGAAATCAATTATCTCTGTAACCATTGATCAAAAACAGTTCTATTATACGTCATACGATTCGTTACATTATGGACTACAATATTAGTTCTATTCATTTTTTCAATAAAATAAACAGTTTTCTAAAAAAAATACTAGTAGTTCTGCGAACAGTAGACCTCGCTCATGAATACAACTTCCAATCTAATGAGAAGGGCCAGTACAGTAAGTACAGTATATTGTGAAGATTTAGCCGTGCCATCTATTATTTTCTCAATTGAAAGTGCTAGAGACACTGTTTGCAGGGACACCGGACTTATCAAGGAGGTACCTTTATATCGTCTCCATATTTACAATATAAACATATATTACAACTTTTCTAATAATTAATTATAAGAAATCGGTCAACTGACGGAAAAATGGAATATGCGGCAGTAGGCAATTTAGATGATGAATCGTCTCACAGACGATGGTGAGACGGAAAATGATTCTAAATAAGATGGGTTTGTTGGTGACAATGACAGGAGGTTGCTAATGATGTTTTTTATGAAAAGTGGATTCAATGTTATGGCTTGTTATGCTTATGCAGAATGTTAATGCTCACAAATCGGTTTCCGATCTCATACCAAAAGGAAAAAAGACTTGACACTGTAGAGCGACACAAAAATTGCATACAATACAATAATTATTGTACCTGATAAACTGAAAATTCAGTTAAAAAATAACTAAAATAATAACTGACAGTTATGAATAAAAGAAGTTGGAGATTAAAGAAATGTTTATGATGTTAAATATTGTCCACAACTAAAATAGTTGTTGATTTATCAGTTGACTAATTTTTATAATCATAAAAATTGCCCACAATTAAAATGATTGAGTTATCTGTAACATAGATAATAATAGTTATTCATGTATTGATATTAAAGACTTTAAAAATAATTTATCCAATTAATTTGATAAATCAATTTAATAAAATTAAATTTAATTAGTTTAATTTTTAATTGAACTTTCAAAAATTTAAATAGTTTAGTTAGTTTAAATTAAATTAAATTAAATTTAATAATTCAAATTAATTAAATTTTATAATTTTTATTAATTTATTATTGCAATTTTATTATACAATTTTTTTAAGTTGCAATTTTATCACAAATTGCGATACCTCTGACTCGTATTGAGAAGGCACACTTCAAATTAATTTACAGTTTGTGTAAAATAAGTTGAGACTTGGCCCTCCATCCCAAGAAATTACAGGGTTGCCAAATCGTGTAAAATTGCAACTTTCTCAAATTTCCAATTCAATGTCAGAATTGAATGTAGAATATCATCCCTGATATCCTAGTAGTGCTAGAAAAGTTTCAGGGTTGGAGAATCATGGGGCGTCATAATGCGTAATAATTCTAAATCAAATTAACGGGGAGGATATCTCCTTTCTATTGGTGTCTGGATAATTATTATCCGACCTATAGTTATGTTTTAATTAATGTTCATGTTCGTCAATATAAAGACATTTTGAGCAGAAAACATGAAATTTTCGACATGCTAGAAACGTTTTTGTTTCAAAAGATAAGTGGGTGGTGAAAGCGAGAAAGTTTCTCAGAAATAATTGAAATTATTTTTCCAATCCTCAAACGTACTCGGAACAACGTATTTTGGCCTCTCAGGAATTTCAAAGTCAGAATTGATATGCTATCAATAGCTGGGATCAACAAAAACAAAATTCAGAACGATTGAAAAATTCAGCAACTGCAAGCCACATTATTATAAAATAGTGAAAATGACAACCTCGCCTCGAATAATCCAGGCAGTGTTTCATTACAGCCTTTCTAGAGGCAACCAGCTGCTTACGTTTGAAATAATTCAGTCAAATATCTCTTATATTTACAGCTTTTAGCATACAATTTGGCACACAATGCATACCATGCAGCCGCTCTCCGAACTTTAAAATTCCTTGGAGAACAAAATACGATCGTCCGACTACTTTTGACAAAAAAAATAATTTCAATTATTTCTGAGAAACTTTCTCGCTTTCACCTCCCACTCATCTTTTGAAACAAAAAAGTTTCTAGCATGTCGAAAATTCCATGTTTTCTGCTTGAAATGTCTCGTCATTGGTGAACATAATCATTAATTAAAAAATAACTATAGGTCAGATAATAATTATCCAGACACCAGTAGAAAGGAGACATTCCCCCCGTTAATTTGATATAAAATTATACGCCTTACGACGCCCCATGATTTTGTGTGAAGTGATATTCAAAAGAAAAACAAATTTTCGTGATGTTTCCAATTTTATCATAAAAGTTAAATTTCCTTTTAATCCTTCAAACCTGGATCATTTCTAGCACTACTAGGATTTCGGGGATGATATTCTACATCCAATTCTGACGTTAAATTGGAAATTTGAGAAAGTTGCAATTTTACATGAATTGGCAACCATGTAATTTCTTCGGATGGAGGGCCAAGTCTCAACTTATTTTACACAAACTATAATAAATTCTGTGAGCAGACAACAAAATCCTAATTTTTATCATCAGCGTGTTAAATCAAGAAAATTAGAATATATTTTTAGAATATTGGAGAGTGAAAATCTAGATTCAGCGCATGTCAAAACAATAGACAAAATTTATTGATTCGAGCGCTAATGAGACTAGAACTATTCTGTTACTATGGTGAAGGGGTGTCAGCCGCGTCGGCTGTTTCCCCTTCCACAGCGCCAAATTTAATAGCAAATACATAACAATATACATCAATGGATTCGCATTGAAAGTGGCTACATTAATCATTAGCTCATTTTTCTTTAGAATTACTTGCTTCGAAGTTAATCGGAAAAAACAAAAAAATTAAATCGAAATATCCCTAAATTTTTACATATATTATTTATCAAGGAAACTGTTTGTTTAATCGAGAAAATGAACACAACTGCTATTTTAGTCCATGATGTAACGAATCGAATGACATAAATGATAGATTGTTTTTCGTTTAATGGTGTGACAGCCTAGCTCCGGGGAGGGCACACAAAAATGGATAATTATAAACTTGAGTCGTTAAACAAAAAATCAAAATTATAATCATGAACCATGAGGGTACTGTTTCTCAGCGTTTAATGCCCCACGTTGTGTCGGCATGTGTGACAGGTCTGCTCCAGGGAGGGCATGGACCACACAAAAAAATAGATAAATTTATGAAAGTTATCACTTTTATGGGTACATGAATGCCCCTCTGTTTAATATCAGACCTGAGAATTTATTTAATTGGTTGATAAATTTGTAGGTTATCCCAGATTTGGGATTGGAGTATTAAAATCTTAAAATTATTACCTGGTTGTTGTTCTGATAAAGAGCCAATGCAACCTGAACAAAGATATCGATCACAAATCCATGTATGATTGTGCCTCTCACCGCTATCAGAATTAATAATGAGTACTTTATTAAATAAATATAATTTCTGAAAAGAGGTTCGAGTACAGAATCTAATCCCATCAGTGTTGGGTTACATCGACTTAAATCCTGCAAAATGCCGCATACACTGTTTAATTTAGTCTGGAAATTATGAGCTAAGCCGCCGACAGTGACCAATGTAAAAGCAAATGTAAGCAGAATTATATTTATTAATTCCGCAGTGATCCACTGATACATTAGCAACCATCCACAACTTTCCACTCAATTAATTTCCCGACTTGTTACACTGACCATATGAGGTCTACCAAAATACCAATGGTAACGTGTCAAAGACGATATTAAGGTTTTTTGAAAAAAATGAACTGGAAGATATGCTCAGTTATTTCAATATATTAACAATTTTCAAGATAAGCAGATAGTAAATTATAATTTTCAAGTGAATAGTGGTGATCAGTATAATGTGTTCTGGTTTAACAATACCAGACATGTACAATTTATACTTTAATAATTATTTATGAATTGAAAGAAAATGATATGATAAAATGATAATTCTCAAACATAGATAGAAAGATAAATGATGATTGACAATTTCTTAGTCTTTTTCATTCAATAAAATGATAATTACAGGGTTGTAAGTTCTGCTTTGGAATAGCTTGATCGATAGACAGATTATAAATTAATTTAATTTTTATGATGATCATTATAATGTAGATTAATTTTGGATTTTCCCTGATTGCAATCTGGTCATGGCCATTAATTTTCTCTAGAATTTAAATAACTTATGAATCGTAGATGGGGCCCCAATTACAAGAAGAAAGAGTCATGCGACTTTCCTTTTTCCTTTTCCTTTGTTCGCAAATAATTATTCTTCTGCCATGTGCTGGATTTTCTGGCTTCCAAGTGGAACGTGTTGCTGGTATATTATTCGGCGATTCATGTAGATTCAATCGGGTATTCTACATTAATTATTATTTTTACAAACAAAAGGAACTTTACAATTAACATTTAAATTCACAAATAAACAATAAAAAACAATTTACGTAAAATTTTTCAACAAAAATGCAAGTTTACTCAGAACGTGTGACTAGGGCAAGGTCAGTGCTAGAGAAGAAGTCTCCTTCCACGAATTAAGCTTACAATTCTTTGAATCTCTCTGTTTCTAATTTGCATAAGACAATTATTGCTATTGGTTGTAGCTGAGTGACGTAGTGCACATGTCATATTTTTATGAAAAATAGTTCCTTGTTTACATTCAATTCCCTGACTTACAAGACGAATAAATACATTAAAACATAAATATAATTCAATTCCAACAGTGTATGTGAATATTATAATAATAAATAAAATTATAATAACAGAGATCTCAACATTCTGTGTTGCATCTCAACAATTAAAATTTTGGTATCCCTTTCTTTGTCCTCTGATTGGTTGTTCGTGCAAAGAGGAATAAATCTAGCAAGATCGCTGCTATTTAATATTTATTTGTTGATAATCCAAACAATAAATGTAATTTAATTAAATAATACCATTTGTCAATGTAGACTTACATTCAAAAAGAATTTGTAAGTTTTTTGCTATTACTGTACATCAGCATACTATATCTTTTTTATAATTTGTTTTTCAAAAATAAACTCATTTATTGTGCTAATAATTTTGATTAGATTATTATTATAGATTCCTTTTTCCTTTTCTACACAATAACGAAAAATAATAATTCACAAGAAATGGCCTGCTATCACATTTTACTATAGGTCTGATTGATCTCAACTTTATACTAGTGTTCTAAGCATTCAAACGTTTTAGGTTAGGTTTACCATAACATTTCCTTAACCTATAAATGCGATTTTAATATAATAATTTTATAATTAATAGAATAAATAATATGAACTCAATTGATTTACTGGAAGAGACTGATTCAATTTGATATTGTTATCAGGAACTGTAACGTTGATAATTTTCATTTCGAGATTGTTTGCTGCCTCTGCCTTGATTTTTCATATGATTTAAAGAACTAGTTTTTGAAGTAGCCACTATAGCGAATCGTCACAATGGTTATAGAGATAATTGATTTCCTTTTCACTGTTTACTATGGGGAAGAGAGTCAGCGGCGCCGTACCGTGTCGGCTGTTTCCCCTTCCACGGCGTCAAATCGAATCGCAAATAATTAGCAATATACATTAATGGGTTCGCAATGAGAGTTGCTACATTAATTATTTGGCTTATTTTTCTTTAAAATTACTTTCTTCGAAGTTAATCGAAGAAAACAAAAAAATCAAATTGCAAACTCCCTAAATTTTTACATATATATTATTTAATCAAGATAACTGTTCGTTTTATTGAAAAAATGAATATAACTAATATTGTAGTCCATAATGTAAGGAATTGATTACATATAATAGAACTATTCCCGATCAATGATTATTGAGATAATTTATTTCCCGTGATCACCTGCATTTTTCAACTTCTATTGATGATGAGAGATTCAGCTTTTATTTAATTTTCAGATCGAAAAATCTCCTATTGACTGGGCTACTGAAAATACAAACTGCTGAACAACTAACTAAGCACATAGGAAGTCCATATTGAAATATAAATGTAAATACTGATTGTTGAATAATTTTCATAAAAATGTAGTGCATCAGATTAAGCTAAGGCTAAGAACACCTGAGGAGGCGCGGAATGGTGATACAAAGTGTTGATCTTACGGAGATTGCCATATCACACCGTTCCACGCCATGCCCGATTCAGTGTGTGTGAGTTCTTCCATCCAAACCAATAAGCAAGAAGCACTTGAATGTAAAATGCCGTATCGCGCCTTCTCAGGTGTGTATCAAGCTAAAGTTTGTCATGAGATGCATTAACTATTTGTCGGTACGAAGTTCGCCGGGCCAGCTAGATATCAATACAAATGGGATTGCTTCTGGGAGCATGAAGTAAAAAATAGAGACTTTGTCAACAAAATTCATTTTATTAACTCAAATCATTCTATGTTGAATTATAATTATCATTTTATTTTTGAAGTAAAATGAAGGGTACTGACTTAAAAGTTAAAAAATATTGAGTAGCCCTTAAAAATGCCATATGGAAATTTGAATAATATATAAGAATGTTTATAAATAAATATTTCTTAATAAACACAAGTTTTGTAATAATTGTTAACATTTTAAATGTAGAATTGTTGATAAATAATGTAGAAGCCATGTGAGCGATTTCAAGTGAAAGCAATAAAAACCAATCGACAATTGCTCAACATAACTCAACAGGAAACAGAATCCACTGATGCAGGGGAGCAAAGTAAAAATTCATTTTTTGTTCGAGCATAATAGATATATTTTTACATAGATATGACTAATTGAGAAAATGATAAATGGATGTTCATTACAGTTTACTGGATAGACTCATCACTTGAAATACACATTCAAAATACATCGAGATACGTCAGATAGTGCAAATAGATTGTCGAAATTCACAAAATATATTTCTTTGAATATTTTTTGATATTTACAGCTCTATACTAATGTATTTTTCAATATTAAAAGTAAAAAAAATGTTATCGAAATATGATACATTAACAATTAATTACAAGATGTTGTTAAATTGATCACAATAGTGAAATTCTGTTTTGAAAAACACTTGAAAATTGCATCGTGTTGTTAATTTTGGAATAAATGAATGGTACTTTCTTGAGAGCTCAAAAATATTGAGTAACCCTTAAAAAATGCTATGTAGCCTACTGTTTTCAATAATATAATGTAAGAATAAGCTTATTTCTAATCGAACACAAGTCTTGTAAGAAACGTTAGTATTATCATGTAAAGTATAATTATTGTTGAAAGATAATTTGAAAGTATTGGAAGTTATTTCAAGTGAAAGGATAAGAAAGCAATCGACAGTGGCTCTACTTAATTCAGCAGGAAACAGAATCCACTGATGCAGGGAAACAAAATTAAAATGTATTTCTTGTTTGAACATATAATAGATAAAGCTCTTCATAGATATGACCGATTCGGAAACTGATAAAACCAACTGCTGAAAGATAACTTGGAAGTGGTTAATCGTAAATTGATCGAATTGCAACAACACACTAGAAAAAACAATATAATAGTGTCGGGTGTACCTTTAACTTATAAAGAGGACATGTTTGTAATTACTCAGGCAATTGCAAATGTTTTGCGCGTGAACTTCGCCGACATAAATGCAGCTCACAGACTCCAGAAAACGAAAGGTGACACTAGGCCCCCTTCTATAGTAATTTCATTCACGTCTCGGTGCACTAAATCTCTATGGTTAGCAGCTAGAAGACAGATAGGTTCACTATCTGCCAGGGACCTGAATAGTTCGTTTCCGAATACACCAGTCTATATAAACGAGCACTTGACGCCCGAAACAAAAGAAATATTTAACGCATCGAGGCAACTGATGAAAGAAAGAATACTGACTTCGGTGTGGACAACGGACTGCAAGGTGATGGCGAAGAGTGGTGCGGCCCAACATCCGTTCAGGGTCCATGATATGAGCCAGGTGAATAGTCTACGAGAGAAGAAAGCGGGAGAAGCCGCCCCGCCTCGGACCGAAGCAGCCCCTCCGCCACCACCCACCCGTGCCGAGGACAACACTACGTCTACATAGAATTATTAATATGCAGCAATTTCGGGTTTATTTTTGTCGAGAATGAAAACGGACTGTGAGTTCTTAAAAATATATTACCCATTTTTGGTTTTTGTGAAATAGTCTATTCAAAAGATAATTCTAAAAAAAAAACAGTAAATGAAAATGGAATGATAGGAATAGGAATAGAAGAAGAATGAGACTTTGTAAGTCTAGTAAATAAATACTCGTAATAACCGATTATAGTCAACACCTGACTACATTTAACTATATAATTATCATTAAATAATACTAGAGGATAAGTTTATGAGATAAACAGTATTCATTTAAACAGCATTACTGAGATATGATTTAAAAGTTAAATCCTATACAAGATATCTATAGATTTAATATAACTATCTGTTCAATGGATTAACATAATTTATTAATGTAATACGAATACTTCTTTATTTTGTAACTTTTATAGTTTACTCGGTTTTAGTATCAATGTTTAATGAGTAGATTTTTCTGTGAAAAACAGACTCTAAAATGTATTCTTTAATTTTTCTCCAAATATGTAGAGAGTTCTGAATACAAGCTTTCATGCGGCTTCTGTTCAAAACAACCGAGATAATGATTGAAATAATGTCTGTCCACTCATGCTATTCATTATTCCTAATTAGATAAAAATATCAATCAAATGGTAAATTCCGACAAAAGAAAAAGGAAAGGGAAAGAAAAAGACAAAAAATAGTAGATAAAGGTAGCCCGATAAAACATTGATAGGAATTCACTTCTTACATATTTGAGATAGTGAGGCTACTGTACTAGGCAGTAAATGCTAACTCGCAATCCTATTATAGCAGTGAATACTGTCTTATTAGAATTCCCTTTACAGCTTTAGTGAAATGAATGACATGAGCATAATGAATTTATAATGGATATATATATATATATATATATATATATATATATATATATATATATATATATATATACTAAGCTGGATACAATTTTATTATTTACAAATTAAAAAATTCAACTTTTTATTTAGGCCAGACACATTAATTTTTTTAAATATCTATATGTGTTCGATACATAAACTATGTAATTTTAATTCAGTTTATCAAGGTACAAGGTAGTCATCTATTACGAACTACTCAGTTATTATTTTTTTAAAGGATAATAAAACATACATATTCTTAACTAAATATTATTGCAGTTCATGATCGAAACAAAATTACTCACCCAATATTCTTATAGATAATAATTTTTTTTACCTGAAGTGGTCTTCTTTTACTAGCATTTTCAGTTGTAAATGTATATATTGAATATTTGTCAATTGATTTATTAATTTGTAGATCAACCTTATCAATATAATTAGGAAAATTAAATTTCTATTAGAGCATTAAATAATAAGCATATTAATGACTGAAGTGAATCAATCATAATATAGGCTTTAATATTAAATCAACTAAATTATAGTTTTTTCTAAATTCAAGTAACTTGTACTTTCAGAATAACATTCTATTTGAATTAAAGCAGAAGCGCTGAATTTTTATTTATTTTTTCTTCGTTATCAATGCAGTTATAGAATTATATAATATTTCTATTGTTACGAGTAGGTGGAGAAAAAAAAACTCATATAATTTTTTTGTCATTATTATTATTGTTATAATTATTTTATTATCCTTTTTTTTATTTTTTTTTTACCTAACATGCCAGGAGGCCAGCTATTATTTACGTATGATGAGAGATTCTTTCGACGAACTCGATGTTTCTTTAATTAAATGCACAGAGTGTGCAGACATGATTAATTTTACCAGTAAATTTAATAACCTAGAAGATGCAGTGAATTGCGGGGCATTGGGTCTCTCGGTTATACATCAGAACATACGCAGCTATAGGAGAAATTTAGATGATTTTTTAAAAGTTTTACAGGGATTAGGGCACAGATTCAATTGTATAGTTTTGACAGAAGCTTGGCTTAATGATGATTGCGATCCGACTTTAATTCCAGGCTATCAAGCATTCAGATCATACAATAGCTTCAATCAGAGTGATGGATTGTTTATATAGATGAAGGGCTCTCAGTGACATGCAGTGAGCTTCGTTTAGGCGGTCTAGCTACCTGTCTCTCCTTATCTTTTAACTGGGCGGGGGCGGCCTGTGAACTACTCGCGGTTTACCGCAGCCCTAGCACTAGCCTTTCAGCATTTGTCGATGCATTGAACGTTTACTGCAATGAACGATCGTCTGGTGTCATCCATATCCTAACTGGCGATATCAACTGTAACAGGCTGAGCGTGGCTCCTGGCTCCCTAGAGGAGCGCTATCTGGATGTGCTGACTGACGCGGGGTTTATTGCATGTATAGACAAAATTACGCGGCCGGCCAGCGGTACTTACATAGACCACTTTTTTGTCAGACTCCCTCGTTATTTCAGTGCTGCTTCAGTTATTCTACAGTCCACAGTAACGGATCACTATGCCATTTGCTTGAACATTGTATCCTTAAAAGCTCTAAAACCGTCCAAATCAGTAAAATTCGTTATTAGAACTGACTGGAAGGAAGTACAAAATGTTATATCCTTACATAACTGGAACACAGTTGTTGAAGAAAACGACGTGGACAGTGCAACAAATTTATTCACTGTATCTCTGAAAAACATAATTGCAACAAATTCTCACAGAGTTAATATTTCTTGCAAAAATACCCAGCTCAAGCCATGGATCAGCGCGGGACTTGTTAACTCTATTCGGCACCGCGATAAACTAAGAAAAAAACTCATTAGGCAACCGTTCAACTATGCTTTAAAGAATGAATTCATACAATATAGAAATTCCTTACATTCAGCAATAAAACATGCCAAATATAATTACTACAAAAACAAAGTTGAGGAATTGTCCAGCAATCCAAGAAAATTCTGGACAATCATCAACGAAATTTCTGGTCGTGCTGAAATTAATAAATCATTCCCGGTTTGTGCATTCTCCCCTCCTGGTGAAATTATAGATTCTCAAAAAACCATAGATATTGCTAACAATTTTAATCAATACTTTGCCACTGTAGGAACAAATTTAGCTAACTCCATAGTAACCTGTGATGCGCCGGCAGTACGTGATGAGGACCATGCTGTAGACTCTGTTTTTGAGCTACAACCAGTCTCGCGACAAGAGCTGGTCAAAGTGATCATGAGCCTGAAGGGCCGATCAGCTCCCGGTTGCGATGGGATCCCTACACAAGTTATCCAACATAATATTGACAAACTTATACTACCTGTTGAGCATATAGTAAATCTAAGCATTCGCGTGGGCCGCTTCCCAGGTGCTTTCCAAACGGCGAAGGTCATTCCCATCTACAAATCTGGCCCAAGGAGTGCATTCTCAAACTTCAAACCTATTTCTCTGTTAGTAATCCTGTCGAAAATTATTGAGAAATGTGTAAAATTACAGCTTGCTAAATACCTGAGTGAAAACAACTTCATTTCCAATCACCAATATGGTTTCCAAAAATCCAAAAACACTTCTGATACCCTTTTTGACTTAACCAGATTCATTTCCAACACTTTAAAAGAGAAGAAAAAAGTATTGTTATCATTTTTAGACATTGCAAAAGCATTTGATACCGTTGATAGGACTATTCTAATTAAAAAACTTGAATTTTTAGGTATAAAGAATAACACTCTGCAATGGTTCAAAAGCTACCTTAAAAATAGATTACAATATGTCTGTATTAATGGAGAAGTGAGTAATAAAGAGAATGTTGATTATGGTGTGGTTCAGGGAAGTACTCTTGGGCCACTGCTTTTTCTGATATACATTAATAATCTATCAAAAATGGAAGTGGATGGAGAATCGTACTTATTTGCTGATGACACAGCAGTTGTGTCTTCAGGAAGCACTTGGGAGGAGGCCTACGAGAAGGCCTCTATTGACTTAATGAAAATAAAAGATTGGTTTGATCACAATTGCCTAACGGTAAATGTGTCAAAGACAAAATATATGCCAATAATAACAAGGAACCAAGCTGATCCAGGTCCCTTAATATCAGAGATGCATTCCTGTAATAATCCTAGGTCTGATAGCTGTGGCTGTGGTGTGATCGAACGCGTTAACCACTACAAATACTTGGGAGTGGTACTAGATTCCAGGATGAGTTGGGAGCAACATGTTCAGTGTGTAAAGAACAGGCTTAGAAAATTATTGTATGCCTTCTCAGAGCTGAGCCATGTGTTAAGCTTGAACCAATGCAAAACCGTATATTTTGCCTATGTCCAGTCCATAGTACAATACGGAATCCTAGCTTGGTGTGGGGCCTCCACCTCAGTTATTGAGCCTCTGGCGGTTACTCAAAGGGCAATTATAAAAACAATTCTAAAAAAAGATTACAGATATCCAACAATTCTTTTATTCACAGAGTTTCCAGTTCTAAATGTCAGACAGCTTTTTATTAAATCTCTGTTAATTCACATAAAAAAATACAAAACAGAGCTCTTAGGAGAAACTATCAATAATATCTATTCAACACGCTTCAGATCCAATTATAACTTTGAAATTCCCCAGCTGACACATGGCCCGGAACTGACAAATTCTGCTTATCTGGCGCACGTCCTTTATAGGAATGTGCCTGACGAGATTAAAGAAGCAGAGATATGCAGTTTGGCGGTGTACAGGAGGAGGGTGAACAGGTGGCTATACTATATTGGCTGGAAGATGTCCGAGCAGTTACTTCGATCCGGCTATGCATGATAATCAATCCAATCTAACCCAAAGTTTGATGAACCAACTTACACTTCCTATCTATCTTCCCTTATCTATCTTTTTCTAGTCTGGGTTGTTAAAATATTGTATTTTTCCTTGTCCCACTCTCCCATTTACTTCAATCTTTTAACTTTTCATTTTATTAAATTTTGTTTTTCTTTTTGATTATCTGGGAATTCATCAGGGACCCACGCACTGCGGTTCATGCATCTCTTGAAATCTGTTAATACATATGAATAAATGAATAATCAATCAAATTTTATGTCAAGTGATGTGAAATTATAATTAAATCCTTAGAATTATCTTGGTTTGGCCAGAGCATTTTTTGAATTGTAGCGCCAAATCCCTGACTACAGTTCTGCCCGTAGCGGGTTTGTTTGTGCTAGTGTCGATCGTCCAGCTGTTTGCCTTGCCATCTTTTCTAGATCAGTCGTTCTTGTTCAGTCGTCCATTCTGGTTTGTCTTGTCTCGTTGTCTTGTTGTGAAGACCGAGTTTGTATTTTGTAATGTAATTTCAATCGGAAATTTCTTGTAGATAATTGTTTGAGTATAGTGTGTGTGAATTGAATATAACAGCATAAATAGTGTTAAATTGAATTAATTTGAATCGGATTTGAATCTATAAAGAATCCAGTTTGAGCTTTGTTCAAAAATACAGTATATGACCTGCAAGTGGAACGCAGAATCAACACAAAAATACAGCCTGGAAGCAAACCTATCTTTTTCCCAGATTTCTTCCCACCTCGAATCTGACCAAAACACCTAATAAAGGCTTCGAAGGGCAATTAGACAAAATTGGATTAAATCTGGTGAGTTTTTGCTCTTTTTATTGTTCATTAATGCAGAGTTTAACTGTACCAATAACCTGGCTCAAATTGAAGGTTAAATTTTGCTCCTTGTTTGTATTTGATAATTTGAAAAGTAAATTACAGTCCACTGGTAGCTCTAGCCTGAGCTTTGTTCAAAACATTTTGATCCTCCAAACCGTGATGAATTTAAATTTGTAATTTGTTGATTAATTCACACACATTGGATTTAAGCAATTTCGTATTTGTCCAATGTTGGCATGTTGAGAATGGTCTGATCTATGCTCAACTTGAGTTTGTTGTAGCCTTGTTCAAGAGCAAGGTTTTTTGTCAATTTGTATTTGTCCGAAATTAAATTTATTTCAGTTAAAATTGTAATTTTCCTGAAACTAGGCTCATTGTGCTCTTTTTCGGGAATTTGTTTGATGGAATTTTGTATTGTCCATTTGTATTGTACATGTTAGTGAAGGTTAATCACCTGCATGATTTTGTTTGTTCAATTCAACAAGTTATCGTTTGTTTGTGAGTTGTTGGAAGAACATTATCTAATCATATAGTTTTGTCTTCAGCAGTAACTTATCTTGTGAATTGATAATCAAAGTTTAACTTTGATAACTTACTAGTCGTGATTCTTCCTTTCATTTAGTTTTGAACTCATTCTTGTTTTTTATTGTCTGTTGTTTTGTATTTTCGGGGCTGAATTGTTTTGTATATGAGTAGATTGGAGGAAAAATTACAGAAACAAATCAGGGTGCATCACGCTAAACTGGAACAATTGTATGCTAGATTGCAAAAAATTTATGACCTGTCTAAAAATGTCTCTGATCCAAAAGTTGCTGAGCAATTTTTAGTGTTGTATCCTCGGGTGTCTCAGACCATTTCGGATTATGAAAAGACAGAATTAGTGGTTAATGAGTTGGAACTTGAGTTGAATAAAGATTATATTGTAGCATTCAACAACTCACATCTAGATCTGTTTCAGTATATTGAAGTAGCGGCTAACACTCTCAAACAGAAAGAGGCGACTGATGCTATTGCTCAATCTTCGGCAGCTTCAGCAGCTAGTGCACAGCCGGTCGTGTCTGAGTCAGTACTGCCCAAAATCGACCTTCCAAAATTTGATGGGAACCAGACTCAATGGTCGGTGTTTTATGAACTATTTAAGGCATTGGTACATGACAACAAGAGTTTGAACGATCAGCAGAAGGTCCAATATCTTGTAAGTAGACTTACTGGACAAGCAGCAAATATTTGTCGTCATTTGCCACCATTGGCTAATAATTATCAAATAATTTGGCAGGCATTATTGACCCGCTATAACGATCCACGGGCGCAAGTCGATGCCTATTTCAAACAAATTTTTGAATTTCGTCCAATAAAATCAGAATCAAAGGCAGGTTGTATTGCGATTTTGGATGGGTTTTGCAGTTCCATCAATGCAGTGAAGAGATTGCGACTCACTGATTTGTCAGACTCGATATTCCTCTATCATGGCTTGAGATTGCTGGATCCAAGTTCTCATAGAAATTTTGAATCGGCTGTACAAGGCTATGCCAACTTATGCCGATTATGTCAAATTCATTGAAAAGCAAATTGAGACTCTTCCTTCTGATGAGAAACAGACTGAATCGTTTAATATGAGGTACAAAAAGGATAATAAATCAAAGGTGTTTGTGGTTCAATCTAATGATTCATCTAACGATGCATCTAGTAAAAAGCCCAATTGTCTGAAGTGCTCAAAACCGGGTCATCGGTTAGTAGATTGTGCTAATTTCTTGAAAATGACTCCTTGGGATCGTTATTGTTTGATTAAAGGAAGGTTTTGTTGTTTTCGTTGTCTTGATGTGGATCATTTGAGTAAAAATTGTCATAGTAAAACTCAGTGTGCTCAATGTCGAGAATCTCATCATTCTTTATTGCACTTTTCCAGATCAAGTTCCAATGAAGGTGTTGCGTCCTCGTCGAACTCCAAGGCAGGTGGCACATCACCTATTAGTTGTTGTTCTAAATCCAACGATGTAGAAAACTCGACCGTTGTGTTGTCGACCGTCACTGCACATGTTCGAGATTGTAATGATCAGCTTTGTGATGTTTGTTTCTTGATTGACACCGGGAGTCAGTGTCATTTTGTTACAGCCAAATTGTGTCGGCGTTTGAGACTACCATTCCAGCCCATGAAAACCGTTGTTCGTGGATTCGGTGGTGGTACTAGTGAAGTTCGAGGTCGTACTTGTGTGTCGATTCAGTCGAAGTTGGATCCTACCGTCAAGTTTTCGATGGATGCCACAGTGGTAGATAAAGTCATCGACAAGTTGCCTTCTTGTGAAATCGACAGATCCAAACTTCATCATCTTGAAAATCTCACACTGGCTGATGACAAATTCTACCTTCCTAGTAGAATAGATGGCATCATTGGTGCGGAGTTAGTTCCTCACTTGCTACGTGGGAGTCCTAGTATAGGTGAATCACACGAATTGATGACTGTTAATAGTGTCTTTGGTCACATTCTGATGGGGAGAGCACCGATTCTCAATTCAACAACGAATGTGTCAAATTGTTTTACAGCCATCTGTAGTCCATTCGTTAGTAGTCCATCGTTGGATAGTTTTGTGGAACGTTTTTGGGAGTTGGAATCGTGCCCTACACCAAGCTGTCAACTGAAACCGGAAGAGTTGGAGTGTGAGGTAAATTTTCGGAAGTCTGTACATCGTGTGAATTCTGGTCGTTTTGTTGTTGCCTTGTCATTTGCGGAGCCGCCCAGCAGCTTGGGAGATTCGTATGCTGTCGCCAAACGCAGACTGCTGACTTTAGAGAGATGACTAGAGCATGACAGCAATACTCGCATTTCATATCATGAAATATTGATTGATTACCTACGTCAGGGTCACATGTCGTTTGTAGCAGATCAGACAGACCGAGGTGGTTATTACATACCGCATCACACCATCGTGAAAGCAAGCAGCACTACCACGCCCATCCGAATTGTATTTGATGCTGGTTCCAGAACATCATCAGGTTTGTCATTGAACCAGGTTCTTCATGCTGGTCCCAAATTGCAGACTGACATTTTTGTTTCGTTAGTTAATTTTCGTTTGTTCCCAATCGCACTAACTGCTGACATTAAACAAATGATATTAGTGGAGGATTCCTGCCGTCGTTATCAGCATGTATTGTGGAGATTTTTGCCGGAGGATCCAATCGAAATTTATCAGCTCAATTGTGTTGTTTTTGGTGTTTCAAGCTCTCCATATTTGGCGCTTTGCACCGTCCACCAGCTTGTAGAGGAGGATGGAAATCGTTTTCCAGCAGCCAAGGCGAGAATACCAAGAGACATGTTCATGGACGACTTAGTCACATCTGTCGCCACAGAGTCAGAGGCCGTGGAGCTGTATCGTCAGTCCAAGCAGCTGTTTGAGGGAGGAGGTTTCTCACTCACAAAGTGGACTTCAAATTCACCATCAATGCTGGAGAAATTCTCGGAGGAAGAGAAATCGTTTTTGTACAAGGATTTCGAAGCAGACAACTCCTTGGCTATCTTGGGATTGAATTGGCAACCTAGTACTGATCTGTTTCAGTTTTCCATCAAGTGTGGTGAGGTCGTTGCTACTAAGCGTTCTATTCTGTCAGTGATGGCTCGTATCTATGATTCACTTGGTCTCTTGTCACCGTTTACGTTATTTCTAAAATGTCTTGTCCAGAAACTGTGGAAATTAGGAGTGGATTGGGATGAGAAGCCGCCTGAGTCTATATGCACTCTTTGGGAGAATTGTCAAAAAGAGTTGCCTCTATTATTGAAATTTGCTGTTCCACGTCACGTTGGTTTGTTTCAGAATTCTCACATCAGTTTGATTGGTTTTTGTGATGCATCATTGTCTGGTTATGGTGCAGTTATCTACGTGAAGTCGCAGAAGGAGAGCGAGGAGCCAAGGGTTGTATTATTGTGTTCAAAGTCCAAGGTAGCACCATCTAAAGTTGTTTCAATACCTCGTTTGGAGTTGTGTGCGGCACTCTTGTTGGCAGAACTCATGAATTCAGTAGTCACTATTATTAGTGAACGTTGTCATGTGTCTCGTATTGTTGCACTCTCTGATTCGACAGTCACCTTGTGTTGGATTAATGCTCCATCTGCGAAATGGCAAACTTTTGTTGGTAATTGCGTCGCAAAAATACAGGATTCTTGTATACGGGAGTGGATGCATGTTGCCGGAATTGAAAATCCCGCTGACTGTTTGTCTAGAGGTTTATCACCAGTTGAGCTTGTGAACTTTCCGTTGTGGCTCTCAGGTCCAACATGGATAGCAGAGGATGAATGCGATTGGCCCGTCCGAACTCAAATGGAAGAGATCGTGGATCCACCGGAGGCGAAAAAACCGTCAGTGTTGACAGTCACAAAATCTCCTGATTGTAACAGCAATGCAGTATATTCATTGATTGGTCGTTGTTCGGATTATGGTCGTCTTTTGAGAATTGTAATTCTTGTTCTCAAATTCTTACGAATCTTACCCCAATCAGAAGAATCAGATTTCGATGTTGCTGAGAGGTATCTATGTAAAGTGGTACAGAAGATACATTTTTCATCTGAATTTGTGCAATTGGAGAAGGGAGAAGATTGTTCTATGCGCCTACGTTGCCTGTCTCCATTCATTGATAAAGGTGTGATTCGCGTCGGCGGTCGTTTGTCTCATGCTGGACTGGAATTTGAGACTTGTCATCAGATGATCTTGCCAAAATCCGACACTTTCGTATTGATGTTGATTGATTATCATCACAAGAAGAACTGTCATGCTGGACCTTCGTTATTGTTGTCCTTGATCAGACAGAAATTCTGGATACTGTCTGCTCGTTCTATTATTCGTATTTGTGTTTTTAAGTGTAATCGTTGTTTCCGTGTTCGACCTAGTAATAATGCAATTATTCCAAAAATGGGTGACCTGCCTGCTTGTCGAGTGTCAAAATGCAAACCAATTGAAAATTGTGGTGTGGATTACACTGGTCCTTTGCATATTACTATGACGAGACGTTGTAATCCTTGTGTTTTGAAAGCCTACATTTTTCTGTTTGTGTGTACTGAGTGAGGATCCGTGTGAACCGCTGGCTTTAACCCCAGCGCACTTTTTGACTCTCACACCATTGAAATCATTTCCCATGCGGAATGTGGACAATTTCCCTGTGAATCGTCTCACCAGGTATGAATTGATTGGTCAACTTATTCAATCGTTCTGGAACCGATGGAGAAGAGAGTACCTGCATGAACTCCAAAGTCGTAAAAAATGGTTGAAATCACCCACTTCTATCAGTGTGGGAACGGTTGTGGTAGTGGACCAACCAAACACACCTCCATTGCAGTGGCCACTGGGTGTCATCGAACAGGTGTTTCCGGGAAGTGATGGCGAGGTTTGAGTGGCGAGTGTTCGCCTAAAAACTGGTATTTATAAAAGACCAGTAACAAAATTGTATCCACTCCCAACTCAATAGTTGTTGTGCTTGTTGCATTTTTTCCTTGTGTTGTTTTTTGGTGTTGGTTTTTTTTTTTTGCTCTTTTTGGCATGTCTGGATTTTTTCCTTTCTTTGGTTTTTCAGTTTTTGTAACTTGGCTGAAAAATAGTTTTTCAGAGGCGGGGGTATGGTTTGGCCAGAGCATTTTTTGAATTGTAGCGCCAAATCCCTGACTACAGTTCTGCCCGTAGCGGGCTTGTTCGCGCTAGTGTCGATCGTCCAGCTGTTTGCCTTGCCATCTTTTCTAGATCAGTCGTTCTTGTTCAGTCGTCCATTTTGGTTTGTCTTGTCTCGTTGTCTTGTTGTGAATACCGAGTTTGTATTTTGTAATGTAATTTCAATCGGAAATTTCTTGTAGATAATTGTTTGAGTATAGTGTGTGTGAATTGAATATAACAGCGTAAATAGTGTTAAATTGAATTAATTTGAATTGGATTTGAATCTATAAAAAATCCAGTTTGAGCTTTGTTCAAAAATACAGTATATGACCTGCAAGTGGAACACAGAATCAACACGAAAATACAGCCTGGAAGCAAACCTATCTTTTTCCCAGATTTCTTCCCACCTCGAATCTGACCAAAACACCTAATAAAGGCTTCGAAGGGCAAGTAGACAAAATTGGATTAAATCTGGTGAGTTTTTGCTCTTTTTATTGTTCATTAATGCAGAGTTTAACTGTACCAATAAACTGGCTCAAATTGAAGGTTAAATTTTGCTCCTTGTTTGTATTTGATAATTTGAATGGTAAATTACAGTCCACTGGTAGCTCTAGCCTGAGCTTTGTTCAGAACAATCTAGAATTTAGGTGCATGCTAAATATGTAGGAATTATTATTGTTTTAAACTGATGTGTAAAAGTCTGTTACCGTACTGAACTCCCCCCTACACACAGACGGATAGTCTTGTAGGGGGTTTCCTTGCATATTTCATAATACGTTTGTGTTATGTAACACTTCTGTAATTATTTGGGAAATAAATAATTTTTGAATTTGAATATATGGTTGTTCATTACAGTTCACTGGATAGATTCATCACTTGGAATACACATAAAAAATACATCGAGATACTACAGATAGTATAAATAGATTGTTAAAATTTACAAAATGAATTTTTTATGAACTATGCAGTTCTATACGGATATATTTTCTAATATTAGCCGTGGAAAACTGCTAAATAAAAAATGCTAAATACCAATTCTTATGAATTATTATAGATTAACACTAGTCCATGGATGTACTATAATTTATATAGCACTATTTATTTAACACTATAGCACTATTTATTTAACACTATAATTTATATAGTCCATGGATGAGTTTGAAGTGAAAATTCCAGGGTGAAGTTCAATCAGATCAAATTAAACTAACATTTTTTGTTCTTATAATATAATTCTTATCTTAGTCCTTTATGTTTTTCCAATTCCTATTTTTTAAAGCATCTTTATGTTTTGCAATACATTCTTCAATCTGTGTCTTCACAGGCAAATTCCCAACTAGAATATATTTTCCCAATTCTTTAAAAACCGCTTCTCGCTCTTCAGTTTCCCAAAGTTTTTTTCAACTTTCACTCTCTTCTTTATTGGCACCAATCTCACTCAGCTCTTCTCTATCAGCAGCATCATTTATCCACCCTTCTGGAACTTCATTAACGATCATTCCATCTGTCATCTGGTCTTCAACCGCCGTACAAGATATTTGCTGTAAATTAAGTAGAAATTTCGCCACCCTCGCCTTTCGAATAGTTTCTTGGGGCGCAGACGGTAGTGTTGCTTGTGGGTAGCAACACTGTGCCCCAAGAAACTAGCCAGCTCTTCTACTTGCTCTTTCGTTAAGCCACAGGCAGCTGCGAGAGTGGCTGCTTCTTTACGCATCAAAGTTGTAATAATTCTTTCTGGGTATATTGTCCCAGCTCTCTGTCTCATTTCCCGTATAACATCTATAATAAGAATTGGGAGTGCCGGGTACTGCGAAGAGGAACTTATTTTCAGGCTTCACCCCACAAATATTTCTCAAGCTGATTATCAAATCAATCATCTCTACCATAGCCTCGGAAAGCAGGAAAGGGATCTTCGATTCCTACTTTCCCCTGCTTTCGAGTCTGGTAAACTTTGTGGGGAGTGACTTTTCGTCCTCAGTCAAGAAGTCTAGCACTCTTTGATGAGGAGGCTCACGCGTTTTGTTAAGATAGTAATTAATAGTGACGCTGTGTGCGTCTCCAGATCTCTTGCGATTAAATATTGTGATGCTGGCCAGTGCCACTTTTGCCAGAGCCTTGTAAGTTTGAGCGTTGGCTTCTCTTTTCGAATTGGCAATGGCTGCCTCTCTTTCTTTCTGTAAGAAATCTCCCAAAATTCTCATGTGATTCGAATTCGGCAGCATTGCCCCTTTATTATACCTTCCCTCATCAATACTGAGTACTGCTTTATTTGAAATCTGCCTACTCCAGTCCGCCTTGTATAGATAGATCTAGGAAGCTATTCAAGTCCTTTTTTTTCATACGTCACCGTTACAGATACAGCTCTTTCTCACAATCAAGGCGCAATTTTGAATTGTCTCGTCGGTTTTTTTTGGCCAATGTTGGCTTATGGAATCAGTTCGTACTTGGATCAAATCGCCCAAGTATTTTTGTTTTACGACCTTACATCCTTCGGGATTGAATAATGATTCAATTCCTTCTACGTGATACTCGCTTTTGAGCACAACTAAAAATCTCCCCAAGTCTCTCAGTTTATTCCTCACTATTTCTTTGAACTGTGGTAAATGCTCAAGTTTCTCAACCAGCTCAACCCCATACTTTAAAATTGTCTGATCAACTTCAATTTCTTCCATTGCATCATCCTCCCTTAACCCATTGAATATTCTTCTTTTCCCCATGAATGGGAATCATGTGAGCGACATGCTTCAACCCTCTTCTCTGACGTTTGTCAATGCTCTTGGACGACCTTTTTTGTTCCCACACTTTCATATAATTAAAATAGGCCTATAAGGATCCTCGGTTAGTTAAGAATTTATATGCAACATTTCAAGTAAATCAATCCAGTAGTTCAGACGTGATGATGCGTCAAACATAATTTTCCTATCCTTTACACGTGTATACGTGTTTAAGCCAGTTCTTTGCTCCATTATAGTATAGAAGATGATAGATAGATGGATGAATGGATAAATACCAATATTAAAATATTGTTGACCAAGAATTCAGTACAACGACAATTCATTCAACTAATTCTGTACTTGATAGAATTTTAATATTTTTTTTATTGATAATCAATTTCATCAACTAACAATGAACTGATTGAAATAAATACTTCAATTCCCATGTATTTAATAATGAAATTATATAAATCTGCTGTGTAGGTCATATCTAAATTCACAAACATGTTATTCAACGCAGAAATCATTGTTATTTTACTAAATGTCAGGATGAGATGAATAGTTTCCCTTCCAGAGGGAGTTTTGACAACCCACAAAACTCATTTTTCATTTGAAGAAATATCAAAATGATGCATAGGCCTTATTTTTTTTTTGCTCAGCTTGCCAAAATAACCCTCACTCCAATATTAAAATTTTTGACTGTCAGTCATTCAATCAAGGCTCGAATAATTTTGAAATTTTAATTAAATAAAAATGGAAGAGAATAATTTATTCATGTAAATATCAACACCTTTATTCAAAGACATATAAACTTGTGTTTTCATATTGCTGATACAGCATTGATGTTTATTTAGCACTGTTAAGAATACTCGAGAGATAAGAAAGACAGAAGCTCAACACAAACTCAGTCGAGTTCTGGATTCTGAAGCGATAGGACGTTGTTTTCCAAGTGCTCTGTTATCTGTTGCTGCCTACTCTACAGGTCGACAAGAGATAGCTTCTACACGTAAAGTTATTCAAGCTATTTTCTATTATTTACTCTCTATTTCGCAATAATTCACGTAATTTTTCTATTCTTTGCATCCACTTTCCTTTTCTTTTGTCTGTCGTATTCCTCTTCCAGTTTCAGGGACTTCCCATTCAATATCCGTATAAAGACGTCACGATAGCCCTCTTGACGCAATTTTCCTTTCAACTACCTTCTATTGTCATATTTACCCTGATTTCCGTATATTTCATTTCAAATTTATTTTCCATAGTTATTCGCTTACTCGGCGCATATAATATTTTAATTTGTTATCTATTAAACTGTGTTCTTTCATAAAATTTATTGTTTGATATGGCTGATAAATCTGCATGCACAATATGCCAGGCTGCAATTCCGGCGACTAGAAGCAAACTTGCATGTAGTGATTGTAAAAAACTAAGTCATCCTCAATGTGTTAACATGACCAAGGCAGACGTGGAATGTATTGTCAACGAGGGTCAGATTTGGAGATGCCCACCTTGTTCCAAGTTGAGGAGGCAGAGTATGAGTGCTGTGTCTTCTGCTGAGGATGGCAATGCCAGCATATCACAAGTGATATTTATGCTAGAGGAGGCCAGAGAGGATAGGAAGCGAATGGAGAGGGAATTTAATGCTTCTTTCGAGTTTGCAAACAGTAAGATTGACGACCAGACTAATACAATTACTAATCAAACTTTGAAAATAAATGAGTGCCTTAGATTAATTGAGGACTTGAAAAAAGAGAATGCAAGCCTCCACTGTTCTGTCATCTTAGAATTTTGCCTGTTAGGTTCCTATATGTATTCAAGGTTTTGTCATTGTTCTTCAATATAAGTGGAAATAGAGGTGTGACAATTGATTACTGTCAGCCTGTTACCGCACTTCGACAGACCAGGCGGACTGCGGCTTCCCAAGTCAGATGTCCTAAACCCAATTGCACTCTTTTTCGTAAAACGTTCATTTTCCTGGCACCTAGATTTTATAATGCTTTGCCGCTTGAGGTCAAGAATGCCATTGCTGCATGTAATTGTGGAAATAAGATTAAGAGATTAAATAAAATCTGGCTTTTGTCACTCACTCCCGAAGCTCTAGAGTTTTTGTTCATAATTATTGTTTAATCCGTCTATTTTTCTTTCCTTTCTGTTAACTTTGCATTCTGTTATCTTGCTTTTCTTTTTATTTTTTCTCCTCTTTATTTTTTTTTGTATTTTCCCTGCTCTTCTTACCGTTTTTTTTGCAACATAAATCAATAAATTAATCTTTTCACACAATTTGAATCTCTATTTTTAATGATTTTCTTTTGCTTTCTCTAATTAGCTTCATCTCTTTAATAATTAAATACTAATATCCTATTTTGATTACAGCCCATAAATGTTTTTTTTATCTCTCTTTTTTCTTTTTTTTCAGTCCATTCTATTGCTTTAGTAAAATAGTGTGTTAGACTCCCTCCAGCGGTCCGTAAGTTACATCTTACGTGCTGGATTGTATTTTTCTCAATAAGTAATATTAAATTTGGTTTGATTCGTTACTATGCAGTTATGTATATTATAAACTTGTTTATTTGGTTTTTTCTTTTTATATGCATGTATTTTACATTTTCTTGTATTGAGCTTATTGAGAATAATAAAAAACTTCAGAATTGTTCATGCAGTTCCCCTTCCCCCGCTTCACCCTCATTGCTGTTGGAGAAGAAGGCTTCTCCCTCCACAACCTCAGTCTTCATCTTCAGCACTCGGCTGACCCATAAACATCTCTCGTAAGTATAGCTGAAAAGCTCTCTTTTTTGTTACTTTCACACAGCTCATATCATACATGCTAACCAGTTCTAAATTCTCGGTCCTCCTAGCTCTCATAGAATTACCAAACTTGGTCCTAGCAGCGGATTTTCGGTACTAGTGCCTATGGAAAAAAGGAAAAAACTATTCTCTAGTGTATGAACTGGTTCCCTATAGTTCGTGTTTCGTTTTAGAATTCGTTCGCTAGAGCTGTGTGAACGCGTGTGCTCTGTGCTCAGTGTTTGAACTCTCAAAAAGCCAAAAACTTCTTATCTCTCGAAGTTCTCACTTTCAATTTATTTCGATTTCCTCAATTTCGTGTTCGTATTGAGTGACGCCATCCGCCATTTTCGTCATTTGTGGCATTGTGCTTGACAATCCTACAATTTACAAGTTATAAACTGCATGTTTTATCGCAACCGCAACGGTTTTTCAAGAATTATTCACCTTGAATTCAAACTTCAGTTATTGCGCAGATCTACCACGCAATCTCAACCACGCCTACACAGTCACGTGAAGACCAGTTGGATTTCTACGCACCCAGTCTACGCTAGGCGCAGATCCGCACTCACCCGCCAGCAACGCAACAGGAACTTGTCTGATACAGTATCTTCGTGTTTAAGACCTGTATACGCATTCAGTATCTTGATACAGTATCTAACCTTCACAATAAGTGTATCACAGACTGCTCACCTTACAAACAGCTCTGTGCTCTCTCTACACCACTGGGAAGTGGAACAAAACTTCTCGGCTCTGTAAATGTAAACAAATGCTATAACCTCAAATATCTCTTATAATATTACAATGTCAAATCACGATGAGGCTGAGAACTCTCTTAAAAATATCCTATAGCTTACAAATTGCTATGTGATAGATTCTCCAATCCAAGAAGATTGTGTGCTCATTACGTTGATCAATTGCTTGAATTTAAGGCAATCACGAAATCTGATTATGCATCTTTGAGAACATTTCTAGATGTACACAGCAATTGTGTTTCTGCTTTGAAAGCACAAAAGCTCCCTGACTTAACTGACTTCATTTTGCTATCCTTGTGTTTGAAACATTTAGACACAAGAACTCGCCTTGAATTTGAGAATAAGGCTATTGACAGTAACCCATCTTATGAAGATTTAATGAAATTTCTTACAGGTAAGTGCCGCACGTACGAACTCGTACAACCTTCCACTGCAATTCAAATGAACAGTAAGGTTGAAACTAAAGTTTCTCACTCATATGAAAATAAACCTAAGAGATTTTCATTAGTCGCAAATGATCAGACTCAGTCTAAGATTACTAACCTGAATGTCAAGTCTAAACCACGGTGTATTGTATGTAAATCTATGGATCATAATATCTATGTATGCAAAAAATTCTATAATATGTCTGTTGATGAACGATACAAGTTTGTTCGAGAAAATAACCTATGTCTAGCATGTTTTTCGTTTTCTCACAGAAGAGAGTTCTGCAAATCTACAAATGTATGTAAAACTTGTTTCTCATCTAAGCATCATACATTATTGCATAATGAAAAGAGGTATTCTAGCTCATCTGAGCCTACTAATGTGCGTTCTCAGAAGGATAGCGATCCTACATCTGGTGCTGTATGCCAGTATGCAATACTTCTAGCCTATCGACCTCAGATACATCCTCTTGTCTGTTGGTTTCCGCTAATGTCATAGTATTTGATCATTTCAATCGGCCTCACATTGCCCGAGCCATAATAGATTCAGGCTCACAGATAACAGCTGTCACTAAGGAGTTAGTGAATAAATTGAATTTGAAGACTAGCTACACTGATCGAGAACTCATCGGTATTGGCTCTAAAGCTGTTACAGATTGAATTATTGACTATCGATGTGTGTGACTATCGATATATCGAGTATGTGTAAAGGATAGATTCTCGAGCTTTCTTTACTTCCACGCTCTCGCTCGAGATGTAACCTAAACGAAAGTGTCATGTATTGCAGTTTTCTTTATGAATGATTAAACTAATATGTAAGCATAAAAGTATTTTATTCGTGTTCAACAACATTTTATAACAGGTTATGGGCCCAGTAAATTAGTAATCGAAGCTACGAGTGAATTTAGTAAAGTTATGAAGTTGAAAGTAAAAAAAAGCGAAACGTGTTTAACCTAAATCGCGAATCGGTTTTATCGTGTTTGTTACATCAGTAAACTGTGTAATATCGTATTTTAAAATGTCGGGTGTGAATATTACTGTGCCGTTATTAACCGGAACAAACTTTAATAATTGGAAGTTTAGAATTCGGTCACTTCTAGAGAAAGAGCAATTGGTTAGTGTATTGGACTGTGAAACACCAGATGACGACAAGAAGAAGGACTTTCTAGTGAAAGATGCGAAAGCAAAAGCAATTCTTATTCAAGGAGTAAGTGATAAACACCTGGATATCATAAAGGATTCGAAAACTGCGAAGGAAATGTTAGATGCTCTACAGTCGATTTTTGTAAGAACAAGTGCGTTTGGAAAACTCTCATTATGGAGAAAATTGATCAATCTGAAATGCAGTAATAAAGACTCTTTGGAAGATCACTTTCTAAAGTTTGATACCATCACACGTGAATTGGAGGATTTGGGATCGAAGATGGACGAATCAGATAAAGTATGTCATCTTTTACTTACACTAGGCAAGGAATATGAAACGGTGATTACAGCGCTAGAGACTCAACCAGATGTAAAATTTGATTTTGTAAAAGCCAGACTTTTGGACGAAGAGATTAAATTGAAATCAAAACAGACTTTTAAAAGTGGAAATGAAGTAAGCTTCAGTGCGTCTAATAGCGGAAATGGAAATAATAACTGTTGCTTTGGCTGTGGTGATAAAAATCACTTTATTGCTCAGTGTCCCAACAAGATGTTTCGTGGAAGAAGAGGTAATTTTAGTAGTAAATTTCGTGGTCGCGGTAGAAGAAATTTCAACAACAGAGGAGGAAAAACGATCTCAAATTATGCACACGAAACTGATGAAACTGGAATTTCTTTTGTAGCCTGTAAAGACAAAAGCATTTATTGTAATGAAGAGTTTATTATCGATTCTGGTGCAAGCGATAATATGCTGAAAGAAAGTTTGAAAAATGATATGTTTGAAGTGAACAAAATTGACAAACCTGTGAATATATACGTTGCAAATGGTGAGATTATGAGAGCAACCGAAAAAGGCAAGTTAAAAATTGAGTGTCAAGAAAGAGTTATTGAGATAGAAGCGTTAATTGTTCCTGGACTGCAACATAACTTATTAGCATTAAATAAAATAGTTTCTAAAGGCTCAAATGTAACTTTCAATAAAGAATGCATGACAATTACCGGACTTAACTACAAAATTTATTGTGACTATGTGAAAGGGTTGTATGTGTTGAAGGCTAGTATTGTGAAGAATAATGAATCAAAATGCATGACTATTCAATCTACTGGTGTGGAAAAAGTTAAAGTGGAAAATCTGTGGCATCGTCGTTTAGGACATTTGAACAATGAAAGTCTGCGTCAGCTAGGACTCCCATTCAAAATTGAAATGTGTGAGGTGTGTATTGAAGCAAAATCTACTCGACAACCGTTTTATGAGAAAAATAAATCAACAAAAGGAATTGGTGAATTGATTCATTCCGATATTTCTGGACCGATAAATCCTGCAACACAAAATGGTGAGAAATACTTTAAGGTAATTATAGATGATCATTCAAGTTTCGTAGTAGTTCGCCTTTTGAAAACTAAAAATGAGGCAGAAAATAATTTGATTGAATATGTAACTGAATTGGAACGACAACATGGAGTTTTTGTGAAAAGAATAAGAATGGATAATGGTGGCGAATTTACTTCAACTGTATTCAAACGTTATGCAACATCTAAAGGAATAAAATTGGAATATACAATGAGTTATAGTTCTCAAAGTAATGGTAAATCTGAACGAATGAACCGGACATTGATGAACATGACTAGAACAAAATTGATTGAATCAGGTGTGCCGAAATTTTTGTGGGGTGAAGCAATAAGATGTAGTGCTTATGAACTGAATAGAAGTCCATCTTCATCATTGAAAAGGGGTGAAACGCCTTCACTTCTCTATAATGGAAGACAAGATATTTCAAAATTGAGAATTTTTGGATGTAGAGCCTGGTACACAGTATTGCCTAAATCAAACAAATTAGATTCAAGAGCGAAACCTGCAGTCATGATAGGGTATTGTGGAGGTGGATACAGACTTTGGCTGCCACAAGAGAGCAAAGTAATCAGATCAAGAGATGTAAGATTTGATGAGAGTAAATTTGAGTATAAAGAAAAATGTGGTTTGAGAAAAATTGATGAAACTAGTGACAACCAACATGAACATGAATTAGTCAAAGATGAAGAAAAACAAAACGAAACTATACAAAATCAAGAAGATGACAACGTACAAAATCAAGAAGATGACAACGTACAGAATCAAGAAGAAGAAGAAATCTCTACAAGATCTGGCAGAATAATCAAAAAACCAAATTATCTTCACGACTATGAGTTATATTCTGCATTCTGTTTCCTGACACAGACAACTGAACCCAGTACTTATGAAGAAGCAGTAAAATGTCCTGATTGGAACAAAGCTATCAACAGTGAACTGGACTCTCATAAATCATTCGGTACGTGGTCTGCAGCCCAACTACCTGAAGGAAAAGTCGCCATTGATACCAAGTGGGTATTCAGATTGAAGGAAGACGGCACCAAGAAGGCACGACTGGTTGCCAGGGGTTTTCAGCAGAAGGAAGAAGAATCTACCAGGTACCTGTATGCTCCAGTGTGCAGAATGACAACTTTGAGAGTGCTCCTGTCTCAAGCTGTTAAAAACGACTGGACACTAAGGCAAGTAGACGTTCCAACTGCTTTTCTAAACGGTAATCTAAATGAGGAAGTGTACATTAAAAAACCAAAGGGACTTGACTGTTCTAGTGAAATATTAAAACTGAATCGTGCATTATATGGTTTGAAAAGTGCTCCAAGGTGTTGGAACGAGACATTTAATGAGGTAATGTTGAAAAATGGGTTCAAGAGATCACAACATGATTATTGTTTGTATTATTCCAATGAAGTCTATTTATTACTATTTGTAGATGATGCTTTAATTACGGGAAAATCAGAAAGGGTAGAAAAGTTGATTTCTGTCTTGTATGATAATTTTAAGATTAAAGAATTGGGGGAAGCTAACAATTTCTTGGGTATGAATTTTTGTAGGACAAATGATAGTTTAATTCTAGAACAAAACAAGATAATTGAAAAGTTGATGAATGAATTTAATATGCAAAATTGCCGAAGTGTAACTACACCAATGGAGGTAGGTTTTAAAATTGATGAGTCTCTAGATATCATTGATGTACCATACAGGCGACTGGTATGTAGCCTAATGTATATCTCGGTAATGACAAGACCTGATTTATCATATTCTGTGGGTTTATTGAGTAGGGCGTTGGACAAACCAACAACTCAAACATGGCAAGCAGCCAAAAGAGTATTAAAATATTTAATTTGTACAAAAAACATGGGATTAGAATTTAAGAAGGGAGACATGAAAATAACTTGTTATTCAGACGCAGATTGGGCGGGTGACAATATTTCGAGAAAAAGTGTTAGTGGATTTGTAGCTTTTGACGATTTAAATCCTATTGCATGGTTTTCTAAGAAACAGACTAGCGTAGCCTTGTCCACTATGGAGGCTGAGTATTGTGCAGCCTTGTTATCTGAATTCAATAAGTCTTACGATAAAAAATGTATAATTAAGGTTGACAACTGTAGCGCTATTTCTTTGATAAAAACTTTTGAAAACTCTAAGCGCGCAAAACATATAGACATTAAGATGCATTTCATAAAAGAATTATATGAGAAAGAAGTAATTGATGTTGAATACGTGGACTCAAATAATAATGCAGCAGATATTCTAACGAAACCTTTGTGCAAGGATAGATTTGTCAAGCTCAGGAATATCGTAGACTATTAAATGGACTTTGAATCATGACTGCTGTGCATAATGAAGTATTTTTTCTAGTAATCATGATTGTAATAGGGTATATTGATTTCTAGCTT
Organism: Nilaparvata lugens; assembly: GCF_014356525.2. Lineage (NCBI taxonomy): Eukaryota > Metazoa > Arthropoda > Insecta > Hemiptera > Delphacidae > Nilaparvata > Nilaparvata lugens. Next base: position 47,486,271 of record NC_052504.1, on the reverse strand, counting down.
TTTGCTATTTTCTAGTGTTTTCGATTGCTAGTTTATTATAAATTTGATTTTCGATGTAATAGCCTACTATAATACTGATGACTGATGAATTGATTTTGGTTATGTCTGTTTTTGTTTGTGTTGATAAACTATCAATCGAGGGGGAGTGTTACAGATTGAATTATTGACTATCGATGTGTGTGACTATCGATATATCGAGTATGTGTAAAGGATCGATTCTCGAGCTTTCTTTACTTCCACGCTCTCGCTCGAGATGTAACCTAAACGAAAGTGTCATGTATTGCAGTTTTCTTTATGAATGATTAAACTAATATGTAAGCATAAAAGTATTTTATTCGTGTTCAACAACATTTTATAACAAAAACTACTAAAACTCATGGTGAAGTTCATCTCACTATATCCTCGAGGCTCAAACCAGAATTTAGATTGAGTACTAAAGCCACTGTCTTATCAGTCATCACATGTAACCAACCCATGGTCTCATTGAACCCTGAAGTATTTGAACATTTTTCAAACTTGAAACTGGCTGATGATAAGTTTCACATCTCTAATAAAGTTGACTTGTTATTAGGAGCTGACTCTTTTCTCCAAACGTTATCTGCTCAATCTAATGGAATTACTAAATTATATCCCAATTCGCCTGGAGCATTGAGCACAGTATTTGGGTATATTATCATTGGCAAAGTTGATTCTAATGAACCTGTCTCAAGTGTCAATAAGGCTACAAGCTTGCTCACCTATGTTGAACCAATCAACCAGTTGATTGAAAAATTTTTGGAGACTGAAAAGGTTTCAGTAGAAGTTGAAAAGAATCCTTCTCATGCATATTGCGAAAATCTCTACACAGAAACCACCACTCGGTGGCCGTCTGGTCGCTATGAAGTCGCATTGCCTTTCAAAACTAAAGATGTGTCATTGGGTGACAACCGCACCTCCTCAATTAAGAAATATACCTCACTAGAGAAAAGATTAGCATTAAACGAAAATGTTCATAAACAATATCATGATTTCATGAGACAGTACGTGGAATTAGAACACATATCCAAAGCTTCACACTCATCTAATTATGTTATCCCGCATCACTGTGTTCAGAAAGAAGACAGTTCAACAACCAAATTGAGAGTAGTCTTTAATGCATCAGCGCCTTGTAATAATGGAACTGTTCTGAACGAATCACTTCACTAAAAGTTGTATGTAAATGAATGCAACTGAAGCATGATCTTACTCACATATTAATGAGTTTTAGAACTCACAAAGTAGCCATTACATCCGACATTAAAATGATGTACAGGCAAATTTCAATCAGAAAAGAAGATAAAAAAATTTTCAGCACATATTCTATCGTAGTTCACCCCAAGAAGAGCTGATAGAATTTGAACTCAACATAGTCACGTATGGAATGACATCAAGCAGCTTTCTAGCTCAAAGAACACTTCTTCAATTAGCCCATGATTATGAAAATGAATTTCCATTAGCTTTCAATGCGATTCACCAACACACTTATGTTGATGATATTGTATCTGGCGCCTCTAGCCTATGTGAAGCGAAATTACTCATATCACAGCTGAATGAACTTATGTCTAAAGGAGAACTCCTATTTGAGAAAATGGTCATCTAATATGCAAGAAGTAATTGAAGAATTTCCCGACGAGATGTTGGGAAACCCTCTCGCATTTTCTGATACGACTCAAAAAATAAAAGTTCTTGGTTTTCGTTGGAATCCTGCATCAGATGCTTTCTCTTACACTGTTACACCGTTCGCTGAACTGCCAACAAAACGATCCATACTATCGTATACAGCTAAATTGTTCGACCCGCTTGGACTATTGTCTCCTGTAATATTCTCATTCAAATATTTTTTGAAATTACTCTGGCTATCCAACCTTGATTGGGATGAGCCACTTGATGAAGACTTGACTAGTCAGTGGAATCGTATTTCTAATACAATGCTGACTCTCTCAAATGTTCAAATTCCTCGTCATATTGACACTACATATGTCAATATCTCATTGATAGGATTTGCCGACGCATCTGAAAAGGGTTACAGTGCTGTCTGCTATATTCATATTGCATCAAGTGATCAATTCATATCGATTAATCTCATTATGTCAAAAACACGAGTCGCTCCTGTGAAAACACATACTATTCCTAGATTGGAATTATGTGGAGCTCTACTACTGTCAAAGTTGTATAAAGTTATTATACCTCTATTTGGAAAAAGTATCTCCAATGTAATTGTATCTCCAATGACGCAAAGTTGGTGTTGAACTGGCTAAAAATGCCAGCTTACAAGCTCAAGACTTATATAAGCAATCGAGTTACACAAATACTCGAATTAACCTCTCCAGAAAACTGGTTTCATGTACCTACAGAATCGAACCCAGCTGATTCAGCCTCAAGAGGGCTTGCTGCACAAGATATTGTTGAAAACTCACTCTGGTGGAACGGACCTCCATCTTACCATGTCCAATTCAAGGATTTGCCAATCTCAAGGGTCGACAAAATTGTCGATGAGTCTGAACTGAAGCCACCAGTGTCAATTCTCACTACTACTGTAGTAAATAAACCACACGCTCTTGAATGTTTCGAGAAATACTCCAATATACACAAGGCAACACGTGTATTTGCCTATGTGTTGCAATTCATAGAAAATTGTAAGCTGAAAAAAGTAAGGGAACACAATCTTCGCAGCCATACAGCACTACGCGCTCGCGCTGCTCCACCTCCACCGTCTGTTGCCGAGTGTCGTTCGGCTCTCTTGTGTATCGTGATGTTGACACAGGCCTTCTATTTTGCGGAAACATTGAAGCTTCTCAGCAAGGGAGAAACTCCACCTCAAGAACTGCTCTCTATTTCGCCTTTCGTCGATTCTTCCGGTCTTCTCAGGGTGGGCGGACGCCTCCGCAACTCCAGCCTTCCGTATGACAGCCGTCATCCACTGTTGTTGCCAAAGTTATCTCATTTAAGCACTCTGATTTGTGATCAGACTCACAGAGATAATCTTCACGTCGGACCTCACACAACTCAGTCTCTAGTGGCTCGCAAATATTGGATTATATCAGCGCGCAACCTCATAAGGAGCAGATTGCATCATTGTGTCCGTTGTACTCGCATGCGAGCTCAACCTCAGCAGCCGATCATGTCGGATCTTCCCCATTTTCGTGTGAACGCCTCATCTGTATTCGTCCATGTAGGAGTTGACTTCGCTGGCCCCTTCAATATGAAGTGCAGCTCACTCAAAAAACCGAGAGTGTATAAGGGCTATCTTGCATTGTTCATATGCTTAGCGGTGAAAGCTGTTCATTTGGAATATGTATCGGAGCTGACCACTGAATCGTTTCTTGCCGCTTTCGATAGATTCGCATCCCGTAGAGGCCTACCTTCTCACGTATACTCTGACAACGGATTGAACTTCGTTGGAGCTGCTAAAAAATTATCAGATATCTCGAAATTCTTGGCTGACAGTAAGACTGACATTTTTAATGCTCTTGTACAACGTGAAGTAACCTGGCACTTCAATCCACCTAGTGCACCCAATTTCGGCGGTATTTGGGAAGCAAATATTAAATCAGCGAAAACACTGTTGAAAATTCAAATTGGTGATAATCCAATAACAATGGAGGAATATTTCACAGTGTTCTCTCGTATTGAATCAATTATGAATAGTCGTCCTCTATTGGAGCGTTCACAGGACCCCAACGAGACTTCACCTCTGCTGACACCCGGTCACTTTCTTATCGGCCGACCGTTGCTACAAGCTGTGGAGATCCCGCTGGATACTACCACCCCCGTACGGCAGCGATGGACTCATCTACGCCGAATTGTGCAGACGTTTTGGAATCTATGGAGTACAGAATATCTATTGTAATATTACATTTTTCTTCTCACATTTGAATCGAATCTTCAATTCGAGATCTATGGAACTTTATAGTAAATGTCAGAGTTATCAATAGACGGATAAACTTTTTGATGGAGAATTTATTATCGTGAATGTTTGTTGCATTGTTCCATGGTGTCACCGAGGCAGGGTTAACAAATTATTTTAAAAGATAAATGGTTTATTTAAATCGAGATATGTATAAAAATTTAAAATAACATTTTTAAAATAAAGTTTTATTGAGAACAGATGTAGAATGTGAATTCTAAACTTATAAGTTATGATTTTTTGATGACGTGTCTGTGGAGATCGATATTGAACAGGGCGTTGCTTTCGTGACTTGCATTTTGTGTCTTTTCCTGTTCGATTTTCTTCTGAAACTAATGGCTGGCTATGTTTGTGTTGTAAAGTTTTGCTCTAAATCATTTTCGTTTATTAATGTTTAAATGAGTTTTATATAAAATTTTGTGCTGTTTTGGTCAGATTTAGCGGTTTGTATTGTCAAGCCATTAGCCACTGTGTTTCAACTGTAAACTAGATAAGTATTTTTAGTTCGTAATAACTCTGAAATCATTAGGCTTGTAAGTTATTGTTCTTTGTATATTTCTGTGTTTTGCCAAAATTTTCATCTGAAGATTATAAGTTAATTTGCTCTGAAAACTGGATTTCTCATTCATAGGCAATAGATCCATTCACAGTTTATCAAGAATCTATTTTATTGGAGCCGACAACTTTCCTTAGGTGATAGGTGTTAAATGCTATTCCAACCGTTTAAGGAAAAATTGGTAGCACGGCAAATGTTACCCCTGTGGTGGGACAGAATTACAAAATAAATATGTCCCAAATGGTACACTATGAAATCCCTGGTTATAAAAATTATTAGTAGGATAGATATCTTGATAGGTTATGAATGGTTTGTTGCTGAGTGGGAAATCAGTTCAAGAGAGATCAAGTCCTAATGAATATATTATCTGTGCAGACTAGCAAAATGGCATACAATATGAAAAATATTAAAAATGATGATGAGTTAATAGCTGCCTTAACACAACTGTTTGATAATTTTAAACAAGATCAAAGTGCTAGGTTTGATGATATGAAGCAAGAATGTACTAGCATAAGACTAGAGCAGGTTAGTATAAACCTTCTATTGAAAAATGCAAATGAAACATTGAAAGATAGTCATGAAGATGAAAACAAATTGAAGCAGGATGATAGTAGTGTTAAGTTACAAGATCAACTCATTCAAGTTTCTGACAATGTAGGCCTAGTTACTGTTGTTGAAAAAGTCAACCATAGTGAAAGTGTAGAATTGAGTAAAGAAGTAGGTAGGGAGTTGTCTTCATTGAAAGTCAACTATCAAGAAAGTACTATTGCTACATTGAAGGTTAGGAAAACAGTAAACAAATCGAATGTTTCTATGGATCAGATTACTACATCGAAAGTTAGAAAAACAGTAAATAAAATGAATGTTTACATGAGACAGGTTTCTGTAGAGGTTAGGAAAAATGTAAACAAAATGAATGTTGCTTTGAGTCAAGTTGATGAGTTCAACTTTCAACTGAGAATTGAAAAGGTGTATGCAATGCATTCTCAAGTGAACATGACGAACTTTTGTAGGCAAAACTGCTTGGTTGAAACTAATGAACCCATGAATAATCTCATGTTCTTGAAGAAAACAAAATGCAAAGTCTCCATTGATGTATTAGTATTCAAAGGTTGTTTCAAGTTGCTTATTTACAAGATGATGACAGTGAATCACATGATGGAAGGGTATTCCCCAGTACACAATGATTAGGAATCCTGTGTTATGCCGGGATTCAGAATAGCATAATCGCTACACAGTGTATGGTAAGAGTCCATAATTGTGTCTTTTTTCTTTCCTGTAGCCTATTTTCTTGGCCCTTAATCTTTTCAATTTTCGATTCTTTCCTGTCTTTGTGTAATATTCAGTAAATTTCTTCTATGAAGCATATCTTAACCAATCTTGTCCATAGTCATTTAAATTTGTATTTTTTCTGAAATAATTTTAGAAGTTGAAATAGTAGCTTATTTTCCTAATCTTTAAATTGTTGATAAAACTTAACTTTTCAAAATCTATCCATTGTTGTGTAAATAATTGTTTGCTTGCGGTATATTTTTTCATCATGTATTACATATTTTAATCATGTCTATTTTTTTTCAGGTATTATATTAGGTAATTAGGTTTTTCAGAGCAATTTTGTCCCATGTTCTCATCTTTCATTGCATATCGTGCCATAAGCCATATGTAATTAGGTTATAGTTTTCTTCTGGGCTTTTAACCCATTTTGCATTTTATTTTTTCTTTGCTGTCCAATACTTTGGATTTTTGGTAGACAAGTAGGTGTGATTTTTTTAGAGGTGTGGGCGTGAACCACATACGGCTGGACTCGATTATCTGACCTACTTGTTTGCGATATAAAAACCTTATGACTGCAACATCAAATGTTTGTAAAACCTTTTGCATACTTTTGTTTTTGTGGTCCGATACTAGAGTCTGCTATCACATTGCCTTACAGACATCTAGGAACTATCCACCCAGTCACAATAGTCAACATTTTTTTTCCTTCACCAGTTGTTTTTGTGGGAGTGATAGCTCACAATTATAACAAATTAGAGTCATACTTGGAATTTACAAAATTCCATAGTAGTATATTTTATTAATATACTTCCTCATGAAAGTTCAGTACTGACATGTAGGATAGGCTCTAATTAATCTTTCTCTTCTTTGTATTGTTTTAGGGAATTTATTTACCCAGTTTTCTTTTCTCTTGTTTGTATTTTTTAGGGAACTTATTTACCCAGTATTTCATCTTGATCATCTTTGTATCATAATCTTGAAATGTTTATACTTATTATACAGTCTTTAAATTTTAAATTATTTTAAAAAATAATTGGTTTAATTTAAAACGTTGTGTTATATTATCAATTGAAATGAGTTAAAGGCTAAAATTTTTCTAAAGTGTTCTGTAATTGATATTTTTTTTTAAATTTTAAAACTGTTTGTTCTATAAATTTTTATATGATTGATTATCGTTTGAAATGGATGCTGGAGTGTATGTAGAATTTTTAGTGGGGTTTGTTGATTAGAATTTTGCTGGTATGTGATTGTTTTTTGAGATGGAAACCCATTATTGCCTAAAAAAGGAATAACAGAGGTTATGACTTAGAGAGGCAGTAATGAGATAATATTTTTTGTGTTGATTACTTATGTTGATTGCCATAGATGCAAAAATAATGATTAATAATGTTGATTGCCATAGATGCAAAATGATGATTAATTATGAATATTGTTTGCCTTTGAAGCAAAATATTATTGATGTTTTGAATGGTTTCTTGTTTAATGTTTGATAGTAAAGTTTTGTCATGAAATGTAGTTTGTGTTAGAACATTGAAGAGTCGAAATAAACTATAGTATCCAACAAACGATGATTAATAATATTAAATAATTTGCTTTTTATACAATTTTTGAACAAAATTAAAACTAAATAATTTTGAAACCCTGAATGATAAATCATAAATGTGAAATGAACATGCTATAAATGAAATGTTATATTAAATAATAATGAAATGCAAATATATTATGAAATGATTGAATAGAAGACCAAATGTCTGAAATTATTGAAATATGTATTGAAATTAAATTTTTGTTGTGTTGTTATGATGTTTGTTTTTTACAATTTTGATAATGATACAGGATGTTATGAAATTATATTTCTATTTTGAAGAATGGATTAAAATGTTGATATTTGAACAGTGAATAAATGAATGATTTTTTTTTAAATTTATCATTGATATGTCCATATTTCACAATTTATGTATTGCTGACTGTATAATAAGATGTTAACAAATTTCCATTTCATAGATACTTAAAATAATTTTTATGTGTATTAGATTGTATTGATAGCCTAATCAAAGTTTTTCTTTTTAGTTTATAAGCATTTTAAGATAACAGGTACAGCACAGACATTAACATTGAAATAGTTTTCATGTGAATCTCGAAATCAGTAACAAGTGAACGCCATGAAGAGTGTTAAGAACATTTGGGTGATTTTCAAACTAGTGTGACATAACTACGCCAATATCTACGCTGCGGCCTACACCAATAAATACGCCAATGTCAACACCAATAACTACGCGAATATCTATGCCGATGCCTGCGTCAATGCCTGCGCCAATGCTGATGCCAACACCAAAATCTACGCCAATATCTACGCCGATGCCTGCGCCGAAGCCAATATCTGCGCCAATGCTGATGCCAAATCTGCGCCAATGCTGATGCCAACAACAAAAATCAATGCCAATGCCTGCGCCAATGCCAATAGCTACGCCAATGCCAAAAATCTGCGCCAATGCCAACAACAAAAATCAATGTCAATAGCTACGCCAACGCCAATGCCAATATCAACGCCGATGCCAAAGCCGACACCAAAGAATACGCCAATAGCAATGCCAACGCCTATTGCTGACCAAGTATCTCAAACTTCAACACTACTGCATTACCTGGAGGTAATTGTCATCCATGTTCACATTCGCAACTTTGAATTCAGAAGAACAGTCACAGTATCATGAAAGAATTGATTCAAAAAAATCCTCTCCTAAATTATTCCTGTATGCAGAACTCTAAACCTTGAAAGCTGAAAATATCAAAAAAAACCAAACCTTACCTAAATTAATCCTCACCTAAATTAATCCTGTATGCAGCGTCTATCTCTTTTCCAAAAAACGAATTACATTGTCATTTCAAGCCTGAAATGTACATTGTATAATTACAAATATGATACAAAATTTATGTGACTCTGTATTGAATTTGGAATGCAGCCGTCTACTACAAGCATGAGGCAATGCTAACTGAGATGTCACCTGTATCGAGTTTGGTATGCAGCCGTCTACCACAAACATGAGGCAATGCTAACTGAGATGTCACCTGTATCGAGTTTGATATGCATCAGTCGACTACAAGTATCAGCCCAACACTACGTGCATCCAGATCAGCCCAACACTAACGTCATCACATTGGAGTCACACTTAACTGAAAATCATACTGAGTGCCTTAACGGACTGTTTTCCAAAATGTGCATCAATAAAATCAACTGCGTAAATAGTGAAAGAAATGAACATTTTTTGATTTATTGAAATTTTATGTGAAAATTAAATGTAACAATTCATCAATTCATTTAAAAAAAAAAAAAAAAATAATAATAATAATAATTTTTTTATTCAACATACTAAATTTTTTTTTATGCATAAAAATTAAATTTTTCTATCTATTAAATTTATATGCAATTTCAAAAAAAAAAAACTATTCTTTACATATTAAACTTTCTGTTGAGATATTTTTCTTTAAATTATAAAGCTAAATCAAAAGTAATATTGATATTCTATATTTTGAGATATTGTTTGGAAACATATAACAAACGCTTTTGATGAATTTTTATAATAATTTTCAATATTTTTGGATGACATGTAATGTTTTTCTAGAAAAAATTGTTACTGTTCTCAAATTTAAATTTCAACAATTTTCATTAGGGTCAATGTAAATTTTTTTCTTTGAATTTTCAAACAGTAAAATTTTTTTATGTCAAGAGGGGGGTATTTGTAATATTACATTTTTCTTCTCACATTTGAATCGAATCTTCAATTCGAGATCTATGGAACTTTATAGTAAATGTCAGAGTTATCAATAGACGGATAAACTTTTTGATGGAGAATTTATTATCGTGAATGTTTGTTGCATTGTTCCATGGTGTCACCGAGGCAGGGTTAACAAATTATTTTAAAAGATAAATGGTTTATTTAAATCGAGATATGTATAAAAATTTAAAATAACATTTTTAAAATAAAGTTTTATTGAGAACAGATGTAGAATGTGAATTCTAAACTTATAAGTTATGATTTTTTGATGACGTGTCTGTGGAGATCGATATTGAACAGGGCGTTGCTTTCGTGACTTGCATTTTGTGTCTTTTCCTGTTCGATTTTCTTCTGAAACTAATGGCTGGCTATGTTTGTGTTGTAAAGTTTTGCTCTAAATCATTTTCGTTTATTAATGTTTTAAATTGAGTTTTATATAAAATTTTGTGCTGTTTTGGTCAGATTTAGCGGTTTGTATTGTCAAGCCATTAGCCACTGTGTTTCAACTGTAAACTAGATAAGTATTTTTAGTTCGTAATAACTCTGAAATCATTAGGCTTGTAAGTTATTGTTCTTTGTATATTTCTGTGTTTTGCCAAAATTTTCATCTGAAGATTATAAGTTAATTTGCTCTGAAAACTGGATTTCTCATTCATAGGCAATAGATCCATTCACAGTTTATCAAGAATCTATTTTATTGGAGCCGACAACTTTCCTTAGGTGATAGGTGTTAAATGCTATTCCAACCGTTTAAGGAAAAATTGGTAGCACGGCACTACATACGCTTATGCAGCGAAACAAGTGGAAGACCCCCTCAGAACCCTTGAAAGTGGGTCACATAGTGCTTATCAAGAATACGAGTACCGCGCACACATTGTGGCCTCTAGGCATAGTCGAACAAATATTTCCCGGACAAGACCAAGTAGTAAGAGTGGCATTGATTCGCACCGCCTGCGGCCACCTCACGCGACCTGTAAACAAACTCATAGTGTTGCCAATAGCTTAATTTGGCACCCTCTCTCTGAGAGACATTTTTTGTAAATAGAGACTGAATATTATGTGTTCACCGCTTATGTGTAAAACTCATCGTAATTAATCATGTGCATCGTCTCTTCATCAAGTTTGTGCAATACTTCGTGTGTTACCTCTCACATGCTAACCAGTTCTAAATTCTCGGTCCTCCTAGCTCTCATAGAATTACCAAGCACTTTATCTCAAAAAACTGTTCTAGCTGAAAAATTAGTAATCCATGCCAAGTGTATAGTGATGTCCACGTTATAATGGCAGTGGATAAAGATAGAAGAATAGCGATGCCGATTCTCTGCATTAATTAGTTATATTTCTACACTGTGAAAAACATATTTGGCATCATTGTGGACCTAGAAAAGGATAGTACCACCGGCTTTATCAAATGATAGACAATGATAGCAAAACCAAAGTAGATCAAATACTGTCATTATAACGTGGACCTCACTATAGGCCTAAACATTGCATCAGGAAAACGAAGTTTCAAAACTGTTTTTCCAAACAGATGTTTTTGAGATAATTTCTTTGATGCAGCTGTTTCACATTCACCATATTTATTATTATATACAGAGTTTGTGAAAATGAAAATATTTATTAATTAATTTAAACAATACTATTATTATATTAATAATAAAATATTATCATTATTATTAAAAATATTTATCAATTTCAAAACAATATTATTGAGGTTAAATGGTATCAGGTAGAAAGCAATAATAGAAACAGATGTCCTTTTTTATTAATTTCGACCATATGATTTGGTGATTTTTTTCATGAAATTGTATGTACCATTGATGGAATTTGTACATTAATTCTGAAAAATCTAGAAGGAAAATTGAAATTGTGGCTTCCAGGTGCACGGGATTGATATTTTTAGAATCTACTAGCAAGAACCCGTGCTTCGCAAGGATCTATTTTAAAACTTGACATAATGAAATTTTGAAGAATTGAGAATAGGCCTATAACCATCCTTGGTTAATTAAGAATCTATAAGCAAAATTTCAAGTTAATTAGTCCAGTAGTTCAGACGTGATGATGCGTCAAACATAATTTTCCTATCCCGTACGTGCATAAGCCAGCTCTTTACTTAATATAATTATTATAGATATAGTTAACGACTGCAAGAGATAGGACTGTGGAACAGAATAGTGGTGAAACTATGATAGCGCCAGAAGTGTCTCAAACACAATAGTAGGTACCTACTACATGAACTTTTTGAAAGAATGTTAAAACAACAGAACTGAATCCTTATCATTCATTTACAGAGGCTTTTGTTTGAGCCAAATGGAAATCTATTTATAAAAAATGAATGTCTGATTGTGTGTTTGTTTGTATGTTTGTTTGTTCCCTGTAGACTTGAAAACTACTTGACATAACGGCATGAAACTTTGGGAATATGTTGTGTGAATATTGGGGATGGTTTCTGAACAGACATTTTAATAGGGGGGCTAATAATAATTATTTATTAATACATTTTACAGACATATGTTTTCGAAATTTTCGGCCGAGCGGCTACTGAAGAACGAAAAGATGATCATGATTCAAGATCATATTGTGATAATATGATTTAGCATCTAAAGTTACCAGCTGTAATAAACATATCACCCTGTGATAAATATTATTGTGTACTGGTATTAAAACGGTAGTTTGGAGTTGAAGTGTAGTCGATTGTACCAGCTGTTGATAATGGTTCCTTAGAAGACCTATACAAATAATTATTATCACTCCCCTATCATTGAGAAACTGGAAAATGTTGAAAAAGATTATTCACCTAATGAAAGAGAGTATGTATATATATATATATATATATATATATTATATATATATATATATATATATATATATATATTGTATAGTATATATGTATAGTATTCATATTGCATTCATTAATTACTGAAGAATGAAAGAATAATTTACAATTTTTTCAATTTAGCTTAGCTTATATTCATCCTAAAATGGAAAGAATATGGAATTCTGTGTGATTCATCGTACATCGCATATTTCCTGGACCATATATCGACAATCTACAGCTATGAAAACATTGAATATTTTTCTTTGAAACCCTGATGTAACCTTTTTTTTTAATTGAAAACTTTACTGATAGATATTACTACCAATTGATTGAGAAGAATAATATGTTTTCGGAATAATGAATGCTGCATGACTAAGCAGTAAGCACATAGGAAGTCCGTATTGAGATGTAAATGAACATGTTGATTGTCAGATAAATTTCATGATTCACCAAATAAAGTCAAGTGTAACATGAGATACATTGGCGGTGCGAAGTTCGCTGGGTAAGCTAGTTGTAAATTAAGCTTTATTATTAATAGACAACGCTGAAAAAGACAGGCTCAATCACCAGGAATACTATAAATCTGTCAGTTTGTCGGGGCTTAGCCTTTTAGTATAGGTAGAAGAAGAAGAGAAAGAAGAAGAAGAAGAGAAAGAAGGAGAAGAGGAGTAAGAAGAAGAAGCAGAAGAAGAAGAAGAAAAAGAAGAAGAAGATAGATTATTATGTTGCTTTGGCCTGTGATCTGTATAAATGTCCTGTAACAACTAAAGGTGCGTCCACACATGCCGAACCGAACCTCGAACCGCGCAGCAAACCGTGCATTCCTCCGAACATCTTGCCTTTCAACGAACATGAGCATATGTTTCATAATGTTAAAAATCAGCTGTTAATCATTCGCCGTACCGTACTCCGAACCATTTGCCGTGCCGCTTGCCTCTGTTCTAACTGCTCGCCTCACCTCACTCAGAACGCTGAACTTTTCAGCCAATCAGAGCCTAACGGCTAGATACAATTCGCCGTGCAGCTCGCTCCACAATATTTTTGCTATCCATCACAAGTGGAAAACATGCGAACATGAATACAGAAGTATGGGCAATTTTTTATTTGATTAAATTCATGTTTTGAAGAATTCATTGTTACGAATGATAAATTGATAGGAGCTTATAAATATTTTCTAATTCAAATGAAATAACTTCTGAAAAAAATAATGATTGGATAAATACCAATATTGAAATATTGTTGATCAAGAACTCAGTACGTCGACAATTCATTCAACTAATTCTGTATTGATGAAATTATAATCATTTTCTCTATTGATAATCAATTCCATCAACTAATCATCAACTAACTGAAAAAAGTACTTCAATTTCCATGAATTTATTAATAGAATTATATAAATCTAAAGTGTAGGTCATATCTAAATTCACAAGAGTTCGATTCTTGTTGGCAAGATAGATGTTATTCAATGCAGAAATCATTGTTATTTTACTAAAAGATAGGATAAAATGAATAGTTCTTTTTGACAACCAACAAAACTCATTTTTCATTTGAAGAAATAATATCAAAAAGGTGCATAGGACTTTTTTGTTCAGCTTGCCAAAATACCCCTCATTTCAATATTAAAATTTTCGACTGGTTGTACAGTGAGTCAATCATTCTATCAAGGCTTGAATAATTTTGAAATTTTAATTAAATAAAAATGGTAGAGAATATTATCATGTAGATATCAACACCTTTATTTAAAGACATATTGAGTGCATGCGTTTTCATATTGCCGATACAGCATTGATAAAACTGTAGACGTTTATTCAGCAGTCTCAAAAAACTGTTCTAGCTGAAAAATTAATAATACATGCCACGTGTTGGCTATAAATTCCATCAGGAAAACGAAGTTCAAAACTATGGTTTTCCTAAACATATGTTTTTGAGATAATTTCTTTGATGCAGCTGTTTCACATTCACCATTATAAATTATACAGAGTTTGTGAAAATAAAAATATTTATTGATTACCAAAACAATACTATTATTATATTAATGATAATAATTAATTATTAAAACAATACTTTTATTATATCAATAATAATAATATTATTGAACATATTTATCAATATTATCAGAACAATATTATTGAGGTTGAGTGGAATCAGGTAGAAAGCAATTATAGAACAGGCATTCTTTTTTGAATTTCTATCATATTATTTTGTTATTTCCAATGATTACAACATATGTTGGAATATCACATGTCAATAAATAAATATTATCTCATTTCCATAATATGGCACTCACTTACCATGTTCATAACCTTACTTAATAGGATCCTTTTTCATCCTTTGAAACCCTTAGAGGCAAAATATCTAGAAATCCGTTCTTAGTGCGCGTCTAGCATGTTTGAAGAATATTTTTGCAAAGTTTCAAGTCTGTAGGACAATTAGTTTGAGCTGTAGTGTGATTTTACATCAAAATTTTCGAAAAATGCCCTCTCCTGGACCCCCCTGTGCTCCTGATCGAAATTTTTCTGCATAGATCTAATTTTTTTTTCGTAGCTGAACAAAAAAGTTCCTTATGACTTTGATGTGCAAGGAGCGGTTAAAAAGTACAAAATTTTGGGGGGGCCCCAGCTCCCTCAGGGGGCAAATTTCTGAAAATCCTTTCTTAGTGGATGTTTTCAGGCTACCATAAACAATCGTGCAAAATTTCAAGTTTTTAGGCTCAGTAGTTTGGGCTGTGGTGTGATTTCAGTCTGTAGGGGCTTAGCCTTTTATAAGTATAGAGAGAGAAGAAGAGAAGAGATGTGCAAAATGTTGAGATCTAAATCATTCCCGTTTTTGCGGTATGCAATCCACAAGTTTTCATGTATTGATGCGAACAAACGAACACACGAACAAACACAACCCTACTCTCTCTTATTATATAGATGTATATACATGTTTTTCTTCATCAGAATAACATTGCATATTCAGTATCAGTTGATCAGGCGACATGGATAGTTGTGTTTTCAGTTGATCCGTTATCTTTTATTTTCTATCAGTATTGTAAATTCTTTTAAAATGTTGTGTACCGGTACTGTTTGTGATTGTGAGGTACAGGACCATGACATATTACGGTGTTTTAAGATCGATCGAAACGTGTATGGTAGGCCTTAGTGATATTGATGAGGTGAATACATATACTTTACTAAATTAACTGGCCTATTTATATATCATCAAAATATACGTAGTTGTCATTCAAATTTCGATACATTTTTATTTTATATTAAAAGTTTAAACAAAAAACCACAGATAATTATGCTGAGTAAGGCGTGGTTGAATGATGAAAATTATATGATAAGCTAGGTGAAATAGAATTGTATGCTATATTCATAACTCAATAACCGCTGTAAGTCAGAGATGCGTGATTGAGAACTGTAACTGAATTGTGTTTATAAAAATTTCAGTTTCACTATTATTGGTATTTACAGATTGCACTCTGGTGATCGCCAATCTTTTATTTCCAATTTTAACATCTCTCTTTTGGAATAAAAGTAAAAAATCTTGTATCTAAATCTTGTAATCTAAAATCTTTAAAAAATCTATGTATTGGTGATTTTAAATAATGCTATCACGGACAAATCATGGTCTTGAGCAGCTAATAGATTATAACACTGGGGTTAACGATTTATCTTCTACCTGCATTGATCATTTCTCTTATCGATCTCCGATCTGACTAGCTTACTATCAATAATGTGGCCGTGATTGAAAACTTCATCACAGATCACCGTGCCATAGCTGGTATATTGCCAATTGCTGGAGGTAAATTAACGTTACAGGCCTCAGAGGTTGATAGAGTTGATTATAATATGTTTAAAGAATTAATGAGACAGCAACATTGGCATGGTGTCTATGAGTTACAAGATACACACCAGGCATTTTATAGATTCTATGAGCTGGTTGGAAGCATGTTAAAAATAGCTACAAAACGCATAAGATATAAGAACAATGTTAAGCTGTTGAAACCCTGGATGAGTCCAGGTTTAATAAATAGTATTGCGGTTAGGGATAAACTGTATAAACAATATAAGAGAGAACCAAACAATATTACTTTAAAAAACAGGTTCATGAGCATGAAGAACAATATAAAACGATGGGTTAAGGATGCTAAGGTTAATTACTATTCAAATAAATTGAATCTATATGACAAAAATCCGAAAAAGAAGTGGGAAATTCTTCACACATTGTTGCCTGATGGGGAGGGGAGGATTTATCAGGAATGTCGTTTGAGAGAAGATGACACTATTATAACACAGTAGAACTATAGCAAACATTTTTAATGCATATTTTGTTCAAATACCTGAAACACTTCCTCAGTCATGTCCTCAAATGTCACCTGACTTGGTCAGGCAATACTCCAATGAGTTCAGGGGTGAGAGGTGTTCTAAAAGTATTTTAATAAATCCCATAAATGAAGTAGAACTGTGTAAAATTGTGAATGATCTGCCAATAAATAAAAGCTCAGGGACTGACATAATTAATGCCAGAATATTAAAAGAAAATTTTCCATATCTTTCCAATGTGCTACTATATCTGTTTAACAATTCTATTACTTCAGGTCAATTTCCAGATAAATTAAAAATAGCTAGTGTTATACCAATATTCAAAAAAGGTGACCGACTGTCCAAAAATAACTATCGACCAATCTCTCTTCTCCCTACTTTATCAAAAATATTTGAAAAGCTAATGAAGAAAAGGGTATTTCATTTCCTGGATTCCAATAATAGTCCAGTCAATCTAGACATAAAAAAGGTGGTGTGCTTGCAATTTATATAGTAGTTATGCTTTTTTAATGTTATTTGTGTACATAAGAGGAGTCCAGAGCCAATTTCTTCATGCAAAATTTCCTTGTGCTAGATACAGAGTGGCCCAAAAACCTCGTTTTTTCGGCTCATTTTCCAATTTTCAGCTATTTCTGCCAATTCTCATAATTGGACAGAAAAATTTGCTCTCTTTTTAGATTATGAAATTCTGAATGAAATGAGATCATTCGGAACTCTCTATCTCCAATGAGTACTGAGTTATGATTTTTCAAAAATGAGTAAAATTTGAAGGAAAAATCAATTTTGATGAATTTTAGTTTTGATCAACAATATCTTCCGATTGTTACCATTTGGATGTATAATTCAAAATCCCTCTGGGCGTATTTTTGTGCTCTACAATCTGAGATCAGGTAGAGCGCTCTATCTCATATAGATAGATATCCAAGGTACACCTGACAACAATGCTCCTTGTATTGTGAAAAACACCTAATTTTCAGCTTCAACCATCATCACCAACTACATTGTCCTCACATTGATATTTCGCACAATGACATAATTTCATGAAATTATTTTCTATGAGAATCACTTCTTAGATGCACTCAATTTCAGTATTTCCTGGTGGAGAGGCATGCTTAAGGACACCACAAGGATCAAAATTTCAAACACTTATAACTTTTGACACAATGCTCAGATTTCATTGTGCACCAATGTATATAGTGACTGGACTATAACTTCTTTACGAAGCAACAGTTTGGATTCAGAGAGAACCTAAATACAGAGTTCGCCTTGCAGCACTTTCTAAAAACTGTCTATTTAGGCCTGAATAGGGGATATGGTGGCAGTAGGGCAGTGGATCTCTTTATTGATGTCAGCAAGGCTTTTGACACTGTGAACCATAGTCTATTTGCTTCATAAGTTGTGGAGGGTGGGCAACAGGGGAGTGGCATTGGACTGGATAAGAACATTCATGCAGGGTAGAAAACAGAGAGTTCATATAAAGAAAGCTACTAGTGATCTGTTAGATATCCATCACGGAATACCGCAAGGCTCTGTTCTTGGACCATTATTATTCCTCATTTATGTCAATGATTTGGCAAAGGGTGAATTTAGAGGTCAGTTAACTGCTTTTGCAGATGATACTGCACTAGCCTACATGAACACACATGATCAACTTTGGTTAGATATTCAACATGACCTTAATAAATTGTCACTGTGGTTCACTTGCAATAAGCTATCAATGTCCAGAAAACAAATTACATTTCATTTAGTCTTACTGGCACTCAGAGTTTTGCTGTTCCTCTTCGCATTCATGCCTGCAATTGCAGCCGTGATTGCTGCGATTGCCCAATAGTTAGAGTTGAAACTACAGTTAAATATTTGGATATCCTCCTTGACAATAATCTAACATGGAAGGCAGGCTAATCTCGTTTCCCAAGCTTGAGCTTGCTCTTTTGGGGGAGTAGGGGAATGTGGGGCTGCCCTGGTAAGGAGGTAGCCCCGGTAAGCAGTAAGGTAAGCATCGTTGCTAACCATGCTAGATGCTTGGTGTGAAGAAGAAGAACTAATTTTTAGCTAGGCATCAGTCAGTCATTACCCTTTGGTGTGATAGTTTGTTGTCAAGTGTCAACTGATTTTTGTTATAACTTTCACATGACTTTCCAGCAATGTAAGTACTGTTCCTGTTCACACTATCATAGCACAGAATATACAGAATGGAAACTCGGCTAGGACCCTGTCACAAAAATTCGCAATCTTGTTAGAAAGTTCCGCATTGTAAAAGTATTGATGGGAGGTTCAGATCACTTTACTGATCTGGATCAATTGATCTTGTTTACTGCCGCAAGCCAATTTAAGGTACGCACACAGATCGTCTTCGACGGACAGCACGCATCGGATGGATCAGATTATTAGATTTGATGCATTGTTTTTAATTGGAGTGCACATACCTATATGGATGCGGATAGGTATGCGCACTCCAATTGAAAACAATGCATCAAATCCAATAATCCGACCGTCCGATGCGTGTCGTCCATCTGATGACGATCTGTGTGCACCTACCTTAAAAGACCAGGATTGTAATCTCTATTCTGTGATCATAGGTTCCATGTCATAATCACCTGGTGTACTAATCAGGCTTCAATTTGGTGTAAAAACCATCGACCGAGCTGATTTTCTATTGGTTATCCTAATTGTTTTAGTAAAGTCATGCATTCTGGGTAGCCCCAGACACTGTGGGGTAATGGCAGTACGTTACCGGCATTCCCCATCACTGTTTCTAATGGTTGTTTCAAGTCAATTTACTGTGATCTTAAAACAACTGTTAACATCTTAATTTTTTCTGATTTAACAACCAATAGAGGGAGTTGGACAGAGTAGTCTATGAAGCTGGCTCTGAAATTCATAGAGGAAGGCAATTCAATCAACTATTTAAGCAAGAAGTATGGTATACCATTTAGCACTCTACAAGAAAGGAGAAATAAAAATAAAGATTCCAAACCACACCTAGGACGAAATGCAACATTTACACCTGAGCAAGAGAAGGCATTAGCTGACAAAACCTTAGCCAATTTGTTTTATGGTCTTATGGCAAGTGATGTGAGAAAGATAGCATATAAGTATGCCATCAAAAATAATATCCACCACAGGTTTTCTGGAAATGAACAAATGGCTGGCAAAGATAGGCTTTATGGGTTTCTAAAGAGGAATCCAACTGTAGGTCTACATAAACCTGAAGCTACAAGTATAAATAGAATTACTGGATTTTGCTGAGAAGTCACAAAGTTTCAGGACAACCTTGAATTAGTTCTGTCAAAAGATGAATTTACACAAGACCGAATCTACAACGCAGATGAAACTGGCATAACAACTGTGCAAGACCATGGAAAAATACTGGCAACAAGAGGGAAACCATAAAAATCACTCATTCACTGTGACAGATGATGAATGTGACTATCTGAACATTTTCAGAAATTACCTTAAAGTGAGGCCTGCAAATGTTTTCACAGATAGGCTACCGGTATTCATAAGGTATAATAAAGAAATCTGCTCAAACCAGAATGTAGGAGTAAATTCAATTGCAAAAATTCCGTCGGAAGTTGCTGGTTTTTTGAAGTTGTCTGATCCGCAGTGTCACACAGGCCATTGTTACGGGCGCATTTCGGCCACGCTTTTTGTGTAAGCAGGGGGTGACCTCCTTCAGTTAAAGCGCCACGGAGGCTGGAAAAGCTCAACTGTTGCTGAAGGATACATAGATAATTCACTTAGGGGGAAAGTTGCAACTGGACAGTTAATTTCAGGACAATCATACTCCACAATTTCAACGGACACCAATCAGTTTCAAGAACAAGACAGTAGAGTTTCTTCCACTGGTTCAGGTATCACAATAAGTAACTGTCAAAAGTGCACTTTTAATATAACTGTTGATAATGAAAATAAATGTTAATAGATGTGATGAAGCATAATACTGGTAGTTTATAATGAAATAGAATATTTGACTCAGGTAGATTTTTTTTAAATATTGCCTTATGGTACTTACATTGAACTTTGACACAAAACAGCTGATGAGAATATAGAACCCTAGTCCATAAATTTGCTCTTGAAACTGATTGGAATTACAACTACAATAGTAATACACTTTTTTAAATTTGGATTTGTAGTGAGTTTACCATTAGTCCTACGTTATAAAAACTATAGAGAACGTTATAATCCCTGGACTATTAAATTATAATTTGAGATGACAAATTTTTTGAACATAATATTAATTATAACAGTAATGTGCAAAAATGGTTCGTTCCTATATATTGCTTTTATTGGTGGGAAGTTCCTGATGGAAGTTCCACCTCACCTGGATATATCATTTTGAGCCGTCAATGGGCCTCTTATGACTGTCATACTTCAGCCGGGACCGACAATTTAACGTGCCCATCCGATAACACGGGAGTGACCTGTTCAAAAACTTTTGGCTCTGAGTGGGGTTTGAACCCGGGATATCTCTAGGTTGCTACGCAAGCACTCTATACACTAGACCATGGATCACTACAACAGTTTGTTCTTATAATCATACTTACAAAAATATAAATCATAATGTCATCATGATTCATGTGTATATCATTATTATTACATTATTTTTATAGATGGAATATATCAGAATAATTCAATTTCAGATATCTTTGGATGTTTTTTTTCTGTAATTAATTTCCACCAATTTGTGAAAGTTTCTATGTGAAATAATTGCAATATTCATAATCGGCAATAAAAATACCTCAAAGGACACAAAAGGCCATGTTATAACTCTTAGGTCATTCTTGACATTTTTGCCAATTTTTACAAAACTTTCACATTCAATGGTAACTGTGAGATTAGTTTAATACGTGCTCATACTGCTCAAAGTATCTTTGCTGCATCGAAAGAAACGCTTACGCACGAGCCGTAGGCGAGTTTAGGGGAGTAGTTAGGCGAGTAGGTGATTTTTTGCGCACTGATACACAAACAACTATAACCATGAAAAGTGCAGAAAATTCACCAAGTATACATGTAAGTAGCAAATAGAGTTTATCTGATAAAGTTCCTGAAAGTACCTAAAGGTACAAAAAATCTGTACTCATCAAATTGAAAGATATTGTAAAACATTATGATAATTTGGATCCAGTACTTCAGGTAGAAAATCTGATCAAGTGGGTGTTAGAAGCCTGTAAGCAGCGTAATGCAGATTTAAGATACAACATTTTTAAATCTGAAGTAAAAACCTATCATCACTAAATGCAATGTAGTTAGTCAATTAAAGAAGTACAAAATTCTCACTGGTCCTAATCTTAATACATGTATGAGTGAAGCATACTTCTTGGTGCCTACATACATTATGCCTAAAAATGGATTAAGTGATGCACTTGTAATTGATGAAAATGGTAAAGTGTACAATATTTTTCCCCATTTAGAATACTAAAATCCAGAAAAAAGGCGTTGTAATAAGAATGTATGTAATGTTTATAATATCAAGAACATAAGTGGGAGTTACAAAACATTTATAAGGTATACGATTGTTTGAGATATATTGTTGCTGAATTTGAAAATTGCCTCTTTCTGAAAAATCACAGTGAAAACAAGTGTCTAGGACATCCTTCAACTTGCCATTCCATCAATAATGGTACAACAAACCTATTGTTTTTACTACTGTTCGAGAGATATTGCTTTTAACACGGCTCTCATTCAAAGACAGAACGGCCCTGTACTCTTTACTTCACTAATCACTCCTACTACCTAACAGAATTCTCCCTATAGTCCATTCACTATATATACATTATATATTGGTGCTTGCAATTGATATTGTAGTTCTGATTTTTACTTTCCTTGCCCTATTACCATAGGTAAGGGAAGTATTGCTTTCCGAAAAAAATTAAGGTACCCCAATTTCCTAATTTCTATACGTTTCAAGGTATTCTGAGTCCAAAAAAGTGGTTTTTGGGTATTGGTCTGTGTGTGTGTGTGTGTGTGTGTGTGTGTGTGTGTGTGTGTGTGTGTGTGTGTGTGTGTGTGTGTGTGTGTGTGTGTGTGTGTGTGTGTGTGTGTGTGTATGTGCGTCTGTGTACACGATATCTCATCTCCCAATTAACGGAATGACTTGAAATTTGGAACTTGAGGTCCTTACAATATAAGGATCCGACACGAACAATTTCGATCAAATGCAATTCAAGATGGCGGCTAAAATGGCGAAAATGTTGTCAAAAACAGGGTTTTTCGCGATTTTCTCAAAAACGGCTCCAACGATTTTGATTAAATTTATACCTGGAATAGTCATTGAAAAGCTCTATCAACTGCCACAAGTCCTATATCTGTAAAAATTTCAGGAGCTCCGCCCCATCTATGCAAAGTTTGATTTTAGATTCCCAATTATCAGGCTTCAGATACAATTTAAATAAAAAAATTTGAGTGGAAAAGATCGAGCATGAAAATCTCTACAATCAATGTCCAGTAACATTTTCACCTAAAATTGAAAACAAGCTCGAAATTCGAGAAAATGTGATTATCCAATTGCAAACTGTTGGCAACTGTTGATTCTATTAAATGATTCACTATGAAGAGATAGCAGACCTCTTATGTCTCCAGCGTTATTGTCCTGTCACCAGCTGGCTCAGATCTTTGTTTATAAGTAGACTTGAGATGCGCGTCAACACTAGCGTCAGGTGTGGAAAGTTGTGTGAGTGCGCCACACCAGATTTTTTAATATATTATTTAGATACATGAGAAAAGTCCAGAACCAATTTCTTCATGCAAAAATTCCTTGTGGTAGAGAGAGAGAGAGAGAGAGAGAGAGAGAGAGAGAGAGAGAGAGAGAGGAGAGAGAGAGAGAGAGAGAGAGAGAGAGAGAGAGAGAGAGAGAGAGAGAGAGAGAGAGAGAGAGGAGAGAGAGAAGAGAGAGAGAGAGAGAGGAGAGAGAGAGAGTGTGAGTGAGGAGTTGATACAGGGAGTAGCGCTCAGTATTGCCAAAAGTTTGTGATGAAAATATTAACAATGAGGTGACAAATGACATGCAGTGCAGTCGATGTTCTTCTCATACAATATTGAACCAGAAAGATCATCAAGATACATTTTATCAACATTTCACAATCCATGAACTCAATGAAACACTCTACAAAACCCAACAGAACTGTACCAATTATTGAGAGTACAGTCAAACATAATTGATAACCGGGATCTAGATGTTAAATGTTTTCCCGACTAGCATCCCTATAGTGAGAATGGGATGAGTGCAGAGCTACAAGTTCCTTTGTCTGCATTTGAATATAGTAAACTCAGACTCGCTGCAACTTATTTCGTTTATACATTAACAGCTAAAATTTATCATAACAAAACACTTGTAGCTGGAGGAATTTGTACTGAAAATAATTTGTATAATATGGTTTTTAGAACTCTTGTGCAAAATATCGAAGTAAATTTGAAAAATGATGAATCTTTTCCAAATCTTAAGCTATGACATGAAAGTTTAGGACACTTGAATTGTAAAGCAATTCAAGAAATGGTATTCAAAGGATTAATTAATTATATACGAATTGATGACACTGAAAAAATTTTCTATGAAGATGGTACTGTGGGAAAACATCATAGACTTTCTTATGATGTAGGTAACTCATGGAAATCATCTACGCTAGGTGAGCAAATTTAATTTTTAGTGATGTATGTGGACCTATATCAGTAGCTTCTATCACTGGAGCAAATTACTTGATTAGTTTCAAAAATGGACTACAAAAGTTGAATAAAAATTGTGCAAAATATCAATGTGAAGACTATGTAGTTGGTGATGATGGTTGAAGCTGAAAATTAGGTGTTTTTCACAATACAAGGAGCATTGTTGTCAGGTGTACCTGGAAATCTATATGAGATAGAGCACTCTACCTGATCTCAGATTGTAGAGCACAAAAATACGCTCAGAGGGATTTTGAATTATACATCTAAATGGTAACAATCGGAAGATATTGTTGATCAAAAACTAAAATTCATCAAAATTGATTTTTTTCTTCAAATTTCACTCATTTTTGAAAAATCATAACTCAGTACTCATTGGAGATAGAGAGTTCCGAATGATCTCATTTTACTTAGAATTTCATATTCTAGAGGCAGGAGCAAATTTTTCTGTCCGATTACGAGATTTGACAGAAATAGCTGAAAACTGGAAAATGAGCCGAAAAAACGAGGTTTTTGGGCCATCCTGTATCTAGCACAAGGAAATTTTGCATGAAGAAATTGGTTCTGGACTTCTCTTATGTACCCAAATAATATATTAAAAAATCAGAACTACAATATAAATTGCAAGCACACCCCCTTTTTTATGTCTATATTGACTGGACTAATTCTGCAAAGGCAGAATACTGACTGTATCCTTTTATGATAAAAATAATCTTCATACAATCCTTGACCAATATAGAAAGCTTAACCAATGGGTTTCACCTTCACAAACAATATTCTTATCAATTTAAGTTAAAATAGAATAGCTTATTAGTCTTCAACTAGGTGCTATAAAAATCAAGAAAAAAATGGTCTATTGTTGCAAAAATGGAGATTTCACACTCAACACTAAAGCTGCTGCAAAAGGTCTAGGGAAATTCGTAAAAGTGTGAAATTATACATCAAATTGAAGAGAATTTAATGCTCTATAAGCTCATAATCAGCATGGATTTTTCCCATTGATTTTAAAAAAGTTATAAGAGCAAAAATAGAAAAAAATGGTGGCAAACATGTTTTTTTTCAAAAATGTCACACTTTCAAAACCGGATAATTCGAAAACTAGAGGAGACATAAAAAAAGTTATAGAATGAATATTATTAGGAAATTATGTAAGCTTTAATTTGTTATATGACAGTCAAGTCCTTAGGATCCATAGTTTTTAATTTGTTATTTATTTTGCATAAATACATACATGGAGACAACAGGTCAAACCTTATATGTCTCCTTGAAACATTACAACATTCTTCATTCAAAAATTAGATTTAAAATAAACAACATGCTGAGAATAAAACAAGAGTAGAATAAAATAAGAACAAACTAAATTATAGAACGAAAAAAGCGTCTTAACAATAGAAATATATGTTTTTATAAAAAGATTCCTATCTTAGGCTATATTTATTGCTGAAACTACTTTCCAAAAGAAAAGATGAGAGGTGGGAAAATATGCACTTAGAATATCTTACATGGAAACAAACCTTGCAATACAGAACAAAGAATCATGTGGGCACTGAGAAGAAAAAAGTCATAAAAAAGAAAAATTTCATACGGAAACCTGGCCACAAATATCCATCCTAAATCAAGTCCTTCAGAGTGTTGCAGAATCACGAGAGCACCCAAAGATGTCTAGACGCCCAGAAAAGAGATTGAAAAGCCTCTGGATTCTATTAATTGGAGATTAATTGACTTTCTGTTCTGGAGCGTGTTACAAGAAAAGAAAATGAAGAACGACGAGCTATGGATGAAATGTAGATATTACGTTTAGAAAGTAAATAAGCAGAATCTATTTCATTATTAAGTAAATTGTAAAGGAAAATAAGGGATCTGACATCCCTCCTTGATTTTAATGTTTCAATTCCAAATATACACCTCAGCGTATCAGTTGAGAAATCAAATATGGACAGTAGACAGTAAACTTATTGGAATACATATATCTCAGAAATTTGTTTTGTAGACGCTCCAGAATGAGAATTCGGCCATTGCAATATGGACTCCAGATCTCAGAGGCATATTCTAGGAGATTTCTAACTAGTGACTTGTATAAGAATCAGTAAATGGTGTGTCCTTAAGATGAAACCCATCTGCTGATTAGCCCTAGTGCATATGAAGTCCACATGACAATTAAAAGTAAAATCACTGGTAAACACTACACCGAGATCCTTGAAAGTTTTCATCTCTTCCAAAGGGGTGCCACCTGTTAATCCTACTTCTCTCTCTCTTATTTCTCTTTCTATTTCGCCTTTCTCACCTGTTCCTGGCATTACACAATTTGCGATAAGGGTGAAGAACAATGGTACAATTGTATTTCACTATTCTACAACTCAGTGCACGATCAGACGTTCTACTGTACGGCTGTACACCATGCCGGCTCCGTGAGCTAGCTCGTGACCAATACTGTCTCTATTCTTCTTCAACGAGACCATGTCGTCTATGTGGAGACCTTTGCCGTCTCAAACGTCCACCGCTGGCGACATTATTTGTGCCCTGAAAATCCCTCGCTGGACAACAAAGTAAGTGTCAAATTTTCTTCCCTTCACCTAGTATTTTTCTAACAAACTTGTCACCGAAATCTTTTAGTTTTTTATAGTCTTCAATATTTAACATGGTCATCCTTGAGCCAAATTAATGGATCAAACCTATAGTAATACAGTCCAAATTTCAAAATTCTTGTTCAGAAAATTACTATTTTATTAATAATTGTCAACTTGCACAAGTATTTTTCTATTTTTATTGTGAGCATCTAAATACTCTCATGAATAGTTTATTGTTTCTTTCAAACTTATATCATGACAGAAACTGCAAAATTGAGTGTTTTGGTAGCAAAACAAGCTCAAATATTCCAAAAATTGCAATTATTATTTGATCTTCCCAAACACAAAGGTTTAACTGGATCAGTTGTAGATGAAAAAATTGAGAGGCAGTTTATTTCTCGTTATATACAGATTGATTCACTGTATGATGAGTTCAAAGATATTACAAAACGCATTAATTTACTTGATTTTCAAAAATTAACTGCATTTGAAGATATGTTTTTTGAAATTCAAGTATTTCATGATGGATATGAGTTCACAACTGAGAAAAAAGCCTTGCAAGTCGCGACAACAAGCGAGGTCAAACAAGTTTGTGCTCGTCTATCAGAGATAACGTTGCCTTCTTTTGATGGCACGCACATTACAGATCTGGCCATTGTTTAGAGATGTATAAAAAGCTTTGATTCATGAGAATACTTCCATCGATCGTGTAGAGACATTTCATTATCTCTTGTCAGCACTATCCGGACCTCCACTTTCTATCTTTAGAAGCCTACTGCTGACTAGCGATAATTACGAAATTGTCTGGTATAGTATAATAACCAAATATCAAAATAATCAAGTATTAGGCTCTAATTTATTGGAAACTATTCTATCTAATTTTGACTATTCTAAAATCGACTATTGTGAATCAGATTCGAAAAGGGAATATTTAGATCGGAAATTGAATTTATCAAAAATGTACTCTCTTTATGAGGTGCATTGTCAAGAGAATGGAATCTCCAATATGGCAAAGGAGTCAATGTACAGATATATTTCAACACAAACTATAACTTGAGGTTTTTTCAACCAAGAAAAGATCAATGTGTTCTGTGTGAAAAATTCAAAAATTTGGATGAAGAGGGAAAACTTCTCTTCAAGTCGTTATGGGCGAGCATCTTGGGAACAAAGTGGCAGCAAGAGAGGGGAAGGAGAAAGCAAAAGAGAGAAGTAAAAATTTTTACTTTTTAATTTTTAGTTTCATCATTTAATGATGAAACTTTTTTCAGTGGTTTTTGATATATGGAGGTGTCTCAATTACTTTACAGGCGGAAACTCTCAACTTATAATCTCAGCATCTACGATCTACATGAAACAAGGGGTTCTGTTTCATGTGGGACGAAATCAAAGGGCAAAGAGGATCTAATGGAATTGCAACGTGCCTAAAGGAAATGATTGAAAAGGCAGTAAAGGAGGGTAAGAAAGAAATGTGCTTCTTCTCTGACAACTGCGGGGGGCAAAATTTAAATAGGAATGTTGTAGTCATGTATTTGCATTCAGCCATAAATCTATATATATAAAAGCGAAATGGCACTCACTGACTGACTGACTGACTGACTGACTCACTCACTCACTCACTCACTCACTCACTCACTCACTCGCATAACTAAAAATCTACCGGACCAAAAACGTTCAAATTTGGTAGGTATGTTCAGTTGGCCCTTAGAGGCGCACTAAGAAATCTTTTGGCAATATTTCAACTCTAAGGGTTGTTTTTAAGGGTTTAAAGTTCGTCTTTTAGCATGTATATTCTTCTTCTCCCAATCTCTTAATTATAATTGAAATTTCCATATCATATGTTACTATAGAACTATAATCTAGATAGAGTACCTCTTCGAAACAGTTGTTAACTGGCAACTAAATTAATAATTTTGTCAGGTTGGCATTAAGTTGAGTTGACTATATTAGGTTGGCACCAAGTTGAAGATCTAAATGCATTTATCGCGGAAAAATTGATTGGGCACTGCTACTTCAATCCTGGGAATATTATATTACTAGCCGTCAGGCTCGCTTCGCTCGCCATATCCGTTTAGCCAGACGTTTAGTCTGGACCCCCGACTGGATTACTCTAACATATGATAAAAATGCTCAAATGAAAAATGCAGGCGAGCGAAGCGAGCCTGCTGATCTCATTCTTGGACGATCCAGTCGGGGGTCCAGGGGGCGGAGCCCCCTGGCTAGACGGATATGGCGAGCGAAGCGAGCCTGACGGCTAGTTACAATATAAAAATCACACATTGCTTCTTAGAAGAAGGCACATTCAAAATGAAGGCGAGAGTGTTCACAGTTCAATAGAGAGAGCATCAAGAAATGTGGCAGTATATGTTCCAGCTGAATGGAATCTACTGGCAAGGTCTGCATGTAGAAAATCACCATATGATGTGATTGAAATGGATGAGTTCTTTGATTTTGTGGGTTTGAGAAATTGTACTTGCAATAAAATGGATAAAGATGAGTATGGCGAGAAAGAGACATGGCAAAAGGTAAGAGTTATTATATGGTGGACCCGAACGCGAGCAATTGTGTTTTCATCAAATACAACTACAATGATGAGTATATTCGAATAAATATTGAGAGCAGAACAAGGAAGAGGCTATCATCACTATTACACAAAGATGTTGAAACAGCTTATGCTAGTGAATTGGCAATCAACACAAATAAGTTTTTGGACCTGAAATATTTGTGTGATAGCTTGGTGATTCCTAAATCCTATCACAATTATTACAAAAACATAAAACATTGTAGTAGAGTCCAGAACCTTTCAGATGAATCATAACTAGTTCTGTTATGCTTCTGTATTTTTCTCATTAATTATTCTTCTTTTTTTTTGTGTTACTTCTTAAAGTTACTTCTTAACTTCTTTGGATATTGTAAATTAACATACAGACATTTAAAACACTAACTTATTGATTTATTCAGATTCCTGGGGGATGTTTCATCAAACTTGCAAGTCCTGTTATACAGGAGAATCAACAATAAAATACATCAAAATAACATGTTCAGTATCAGCATACTGATTTTACAATTAAATCAGCTGTTCTTGTATTATAAGTGCTTATAAATCCTATGAAACAGCCCTCTGATCACCTGAATTATGAAAATAGTACAGTTAGTCCAGTCAAATGGTCGTTTTTCAGGAAACAGCCACAAAATAATTTTTCTCGACGGTTCTATATGTATTTTGGGGCGCTGAATTCGAATATGAAATTTGCTGACACGCCAGAGGGCGACTTCACCCCCAGAAACCCCTAAAACTTCGGACTTTTTTAATTCTCAATTTAATCTCTAGAACTTCGAGTTTTTGGAGAAAAATCATTCTCTACAAAATTAAAGATAATTAAATTTTC
Organism: Nilaparvata lugens; assembly: GCF_014356525.2. Classification (NCBI taxonomy): domain Eukaryota; kingdom Metazoa; phylum Arthropoda; class Insecta; order Hemiptera; family Delphacidae; genus Nilaparvata; species Nilaparvata lugens. Next base: position 47,456,002 of record NC_052504.1, on the reverse strand, counting down.
AATAAATTGAGTGGTCGCGCAGGATTCTACCATTTTTGGTTCCGGAGCTACTACGAATTTTCAAAGAATGGGTATTTTTTAAGGGGTTTTCAAAATTATGCAAATCTACCACTTCTACCCTATACAACTTGGAAATTTTTTAGTATAGATGAAAAACCACACATCACGTGAAAGAAGAATTAATTCTAAACAGGATTCCTTAGGAATGTTCGAATTTAGTAGTAGGGGGAGGGGGAATATACCCAAAAATAGAAAATCATGTCCTACAGTAAAAATAAAATTTTTTCATTATAATACCTTTTCAAGGCCTTCCTAACAAAAAATACATATTTCGGCTGAAATCATCTCACGAAGGTTATTTTCTATGAGAATCACCAGATTTGTTCACCAAAATTAGTTTTAAACATTTGAATTAGAATTGATTAATTAATGAAAATGAAAAGGGGCCTATAACCATCCTCAGTAAATTCAGAATCTTTAGGCAAAATTTCAGTTAATACCTGTACTGGATCAAAATTCAGTTTCATAATATGATGTATTGCTAGACAATCACTAGAAATTACAGTAGTTCAATAGTGATATTCACTTCATACTGTCAACATTGTTTGAATAGATGTTTTCCTTGTATTGATTATATTCATGAAGAATTGTGTAAGTTTCACGTGAATCTCACTATTGAACTGTAAGATCTGATGACTCAGAATCAGGGTTTAATGTATGATTCCTAATAATGTCCTTCGACCATGTATAGGAGATTTATATAGATGGAAGTAAAGTCGAAATTATGTATCACATGACCACCTTCCTATTTAAAAAAACAAAGTTGCATTCAATATGGCGGACCAGATTTTTGAAGTCATAGTAAAGTAGTATTTTCAATTTCAGTAGGATCCCCAATCACACCCACCATGAAATTATTTTTGTGTATGAGATATTAAGCCATTCTCAGACTTTACTTCCTATTAGGTGGCATATAGGTGGTCCTGAAATAACCATAACATATAGTGAGATGATAGAAATGTGACTAATTTTTCCAGTTTCTGGTGTATTGGTTTCTCACTGGCTATATGTTTGTAGGCAGCCATAAGAGACCATATTTAAAAATCAGGTATGGTAAGGTCCACGTTATAATGGCAGTGTTTGATTAAAAATGGTATTGCTATCCTTGTCTATCATTCAACAAAGCGGATAGCGCTATCTCATTCTCGCTTTGCTCTGTTGCCAGATCGTCTTTACACAATGTAGAATTATTAATTAACTAAATATTTCTTAATTATGAAAACTCATTATGAAATTACCGAAAGATATAATTTCTTGCTTAATAAAATATAATTGATTATTTTAATCAAGAATGAACAAATAATATTACATCAATGAACCTGTATCGGCTACCGTCTATAGAAGGCATTGACAAGACAGAGGATGAACAATGTTGTTCTCCTATCTTTCTCCACTGCCATTATAACGTGGACCTCACCTTTGACCACGTTTAGGGATATATATCTCCTATACATGGTCGAAGGACATTATTAGGAATCATACATTAAACCCTGATTCTGAGTCATCAGATCTTACAGTTCAATAGTGAGATTCACGTGAAACTTACACAATTCTTCATGAATATAATCAATACAAGGAAAACATCTATTCAAACAATGTTGACAGTATGAAGTAAATATCACTATTGAACTACTGTAATTTCTAGTGATTGTCTAGCATTACATTATATTATGAAACTAAATTTTGATCCAGTACTGACAGGAAATATTAACTGAAATTTTGCATAAAGATTCTGTCAGCCAAATAGCCTACATAAAAAAAGTTCCATGCATTCATCATTCATCCATTGCATTGATGTCACAATATCACTTGCGTGATTCTGGATCTGAAGTTATCCCGTTTAAAACCAGTCAAAGTAAATATTTTTTGCTATGAATCTTCAGTGAAGAATATCTACGTCTTTATGTAATTTGTAATCTGTTAATTGATAACATTGACGGTGCTGGAGAGTTTTTTACTACATCTTAATTTGTATTTTTTTCAAGAGAGCATCTCCTCTCAATAAGTAAGTGGCTTTTGTTCATAGAATTGCTACGATTTTGTTGAAATATAAGAAAAAATGGTTAAGAGGTAAGATTCTGTATGAGAGTGTTGGAAGAAAGAAAAAAAATCAAACTTCAATTTCGACGGTATAGATACAGAGACAAGAGATTTCTGAAGCTCTTCAACTGAGTGATTATGAAAAAACCAATTTGATTCAAAATGATCCAGTGACTTGTGCACGATATTTTGATTATAAAATAACGAAATTCATGAAATTGATCAAAGAAGAGGACTGCATATTTGGAATTCATTCATATCAGAGAGTAGAATTCCAATTGCAAGGATCTCCTGTAGTTGAATGATGCCCCAGTGTATGATGCTTTAAACCATGAAAGTGAAAAGCAATGTATCGAATTCATTGATAGATTTATCACGTGTGAGTACAATGAGAATGACCCTTACATTGCTTTGCAAAGCCATAGGTACATACACACACACACATGTAGAAAAGGTAAAGGCAATAAGCAAGTATCTAGATTCCACTTTCCTTTACCAGTTCTACCACGAACAATGATATTCACGCCACTTCCGACGCAAGAAATCACTGATTCAAATAAAATGAATTACAAAAAATAGATAAATTGATGAACTTCTTCTTCAAGAAGAAAATGTTGTTATCATCATTTGATGAAGTGCTGTAGAAGTTAGAAATGAATGAAGATCAGTATATTTTAGCTTTAAGATCGTCAATTAAAATACCCTGAAATATTTTTGAAAAGAACAATTCTTGAAGTCAGAATCAATTGCTATAACAAACATATCTCACACTGTTTCGAATGAAATATGGAATCAAATATATAATATCAAGTTTGTGTTGGAAGAATTTGTCTTGGCATGTTGTATTATCAATTACGTAAGCAAAGCAGAGACAGGTCTAAGCATCAACTATTAAGAAATGCTGCAAAATAAATTGAAGAAGGAAATGTGGGATTTAAAGAGCAAATGAGAAAAGTTTCAAATGTTTTCCTCAATTGTCAACTGATGTCTGCTCAGGAAGCTAGCTACATCTTATTGTCTTTACCTGTATCCAAAAGTAGCAGAATCAATAGAGAATCTTCAGAACAATGATGAAGAAAATTCTGGAGTAGAAGGTAGTTAGTTGCACAGAGCCAGTTGATATTTTTGTTCAGGGCGGTATGAATGACAAAACTGATGTTAATATTACTTATTTAATAAGTCCTCCCGAGCAAATAAATGTTGACAATTTGAGAGAACTTTTTGTTCAGGGCAGTATGAATGACAAAACTGATGTTAATATTACTTATTGAATAAGCATCCCGAAGCAAATAAATGTTGACGATTTGAGAGAACTCATTTTATCTCTGAATAATGAACAAAAAAAAATTGTCATGCACCTTTTGCATAGATAAGTTGAAGTTACCGTTCAACATTTCCTGAGTGGGTCTGCGGGAGTTGATAAGAGCACAGTAATTAGAGCAGTGTATCAATTGATCACACATTTCTTTGGTGGCCAGCCTGGATCAAATAAAGATAAGGTTGTTGTTCTGCTCTGTGCATCTTCTGGCAAAGCAGCTTTCCTGATAGATGGAGTCACACTACATACAGCATTTGCTCTTACAGTAGCACAATTTTCTGGGAATATGCCCCGTCTTTCAAATGATATTGTGTGCCTGCACTTTTTAAAAGATAATAGATAAGATAATTTTAATAAAATTTAGAATTTAGAAATAGGCCGACACATCTAGAAAATACCTGAGTCTATACCTAATTCATGCAGGTGAACGGGCTAGAGTCAAGAAAACTTCAATTAATCTTGCCATGCCTGATTTAATAGGTTTATACTATAGAAAATCACTACAATTTGAAATAATTGAAAAATACAAACAGTTTCAATAAACATTGGCAACTAAAATCGAACAACAGAAACAACAATTTCATGTTACTTTGTTGACATTCTTCATCTGATTCGGGGGCGCATTACTATCCCCGTTTAGATAGCAATACGTCACAAAACCAAACAATATCAGTCATCAAATAACAAATAATTAACTTCAACATAAAATTACTCAAGAAAGAAAAACCCGTTGAACCCAAATTTCGTCGATAGTAACCCATATAACCCATTTCATAATAATTTTGAATCCCCACTTTTTATTGACATTCTCGAATGAACCTTTGTTTCACTACACTGCACTTTCGTTGGTTTGTACGTTGCTTTATCGTCGGGGTTACAGTACCTTGTTTTTGGCGGTGAGCTTTTACCGGTTGAATTTGGCTTGACGGCGACGTCCTCTTACGTCCCTAGACCTGTCGTCTGAACGGGTGTCTTGAAGCGGTTTACATAAAGTTGCGGAACCAAAGGGGTGGTAGTACAAGAAGTTGGTTTGGGGACACACATGAACCGCTGTAAATAAATGTATTACAGCATTAATTTCTAACTCTTCCTACAATTCATCAAAAGCTAAAACAGGAGTTATCTATTGATTACAATTAATTAAATTCTTTCATTCTTTGAATCCTCATTTATATAGATTTTTATCTTTAAACTACTGATTCTTTTTATCAGAATTAATGGATCTTTCTTCACAAATAATTCAAATTGAAATGATGCTAACTTATATGATATTTTTCGTTTGGTTTGCGAAATCAAATATAATTTTTCATATAGTAGCTCGGCTAGTATTGTTGGAAACTTGTGCGCCAGCCAACATTTATTTTATTTATTATTTATGAACTATAGGACGCAATCCAAGTGTAAATAACGGGCATTCGCCCAAAACTGCTCAGAACCTTAATTAAAAATGACATTCCAGAGTTTATGATTTGATTTACCTACAAATACAAGTCCAAAACTAGTATCAACTGAAATTATGAATTTATCACCTAATAAAACAAGACACTTTATAACACAATAAAAGAAAAAAATATTGAAAATTTCACTTTAAGGAAAGATAATGTTCGCCTTATAAGATTCATCTTGTGGAATTTTACTTTAATTAAATAAAATTAGTAGACACATAGAAAATAATTTAAATTGTATTAAAATTTGAACATTCATTAATATTAATTTCCTGGAGAAGAAAAACTTTCTTCTTCATCTATTAAGATTTCTATCATAAAAAATTTACTAAATCATTCAAAAGCCTTAATGACATAAGAAAACAGAGTCTGAAAAATATAAATTAAAAAATGTCATAAACTCAATATGAACAATTCTTAAAAGTTTCATTCCAATTTAAAGGCTATCTTCCTGACTTTCAGCAATACTCTACGATAATATATCTCCAGGAACAATAACTCAAATGTAACGTAACTGAAAACTTTCTATACTTCTGTAGAAAAAAATTATAAGTATCTTCCATCACTAATAAAATCAAAAGGATTATTCTCAATCAATATTATTAACTTGAAAAATAACAGGCTTTGTTGATAAAATCTTTTGATTGAAGTTTCACTTAATTAATTTCCCTAAATTATATTTTAACCTTAGTTTACGTACCTTAGCGGTTATTGAAGAAACAATTATTCGTACATGATGAAGAAACACAATTAAACCTTTCAGGACATGGCACTACTAGTAAATTTAAACATTATAAAAAATAAAACTAGCTCCTACATTAACTACTGAAATAAACTTATAAACCTGCCCAAAAAGGGGGAAACATAGTGACTACATCTTTACTCTCGTAGTGCTCCTAGCAAAGTGTCCTCCGGAACGTAATCTGGTCTCTCGACTGGGGAATCCCCACTACTGTATTTAGAAACAGGTCTCCTATTGGGCGAATGGAATCAATTTGACCAATCGTCGCGTGGCTTCTACAGCCTTTGGACCAAATAGTAACTGCAAAATCGGTAGTTTGTTATAATTTCAATGCTTGCTGTTTTCCAACTTATCGCATTTTATGTCGCGACAAGAAGGCTAAGTTTTAGAGATAATTCCATAATCTACATTCCTCGACGACTCGGAGCCACAATTTTTAAATATCTATCATGGGAAACTCGAAGTCATGGCCGTTCATAATAGAGAGAGAAAATAATTTATTTCGCTAACTCACTTACAATAATGGCTCTAGTCTATTGCGTATTAAACTTACTATTATAACTTGGGAAAAGGCCTGAATTAAAGAGAGTGCCCGGCACAATTGCCAACACTCTACGAGAAAACTTGATCAACATGAAGCTCCTGGTAATTGATGAAATATCAATGGTACGCAGTGAACTTTCAAGTCGAGTTGACAATAGGCATTTCTGCATTTCCTCCAATAAATGATCTAGAAAAATCAATTGATTGCAGTCCTCTATAGGATCAGTTTTTTTTTTTTAACTGAAACAAATAATGTGGCAGAAGGACGACCTCTCATACATCAATTTCTTGAATAATATTAATATTGCTCTTGGTAATAATATCTGATTCAGATGTCGACATCTGAAGTGGATTCTGAGAAATTGAAGAGGATTTTATTCAGGAGAGCAAAGAGCTTAGACATGTTACACTGGATGAAGCAGAGAAAGAAATCAAAAAATTAAATACAAAAAAGCACCAGGATTTGATTTAATAACAGGAGTAGTATTGAAGAATTTACCAAGGAAAGCTATAGTGAAATTAACTAATATTATAAATGCCGTTTTTAGACTCAAATATGTTCCTTGCATGTGGAAGGTAGCTGAGGTGGTAATGATCCCAAAAACTGGAAAAGAGCCTCACAACATCTCATCATACCGGCCAATACCTTTGCTTCCAGTAATGTCAAAACTTTTTGAAAGAATATTGTTGAAAAGGCTGACTCCAATATTATTGAAAGAAGAAAATTGATACCAGATCATCAATTTGGCTTCAGGAAAAACATTCAACAATTGATCAGGTACACAGGATTGTAAATATAATAGAAAGGTCGTTGGGAAAGAAAAAAGTTTGTTCTGCAGCATTTCTGGATGTGAGTCAAGCTTTTGATAGAGACTGGCATGAAGGACTAATCAGTAAGTTGAAAAAGTTACTTCCAAAGCAATTCACAGACATCTTACATTCATATTTAACTGGACGATATTTCAGAGTGAACCATGAAGATGCTTATTCTGGACTAGGAGAAATAAAAGCAGGAGTACCACAAGGGAGTGTTTTGGGGCCGATTCTCTATCTTCTTCACAGCAAAACTTCAAAAATCTCTCAGAAAAAAAGGAGACTGGACAACAAAATGGAAGATTGAACTCAATGAAGCAAAATCAGTTCATATCAATTTCACCAACAAGAAGGTTCAACCCATACCAAAAGCCATTAACAATCAAGTAGTACCATTTTCCAATGATGCCAGGTACCTAGGTATGACTTTAGATGCAAAGCTTCGCTGGAAGGTCCATGTTAAGAAGAAGAGAGAAGAGCTGGGAATAAAATACAAGAGACTCTGGTGGCTGATTGGAGGGAACTCCATCCTGTCAATTCCAAATAAAGTACTCCTGTATAAGCAGATTCTAAAGCCAGTATTGACGTATGGTATACAACTTTGGGGGTGTACCAAAGACAGTAACATCAAAGTCATACAACGCTTCCAAAACAAGGTGCTGAGAAACACTGCTGATGCTCCTTGGTATGTCAGAAACAGCGGCCTTCACAGAGACCTGCAAGTCGACCTGGTATGCAGCGAAATCCAGAGGCATGCAGAGAAACACAAGGCTCGACTCTATCAACACAACAACATCGAAGCAATCCAGCTGCTGGAAAATGAAGGATTGGTGAGGAGGCTGAAAAGGAAGAAGCCATTTGAACTGGTCTAGTGCTGATTCAAGTGTCTTGTGTCCAGTGAAAAGCAGAGCAGTGGAAATGAGTGAAACAACCCACCTGTGTAGTACAGTCATAAGCAGTGTACTAATAATATTAGAATTTGAATAGGAGACCCTATGGAGGATTCTATTGTATGAAGTATTTAGTATTATAGGACAGAAAAAAGTTGCTCATCAGTCCCTAGACTAGATAGAAATGTATCATTGAATAAAAAAGATGTCAACATAATAAATTCCAGAGTAGTAGATGACAATGAAATTCCTGAAAATGCAATTAGATTGTTCTCAAAAAATGCCAATGTAGATGAGTATAATCAATTCAAAGTTGATGAAGCCCCAGGAAAAACTTTAATTTCTTTTGCTGAAGATCATGTGCTGGGATCACTTTCAGAGCAATCAAAACTGAGATTATTAAATTCTGTGAAAAAGAAGTCTACAGAATTAAATGATTGTGAGCAATGAAGTCCATTTCAAAGTCGGAAAATACAAGTTGCTGCATTGTGATAAAGTCACGTTCGGCAGACGCCAGTGTGTTTTTTCGATGAAAATGGAAAAATATGCATCAGAAGCTCTGGCATCCAATTATATAATATTTTACCTGATTTCATGAAGAGTATGAATGAACGCAACTTTAGATCTTATCGAAAGTTTTAAAGATAGATTTATCTAAAAGTGCTTTTTACTCAAAGGAAGAGTATATTCAACATTACTTCACATCATCACATGAATGGTATAATGTTTTCTTTCCCTGTCTTGTGTATTTGTTACTGTGGGCTGTGTCTTTTTTGTTCGACCATTTAGATTTTTTGACAAGTTCCAGATCCCCCTAATTTAGGTGGGCAGTGAATGCCATTCAATCTATCTATCTATGCATGTAACTGGTTCATGAATTTCAAACATGAAACACCATTATGTAATGCACTTACCAAATGCAGTCCCAAAATAAGCACTACCAAATGCACTCTCAACTGGACAGTTGAGTTAAGCAATTCGTTATTTAATAACGAGGGTTCTAAGGAAAAAGGTTGTAACCCTCATTTGAAATATTTTACAGGGGAGTAAAAAAAATAGTTTATAATTTCAATTTGAATACTGTGTTGTTAAGATTAATTTTTTATAAACCATTGATTTTTTGTTAATTTTCCATGTTAATTTGATAGCTGTAGGTGCATTATGAGTAGGAATAAAAATTAAAAAAAGTTGTGGGTTACAACGTTTTACCTCGTCTGATTTCAAAAATCAATACTTGAAGCCTATTTAATTTCTTCAGAAAGTTTTTTATTCATGAAAACAAAATCGTTTTTATTATTGAGAAGAATTCATGTATTCATTTCTGTGTTCATTGTAGTAAAAATGTTCAATAAAATTTTAATCTAAAATACATGAAAACTATAAACTTGAATTTAGATAGATTGAATTAATGAATTGATTAGAAATATTCCAACTCAATTACCACTTGTAGCGAATAATAATTGAGTTATTTAAGAAAATTTGGAACTATTAAAGAAACACAAAATTGTAAACATGAAAAATTAATGAAATTTGCAACAACAAAGTTTTTTTTACCTAAACTTCATCCTCTTCATCTGTCTCGTCCAGGCAGTCTTGAATGTCATTTTTTTTTTGGTAGAGCGGAATATTCACTATGGTAACGAGTCGGAATTACTCCTTTCACACACAAATTGTTCAGATCCTTGAACTTGGCAACAGAAATGGGTAAACGTTTGGAATACAGAGCTGCAGCTTCAAAACTTTTACCAGATCTCCTTCGTTTTTCATGGAATTTCAAATGAGCTGGCGTTTCTGTTTCATCAAAACTATTGTAAATTTCAAACACATTCGTATCCTTTTTTAATTTGAGTCTACAAATATCTCTGATTTTGATTCTTTGACCCTCTTCACTTTTTGTTTTTTCTTCAGGCAAAACTGATTCTTGGTACTCTTTCCAGTTCTGGAAGGAATTGTAAGTAAGAACATCAACATTATAAGGTCTTGGTGATATTCGGCTGTTTGTAATAAGGGTTGGCCATTCTGATGGGGCCCAAACAACTTTGTTCCTATACCCTGACTCAATGCAAGCATGCATTGAGTCCACAGGCATGTAAGTGTGCCCAGGGATTAGGTAATTCAGTGTAATTTGAGTTATACTGTTTGAATGTTTCAGAAAATGATGTAACATAGCCCACACCTGTCTATTCTTATTTTGACCTGGGCAGCTGTCACAGTAGAATGCTACCTCTTTGATTTTGCCCCTACCATCAGCTATCTGTAGATATTTGTAAATTGCACTGCAAATCTCATTTGAACCCCTTTTCCCATTGCTCTCTCCCCATACATAGCAAAATCCATCCTTTGTACCACTTTCATACAGGGTGAAGTTATACACAGCATATTTTCTTGAATAATACAATAGCATGTTCTTCTGCCCCAAAGGAGTATTTAGTACTTTCTGAAGGTCGAATGACACACACAAAAAAGTTTCATCTGTTTTAGCAAGTACTTGATCCTTCCCAAATGCTTCCTTGGAGAGTTCTTTTTCTAGCAGATGCTTTTCCTGATCGAGTTCAGCTGTATTGTCATCTCTATTTTTGAAAATTTCACATTTTAGACACTTATCTTTCTTAGGAACATGAATGCCAACATTAAAGTCCTTGTTGAAAATATTTCGGAAAACATCTTCTTTCACTGGATCAATTTTCTTTTCTTTACAATCAGCAATATAAATTCTGTATATATTTGCTAAGTTTTTGAAATCTGCTTGTAAATAAAGTTTATTTGAGTCCTGGCGGCAATAATGTGACGGCACTGCAGGAAGAGAATTTATGAATGCATCAACACTTTTTCTTTTTTCTATTGAAGTTTTATTTGGGGACTCTTTCCTACCTCTCAAGTCTACTTTTGGTGTGTGTATTTCTGTTTTGTTATCAAATGAATATTGTAAAATTCTTTGACTGATGTTCAGGGTTTTAATTAAGAATTGTTGGCACACTTTTACTTTTTTTTCTCCTTTGGGTAGATAATAATTGAATGACCGGCCTCTTCTACTATTGTCTTGAGAAGTATATACTCTTTTCTTTTCTGTTTCCTCCATGCATGATAACAAAAAACTCTTCTTATTTCCAAAATCTAATCCATAGTACAAATCAAAAATTTTTTGTCTCTCATGACCCAGGATCTCAGAACAATTGTTTTGACATTTCCCATGAGCACATGGGTCAGGTTGTACTTTTTTAGCTTGCATAATTTTATTTGTTTTGCTAATATAACTTTCACCAGTTTGTTTATTCTTCTTGGCAATATTAGCTTTGGACATGGTTGCTCTCCTTTTTTTCCTTTCTTCACAAGGGGCATCTCCAAGTAATGGATTATCAACACTGGTTGCAACGTCATTTGTAGCAATAACTTCAAAAATATTGTTAGAATCGGATGTGTTACAAACTTCAACTTCACCACTAATAACTGGGCAGTCACCATCGAAAATTATTACATTGTCATTGTCAACCATTACACTGTCATTGTCGATTGAAGTATCAAGAGCATTCAAATTTACTGGTATACTGATGCTGGAAGATTCGTTTGTTGAGATGCTTGCCTTAAACATTACTACATTGTCGTTGTCAATCATTTCACTATCATTGTCGATTGAAGTATCAAGAGCATTCAAATTAACAGGTACACTGATGATGGAAGATTGTTTTGTTGAGCTAAGAGAACTTGCATCAAACATTACTACATTGTCATTGTCAATCATTACACTATCATTGTCGATTAAAGTATCAAGAGCATTCAAGTTTACAGGTACACTGATGCTAGAATATTCGTTTGTTGAGGTGCTTACCTGAAACATTACTACATTGTCATTGTCAATCATTTCACTATCGTTGTCGATTGAAGTATCAAGAGCATTCAAATTTACAGGTACACTGATGCTAGAAGATTCGTTTGTTGAGGTGCTTGCCTTAAACATTACTACATTGTCGTTGTCAATCATTTCACTATCATTGTCGATTGAAGTATCAAGAGCATTCAAATTAACAGGTACACTGGTAATGGAAGATTGTTTTGTTGAGCTAAGAGTACTTGCATCAAACATTACTACATTGTCGTTGTCAATCATCAAACTATCATTGTTGATTGAAGTTCAAGAGCATTAGAACTCACAGGTACACTGATGCTAGAAGATTCGTTTGTTGAGGTGCTTGCCTTAAACTTTATTACATTGTTGTTGTCAATCATTTCACTGTCATTGTCAATAATTTCAGTATCAAGAACATCCAAATTCACGGGTACACTCTTGTGCTAGGAGATTGGTTTGTTGAGCCACTTGCATCACAATAAAGATCACATCTTCTTCTTACTTCTTCACTGTCAAATGATAACTTAAGAGCTGCTTCTAATATTCTTTTCGATCTTTTAGACATATTTCCTACTGGAATAAGATAGGATAATAACTATGAACTAGACTACACATCTCCTGTACAGAAAGACTAGTTAGATTCACTTAACCTCAAATGAAATAATTTTTTGAAGAAGCATAAATCAGCTGTAACCCACGAACAGCAGATTGGCTGATGGAAGTAAACAGATGTATGCCACATAAGTTGGAGGATATCTCACTGTCATAAGAGAAATGTTTTGAAGGTAAAATGTTGTAACCCCACCAATCAAGGGTTACAACATTTTGCTTCAGAGGTATATTGCTTGATGAGGGTTACACAGATTTATAAAATGCTTTATCTGAATAAAATGATTATCAGAGGATTACAACATTTTACCCACATGTGAAACAAGCAAGTACAAATCCAACTATCACAAAACCTGAAATTTTGAATTTTTGAGGGTTACAACCTTTTACCTTAGAAACCTCGATAATAAGCCTACAGTTTAAGAGCCATCACTGATAAATACGTCACTTAGTATAAATACAGAAGAACAAAAATCATAAACCTTATTCCGGGCCACTTTCTCATTAATTCTAAATTTCGTATATGTGTGTGATAAACGAAATTTGAATTTGAAATCACAACATTTTTTGAAAAACATACAGTTTTGAATTACGTGCTTATTCTACGAAAATTGAAACCCCTTTCTTAGCTGGCGTCTAGGAATAAGAAATATATTGACCGATGAATACAAACAATTTGGATGAATACAAACAATTTGGATTTAGATTAGGCCTTGTCTAAAAAATTCAGCTTATAGTCTGTTATACAATAAATGAGCAATTCAATTCATAACATCTTAGTCATAACATCTTATGAATAGTGTAATCATTCATCAAATCAGTCTTATCAAGTCATAATTATCATCACCCAATTGAATGAATTAAGTCATACATTGAAAAAAAAAACAAACTATTTATAAACTTACAGCACTGAATATCACATTTTCAACAATTTGAAAATTAATTTACGGAATAATAAGCATTTTCATTCAGAATTAGATTTAGTGCGTTTTTTAATTTATTCAGAGGCAAGTTTCTTCTAATATAAGATAGTGGCAGATTATTGAACATGGAGTACACTAAATAGGAATAAATTTCAAGCTCTTACTCAATCTGACATTAGAAGTTACAATACTCTGGTAGTCCAGATAACAGTAGACCTCACTAAACATCCTTTGCAATGTGGTAACGAGAATATTCAGCCATCTACTAGAAATGCTATCTACTAAGAATAAAGTCATTATTATAATATCAGGGCATTTTTAAAATGTTTGCCAATGGCCCCACTAAGAAATCTGATCAGGCTGGTTGGAGACTTCCAATCAAACATACGATCACATTTCATTACATTACATTACCAGGGCTACCAGACATTGTTTTGCAGTAGTCGTCAATATACTATATCATAATGGAAAAAGTAGAACTTTGATATGAAAGTAATGATCTCACTTCGTTACAAATAAAATTTATTGGTGTGCTAATCTAAATGTTGCACTACTTCAATCCTGTAAAAATGAATACCGATATAATACTTATTCTGAATTGATGGAATCCCAAGTCCCATTGCGCTTATGATCATTTTAAATGTTACTTTATCAACTCAGTAAGTTCAGAAAGTTATTGCTCAGTTGAATCAGAGCTACGATTGAAAAGATGATTTGGGAATTATCAAGTGGCACTTTTTGTTTTTCACTGGGATTTTAATTTTGTAACATGTAGAGACGCTTGTAGAACAACAATCTGTTAAAATTTTTATGGGAAAGATTTCATGAGGAAAATGAAGTTTTTCATTGACATTATCATCCGTAACTCGGAACGCCATGATAAATCTTGGCATCTAAAGCTGCGTTTACACCAAAGTTATTAACAAGTTGTTAATAACTTAATCCTTACAGATTATTATAGATTGAACGGCATTTGAAAAACACATGTTCATCATGTGTATGATAAGTTATGTTCAATCTAATAGAATCTATAGAATCTATTGGTGTTAACGCAGCTTTACTCTGTGACTGCCTGAAGTTAATATTATATCAATTTGAATTTACAATTCGAGACCGCAGCTCGGAAAAAGAAGAGATGATTAGCTCATAATATCGGGGACCGAGCTTCACTCAGGAGTACAAAAGCATAAACAATTTATTACGAAAGAAGGAATTATAATGAAAAACCATTTTGGCCATGTGGTTTTTAAGAAGCGGTGATGAATAGGTCAGTGGTAGGCTATTTGGCTTTTATATATTCCATTTCATATTCATATCGATTATTCGTTCAGGTTAAAGGTCTAATATATCGTATTAGATATATTGGAATAGTTATCTTGGAGTTTGGTAGAAATATATTTACATTTGCATAGAACTAAATTTATTTATTTAAGTTATGTTCATAATTCTATCTAATTCTAATAGGTTACCAACCCATCCCTATCATAAACCTTTAATCATAATCATATACCTACATGATTAAAAAACAGCAGACATTCAATTTACGATTTTATTTCTGGCAAAGAATTTAGACTAGTGCATAATTAGATATTTTCATTGATCTCTTATCGCTTTATTGATAATGACTGTACCTCTTATCAAAAAGAAGATTCAATTTTATAATAATTCTACCTTGACTAGGCTGATTGTTTTCAGTTCGCTAATTCCTTCTAAGATGATTTATTTTATTTGATTATTATATTGTGTGTCACACGTGACATCACAGACTGACCATTGTTTTTTGTAGAGGAAAAATATGAATTTCTATTTCATAATATTAGGAGGCTGACCGTGAGTGTGTCAAGATTTATGACATACCGTGTCCAAGGATTTTTGATCACTACAGCTCCAAAAAATCCTTTGATTGCTTGAAAGTGTAAATCATACCAGGAGATCAAAGCACAGTCAACATAATTTATTATTTGGGTGAAGTATTGTAGTAGGCCAATGATTATTTTCTGGTTTTATTCTTTTAATAACTTTTTAATATTTTCTCTTTGTTAATTTTTTTCTTCTTTTTATAAAAAATAATTATAAAAAAATGTCATTTCCACCTTCTATGCATAAGCAATAATTATCAAGAGTTTCCTTCCATCTTTCAACAGAGTTGCAGATGAGAATAAAGCGTAATAATATTTTGAATGATCATCTTCTTTGATAAAACGGTTAATTTTCATGCTCTTTTTGATTTTACTAGGCTATAGACTACGTTATTCATGTACAACCAAAGGAGTTTCAAATTATTTGATCGAGTAAACTAGAATAGATTATTCTTTTAATAATAAATAGTATCTCACAACTCACATTTCGAAAAAATACTATTAAACTTATCAAATAATTGATAATTTCCTTCTTTATTGAGCAATTATTGAGCATTTAGTTTTGTTCTCTTGCTTTGATACAATCATTTCCAAATAAAGAGTCATCGAGGTATGATCAGTAATAATAAAGCATGAGCCCATTAGCAATTCAAACCTACAATATATACAATTAAAGGAGCTTCAGATAATTTGATCAAGAAAACGAGAATAGATGATTATTTTTATAAGAAATTAGTATCTCACATCTCACAATGTACATTAAAAAAAACTATTGAATAATTTTATAATTTTCTTCTTTATTGAGCAATTGATTTTGTTCTGCTTTGATATACTCATTCCCAAATGTAGAGTCTTGAATAATGATCAGTAATAGAGAGCCCAGGAACACTAAACATAGCAAACGAACTTAACCTTGTAAGCTACTTAGAACTTAATATTACTGCTAAATCACAATCTTCTGGGGTAAATCAAGGTTCTCCACTATCATCCTTGCTGTTTTATTTATATAAAAGCAAACTGAAAAACTGTGATTTAAAATAATAGAATGACTGCCTTTATTTAATACCTGGGAGGGCGAAGTTAGGGCGCAGTCGGCCCTCTCTTACACTTTACCCGCAAAATGAGAGCTCTATAACTATGTAGACGATACCATCATGCAATTTACACACAAAACTCATCAGTCGCAGTCGAAAATATACTGAAAGACAAAAATACGATCACAAAATATTTTCACAACAATTATATTCATATCAACAGTACAAAATCTAATAGTTATTCATGTATTAAGAGCGTAATGCGCGACTTTATCGCTCGCGTAAAACAGTAATCACTCGACGCGAAGTGGAGCGTGATAATTTGCAAGAGTGATAAAGAAGCTTTACGTGTGAATTGCATACAAAATTTTTTCTACAACTGCACAAACCTGTTAAATTACAGTATTTCAGTTCTGAAATACTACAAATTATTGAATTACTCGTATGAATTGATTTAATAGTGAAATTGACTAATAATTTATTCAGTCAATTCCAAAAACAGTAATAAATTTATCATTACCTATATTCATATTTTTCCTCTACAAAAAACAATGGACAGTCTGTGATGTCACGTGTGACACACAATATAATAATCAAATAAAATAAATCATCTTAGAAGGAATTAGCGAACTGAAAACAATCAGCCTAGTCAAGGTAGAATTATTATAAAATTGAATCTTCTTTTTGATAAGAGGTACAGTCATTATCAATAAAGCGATAAGAGATCAATGAAAATATTTAATTATGCACTAGTCTAAATTCTTTGCCAGAAATAAAATCGTAAAAATAATATAATTTGTTTCTTGGCAGACATAAAAATAGTCATTTAATTTGGAGGTTGGAATTCTTGTTATGATTTTGTAGGTCACATCAGGGCCGGATCCAGTGGGGGACAGCGGGAGCATGTGCCCGAGTTGAAGGGGGCGTCAAATTATAGTCAGCATTTTCTTATAAAAATATATAGGTTACAAAAATAATAACTGCTTTAGGCGTTTATATCTTACATTGTTAATTTGAATTAAGTTCCAATAGTGTGATATAGCTCTGTGCACATTTCAAATTTATTTCACTAAAATATTTTGGCAAAACCAACAGAACAAAATAAGAAGTATTTTTATAGCCGCAGTATACTTCCGCTGTATGAACTAGCCTACTTTGTTCCATACTCAGCCCACTCATTAAATTTAGTTGGGCTTAATTCAGCAGAGGCATGTCTTGAAGCACAAATATATTTTGGGATTGTAAATAGCTTTTACAACTACTTTCATTGGTTAACATCGAGGTGAGAAGTTTTAAAACAGCATGTTTCTCTTTCATTAAAATCAGAGATTAAAACAAGATGGTCGGCAAGAATTGAATCTGTGGAAGTTATTTAAACACATGGAGAGTACAAGTGTTCTCTGCTCTTGAAGAATTAGCCACCCATGAATTTTCATTTCCAGAAACAAGAGCTGATGCTAAATCTCTAATATATATATATATATATATATATATATATATATATATATATATATACTGTGCGGCATAAGTCACTACCCAGCCGCTAGAGCCGCTGTATTGTTACGGTGGGAGTGGAGGGGATGGGCGACCTTGAACGCTGGCCGGGACTTGTAAACAGCTACCGTCTCTGTTCACAGTTTAGTTGTTTTAGTACAGTTGGTGCGGTAGGTTGCTACTCTTCAGTCAACAGCGTCTGTCATCATGAATAGAAAACTGTCAGTTCAACAAAGAGTATTTATTATACAGATGTGGATCAAGTTTGATCGTAATTACGAAAAAGTACGTGAACAGTTCTGCATAAAATTTCCTAATGTTGTGCCACCGTGTAGGAAAAGTATGTATAATTTAAATAAACGCTTTGAAAGCACAGGCACAGTCGATGATTTACCCAGATCTGGTCGCCCTGTTTCTGTGACTACTGAAGAAAATTTACACCAGGTATCACAATCATTTGTCATTAGTCCGAAGAAATCAGCAAGACGTGCTTCCAAAGAGTTAGGCATTTCAGATAGAAGTGTTAGAAGAATCTTATCAGAGTTAAAAATGAAACCGTACAGGCCGGCTTTATTGCAAGCTCTACATGAAGACGATCCAGACCGACGCTTAGAATTTTGCGAGTGGTATACGATTCGTGATGAAGGAGATCCTAATTTTTTTAAGACAGTCTTGTGGACAGATGAAGCGTCATTTAAACTAAATGGCAGGATAAACAGACATAATTGTGTTTACTGGTCTGACCATAATCCCTTCCAAGTCATTGAAGAAGAATTGAATGTTCCAGGCGTTACTGTTTGGGCAGGCATTTGCAGCGTTGGTATCATAGGTCCATATTTTTTTCAAGGTACTGTAACTGCCGAAACGTACAGAGCTATGCTAGATGAAGTTATCATTGAACTAGACAATAGTCCTATTTTTGAGGGTATTAGGCATAACCTTATCTGGCAACAAGATGGTGCCCCTCCTCATTACGGTTTAATCGTTAGGGATTTCCTGAACGAAAATTTCAATGAGTGGATAGGCAGACGCGGTACTGTTGAATGGCCGTCACGGTCGCCAGACCTTACACCGTGTGATTTTGCCATGTGGGGCATTTTAAAAGACAAGGTTTTCGCGACAAAACCAAGAAATGTGGAACATTTGAAAGAGTTAATAGAGGAAGCGTTTCAAAATGTTTTCGGTAACGCTTCAAAGCTGTGTGAAGATATCTGTAAATCAGTGGTCAAACGTGCATCAAAATGTATCGAGCAAAATGGTGGACACTTTGAGCAGTTTAATTAAATCACATACACACATGTAAGTTATTTATTTTCACTATTGTTATTAAAGAATTTATAAAATACCGTTGTGTATTAGTTTTGATGTTCAAAACCTGATTATCCATAAGTTCGGGGTAGTGACTTATGCCGCACTCTGTATATAGCACTTAACAGAAAACACTTTAAAGTTTTGTAATAAAAATATAAACATAAATAAAAATATAAAATATAAGTGCAGATTTGAACATTCTAACGGTCGAGACCACAGAGACGCGGTAGAGATGTTGTGTAGACCATAGAGCACAGACGAATGGAGGCGCACTGATTGAAGGAGCATTATGGGATTAGTTGGTGGGCCATGATGGGTTATTTTAAGCGGGAGATTTCAAATTTGAGTGGGTTATGAATAAGGAAAGGTGTAGATTATGAATTGATAGAAAAGAGTAGATTTAAAATTAGAAATCCGAAATGAAGTAGAATAAAATTAGAAAATGGAATTATAGAATAGAATTGGAATTCATAATTCCTATTCTCTTCATAAAACCTATTCATAATCAATTCTATATGATTTGGATATAAAATATATAAAACTCCAACGAGTGCAAATGACAATGTGTTTTCAAAGAATTGATACACAGGATACAGAGATTAAAGCGTTGAAGAAAGAGAATGAAAATCTCCACCGAGCAATCTCCGAAATGCAGCAGTACTCTAGATCCAACTGTCTTGAGCTGCATAACTTCCCACAAGAAAAAAACGAAAATCTCCTAGAAGTAGTGAAATCAGTCGGAAAGGCTCTAGGGTATGAAATCACCGACCAACAGATTGACAATTGTCACCGCTTACCTACCCGAATGGCAGACAAAACACCTCCCATCATAATCAAATTGACACGGGAGATCGATAAGGATGAGCTTCTACGCAGACGAAGAGTCAAGCGTGACTTCTCCACACGTCATCTCAACCTACCGACCGCCATCCCGTTGTACCTGAACGAGAGCCTGCCTCCTGAAAGAAGGAAGGTGCTGGCAATGGCGAGAGTTGCTAAGATGGAAGAAGGATACAAGTACCTGTGGATAAGAAATGGAAAAATACTGATGAGGAAAACGGATGGAAAACCGGTGATAACTTTGGAAACACTCAAGGACTTGGAAAAGCTATCTCAACCTGTGCACCCGGCGGTAACCTTCGGAACAATCGTGGAAGTGAATAAGTTGGCAAAACAAGAGAAAGCTGCAGATGCGAAATCAAATGAGGAAGTACCGGTATTAGAAGAGACTGAGCAGAAGTAGAAACGTATTATCAACTTTCAAGTATTCATATGGAATCTTATGTATGTAAGTTACTCAAATTCATGTTATTCATCATCCTTTTTTATAGAGTGAAGAATTTAATATTCAAAAAAATCCACGATTTCTCTTGTTAGTCTACACATTGTAACTAGATTCTTTTCTTTTTATTTCATATCACTTTAATAAGTATCAAAACATTTATATTATTTCCTCATTGAATATATTTGTAGACTTATTACAAGTATTTGGAGTAGTAGTAGAATTCGTAGATTTAGTAGACGTATATTTTAGACTTAGTAAGTATATTTTAGAACTTCAAGCCTTTCACATACATGATGCAAATATTAATATCCTCATTGTGATTTTGGTTGAAAAATCTAATAACTATACGAAGCTAATATGTGAATATTTATATGGGCTTTGCATTCTTTTCAGTACTCCAGCCAAATGCCAAGCATGATTAATGAAAATACATTTCTCTGTTTAACTCAAAATATAAGGAGCATGCGGGAAAATCTCGATTTATTCACCAATGAGCTACAAAAATACCCAATAAAACCGATTTGTATAGTATTAACGGAAACTTGGATATACAGCGAAGAAACAGGTCAATACCCTATAGAAGGATATAATTGCTTTTTGAATTGTAATGCCAGCTACAGATCAGGTGGAGTTGCAGTTTATGTTCGAGATAATTTTGAAGCATCAACCGATAAGATAGCGCTGGTTTCCGCTGACGCTCTGAAAGTGAGCCTAGTCATCAACAATATGACAATCACTCTGATTGCACTGTATAGAATTCATTCAATATCAATCGCTACTTACTGTGATGAAATAAAAGCAACGTTAGAAACACTAAGAGACGAGACTATCATTGTTCCTGGCGATGTGAACATCGACCTACTTAACTCCGATTTTCAAACCGATGAATATAGATATATCATGGCAAGCTTTGGCTTCAACTCCTATGTAAATGAACCAACACGTGTTTCATTCAACTCTTGTTCTTGCATTGATCATATTTTCATCGGGTATTCCCAATCGAAATATAATTTTAATCCTTTTGCTAAAATCCAGAACAGTGGAATCACCAGTCAAAATAATGGTCGTTTTTCAGGAAACAGCCCCGAAAGAATTTTTCTCGACGGTTCTATATGTATTTTGGGGCGCTGAATTAGAATCTGAAATTTGCTGACACGCCAGAGGGCGGCTTCACCCCCACAACCCCCAAAATTTCGGACTTTTTTCAATTTCCCAATTTTATCTCGTGAACCAAGTTTCTCAAGAAAAATCATTCTCAACAAAATTAAGGAGAATAAAATGTCCAAGAAATTGTGTTGTCGCGCAGGATTCTACCATTTCTGGTTCCGGAGCTACGAATTTTCAAAAAAGGGGTATTTTTTAAGGGGTTTTCAAAATACATATAGAACCGTCGAGAAAAATTCTTTCGGGGCTGTTTCCTGAAAAACGACCATTTGACTGGACTAAATACTTGTAATGTTTCATGTAAGTTACATGATCCAAATCCATGCCTGAATCATAAACTATTATCTTAACAGATTGTAATCAAACTGTTCATCAATAGATCTCCAAATAATGGATGATTTTATCATTATTGAACATTTTATGTTCTATGAATTTTATGTTTCAATGTTTTTGTCTCTGGAATAATGATGATTTTTTCTTTGACAGCTGAAGACTGTGAAGGTGAAAACTTCGTTGATGATGGAGCACAATCACCAGCTCACATTAGAAGGAAGAAGGATAGGCAGTTCTCAAGAAAAAAGAAGGCTGAAAAATACCAGAAAAGGAATGCTGGCAAGTCATACTCAACACTTGGAGAAAAAGTAATGAGCTAGAGAAACCAAACCTCTCAGAGATTGTTGAGCCAAATATCAAGAGAAGCTCTCCCAATTCGGTGATGTAACAGATTTGACAAATAAGATTTTCAATGAATACTGGTCTTTAGGTTGTAGAGACAGAAGAGTGTCATTTGTGGCAGGTCTAGTGGAATCTACTGAACCTGCAGTTTGAAGGAAGCGAACTGATGATCCTGAAAAAGCTAGATGTAGGATGGTATCATACAATCTTTTCTTTCTAGTGAATGGCAACTGTATTAAATTTGGTAGAGGTTGTTTTATAAAGGTTCTTGATGAAACACATGTTTATTACATTATCTGTAACAAATAGAGATACATCTGTGTCTGGGGTCACTGGAAGTGACATGTGAGGAAGAGATCCATCTGTAGATAAGGTAAATAAGAAAAGGTCTGCTGAGATTCATATGCACATTAATTCTTTCCCAGCTTATGAGTCACATTACACTAGGTGGAAGAGCGGTAGAAAAATTCTTGCCATACTTCCTCAACTTGACAGAGATTTACAGTTTACACAGGAAGAGTTCATCTGATCCAGTCAATCGAGTAATATACAGAAGAGAATTTCATTCTCTCAATATTTCATTCAAGTCTCCCAAGATTGATACCTGTCACGAATGCGACGTTTTACACATGGAACTAAAGTTAGCTGTGGAGAAAGCCAAGAAAGAATCTGTTATTTGTATATCTAGAGTGAAAAGTACTGTTTTTTCTCCCTGAGGGAAAAGTTTGCAGCCCGAGGCAAAGACGAAGGCAAGAATTTTCCTGAGGGAGAATAAACATTTTTCACTTGTGATGTACACAACATTTTTCCTCCACCTACATTTTTATAAAAACTACAAATTAAATAATTTTTAAAAACTTACGTGACTAGTGAAATGTGTTACAACATAACGTAAAAATTAAACAGCTGTCTTGTAATCACACAGTTCACCGCCGACAGCGCTATCTGTCGGCAAAAGTGGTAACAACAATGGCCGCCGACTCGACTACATCACTATGATGAGGTTCCCGTTTCAAATTTGATTAGTTAATGAGGAATATTCGTTGGTTGGTATTTTGAATAACATGGAATATAAAAAAAATATTTATACATTTTTATAGTATATTGATATGAAGTTTGTAATAATTTCAGCATGAAACATATATTTCATATATTGATCAAATGTCTGGTTGAGGTATTGAATTTAGTTGGTTTAATGACTACTCTATATGCTCCCTCATCTGAGCTTAGAACTTCTAACCTATTTCAAATGTAAGTTTTTAGAATAGAGATGCTTCACATGTTATTTAAACAGATTTACTTTTACGCTCTAGGGAGTTTTTCTGTTTTTCCTACCGAGAGCGAAAAAGTGACACTTTAGTATTATGTTTCAGGGAGAAGAGTGGGCTCTTTAGACAGTAGGTGGAAGAAAATTGATTTTCATAGAGAAGCTGACCTGGCATGCAGATAAAAAAATTCAGATAAGAAAAATGCACAAGCTGATTCAAGTAGAAGGTGCTATACATTCTATTTACAGCAGCTTCTACCCACTCCTTTTCTCAACACATCTTTATCTTTCTACAAGAGACAGCTGTGGACATACAATGTTAGTCGATAACACATCAGATGGTGAAGTCAACTGTTTTATGTGGCATGAAGCAGAGGGTGCAAGAGGGGCCAACCAGATTGCTACTTGCTAGTTTCATGAGATTTCAGTCATGCCAGAAATCAGTGAAAAATTTGACTCTCTATTCGGATTCCTGCTGGAGACAAAATAGGAACTTACATGCGAGTGCTATGTTTCTATACCTTATGCAGCAGAATACGCATATAGAAACCATTGACAATAAGTTTATGGTCAGTGGACAGAGCCACTTGGAGTGCAACGTGGACCACAGTCTCATTGAGAAACAAAATAAGAAATTACAAATACTGATCTCACACCCTCATGACTGGTATCAGTAGGTTAGGAGCGTGTGTAAGAAGAGGTAGTTCAAAGTGATTGTGCTAACCCATGTGGATTTTCTGGACTTCGCTGACCTGTTCAAGACTACTGTTGTGGCCATTTGAATCTTCGCGCGTTCGAGCAGTTACTGCATGGTGCTGCCCTCTGCGATTGATGTTGGTTGTCATCTGTGTGTGGTTTTCTGGGGGGCGATGTCAGTATACACCACCGTCAAAGCAGTCCCTGGCAATGGCATAGTTCCACCGTTTGCAACCAGAGTCGCTTGAATCGTTTCCACAACCAACTGATGAATATATGCGCTCGATACATAGATATATGATTTACAGTGTTGCCGTATTGACTCATCACAGTCTTAAAAACAAACGGCGTTTGGTTCTTCTTGCTCCCTATTCATAATAATATATAATTTATTGTGCTTGGCAACTGTCCAAGTGTAGTTGGACAGCGTTCAACTGAAGGGGCTATTAGGAATGATACTATCGATAGTCAGACAGTCACTCTCGATCAGATACGATCTGACACTGACAGGATCAGAGAGAGTAGTCACTCGTTCTCTTTCACGAATCTTATTTACATAGCCTACTATCGCCTCTCTCCCTTCCTTTTCTTTTTGTCCATAATATAAAATTATTCTCCCTTCTGTCTCACCTTATAATCATAAGATTCATCGTCCACATTTATAAAAGGTGTTTATGCAGGTGTCTAGCAATGACTAACCTACTGTTACCTGTTACTGTAGGCTTACCAAATAATTCAAAATATTACAGTAAGAGCTATTTCATTATTACATTTCATTTTTTAAAATAAAAAGTAAGTTGAAGTCTCATACATATGAGATACTTTATTCATCAAATGTAATAAGCCTTGGTATTTCTCAAACTGAGGATTGTTAATTTTTGGTTAATTTTAATGAGTTGTACGTGGTTATGAAAAATGTATTGATTACAAAGTTAGGCCACATACATAAGTTGAAGTCTCATACATATGAAATACTTTATTCATCAAATGTAATAAGCTTAAGTATGTAATCAGCTTGTAATAAGCTGAAATAATCAAATGTAATAAGCTTAAGCTTGTAATCAAGCCGTAATAAGCCTTAGTATTTCTCAAACTGAGAAATTGTTAATTTTAATGAGTTGTACGTGGTTATGAAAAATGTATTGATTACAAAGTTTGGTGGAAAGAAGGCCACATATTGTAGTGCGACCATAATTATAATATACTATTATTAGGTGTCTAATCACATCCAGTTAATCTTTGTAATCAATCCTTTATCCTGTTCTATTCTCAATTTACAGTCAAGAATTATATTAAATTGTAACTTCTGTGTAAGCTGCAAAGTAGCATGGAATTAATTATATTTTAGTGCTGTCTCTTTATAAAATTTGCAATTTATTATTTTTGCAAATCTTGTTTTGTTATGTGGATAGTAATAGAATAACTTTTTTATTTGATTACGTGACGAAATTAGGACATTAATGTCCACTCTACCACTTAACCACATAATAATGGCAGAGGATTGTACATTTTTCATCAAATCTATAATTCTAATTTCTTGGATCTTCATGGAGGTACCAACTTTATAATTCCCCCTAGTAAAACTAGCTGAGAATTAAAATGAAACCAACTTTATAATTCCCTGTAGTAAAACTAGCTACACACGTTTCAAGACACTCCCAGTCCATTATTTTGTTTTTGGCCAGAGGAGGGTGAATCAACACACAGAATGGAAATGACCGTGAAGTATTTCTATTCATAATTTCCACCCTCGGCCAAAATCTGCCTGCAAACGTGACTTCAAAAACGGAAAAGAATTCTGTGAGAGCATTTCTCAGTCGTTCTTCAAAGTGGAAAGGTTTCGTGAGTGAATGAGGTCTCTGTATAAAGATTGAATTGATTGTTTGATGTATCAGTGATTGAAACTAAAATGAAGGTTCAACATTTTTTAAATGATTAACTTTTAAATTTAATATTAAGTTTTTAATATAATATAGTTAGATTGTGAATAATTCATAGTTAGTTATCATGCCAAATACTCGTTGTTCATATAAAAACTGTACCAAAAGCCGATTCAAGAATAGAGGAATCAAAATGCACAGATTTCCCAAAGAAAACAGCGATGCTTGGATCACAAGAGCAGGTAAGATGATGTTAAAACTTTTTTTATCATTTATTTTCAATTGAATTATTGTGACATCCCTACTTTTAAAGTTTCGTTTCATTTTGGACCATCATTTTTATGAATATAACTTGTCAAGATTTCATATTTCAAGATGTTGACTCTATATTGATTTTTCGAACATCAAATAGATTAAAAGCCTGTTGTTCATTACCTATAATATTTATACGATTTGTAATAATTGTATCCACAAATAATAATACATGAAATACATAAAATCATCATAATAAATACATAATTACCTTTTCAATCTCGAATCTACATAAAAATCTTTTTCTTTCTCTTCTCCTCTTTATTCTTCTACTTCTTTTCCGTCTTCTTCATTTTCTTTTTCTTCATCTACTTCTTTTTTTCTTTCTTCTTATTCTTTTCATTTTTCTTCTTCTTCTTTTTCTTCTTCTTCTTCTTCTTCTTCTTCTTCCACTTCTTCTCAGACGTTTCTATTATATTGTATCCGACTCGTTTGAGAGACTCTTGATTAACAGTAAAATCACGAAAAAATGAATAACTAAAATTGTTTTTTTTTTAATTGGCTGTAACTTTCGAATGGTATTGAAACCAAAGAATTGTTCATTGGAGTGAGAAGAGGAGAAACTTTTTTACATCTTTTCAAGATTTAGAAATTTTATTGGAAGCATTCCACAAGATACGCAGCTTTGAATAGGCACTATAAAAATGGACCATTTTCTTATGTTTGGAAATATGGGTTGGAGTATACTCAACAATAAATTTTCATTTCTTAAACGAATTTGACTCATGATACATAATTTTTTCAAAATACATGGAGCATTCTTATCAGGTGTACCTGGAATTCTATGTGATACAGCGCAGGATTTTGAATTATACATTCAAATTCTGACAATCGGAAGATATTAGTTGACTAAATACTGAAATTCGTCAAAATTGATTTTTCTTAAAATTTTACTCATTTTAAAAAAATTGTAACCTAGTATTCATTGAAGATAAAGAATTCCAAATTATTGCATTTTATTAAGAATTCAATCATCTAAAAAAAAGGTGAGGGCGAATTTTTCTGCCCAATGACTGGTTTTGGTAGAAATAGCTGAAAACTGGAAAATTAACAGAAAATTGAGGTTTTTGGGCCATACTGTATTTAGGAAATTTTGTATGCAGAAATTGGTTCTACACTTCTCTTATGCATTCAAACAATCAATACTACAATATGAATTGCAAGCACCATATAAATATCCAACAGTATCAAAGTTATTCACATTTAATGATACAAATGATAGTCCGGGAGCAAATGTCATGAATAAGGCACTCCGTGGTCATTTTTGGGTAACAGCCGTGGAAGATGCCTCAATTTCTTCATTAGGTCTACATTATGAGGATCGTGATGATGATAAGTCAAAATTACAAGCAAACACCTCGAAAACAAGATGGCCGCCAAAATTTTCAGGGTTTTACTATATCGCTTTTATTTCAATAACCGTTCAAGAAATTCAACCGTTTTTTTAGACGAAAATATTTTTAAAATCTTACTCTACAATTTTTGTTTCATAAAATTTTCCTATAAACGCATATTTTTTAGTTACAACCTCCAAAACCCTACATGATATCTGGTGCGTTTTTTCATATATGCATGAGGTAACAAGCTAGAACTATAAAATCGATTTTTCATGACTACTTCAAGATAGAGACTTGCAAATGGTCTCAATCTCTTTGTTACAACAAGCTGAATAAGAATATTGATGTTGGAAACAACGAAAATATTCGACATCATTGGAAAATTCAAGATACATTTTTATATCACTTGCTATTCAATTATTGTAAGAAATGTCAGATTGGTTTTATCACTAAAGAGTTTAGAATTAAGTGTTTATCATTTATGATGTTCGAATGAATTGTCTCATTTCGACCACTCTTTTCATGATTTATTCAACTTAAAAAACTTGAAGCATACATTTTTCGGGGACAATATTTCACTTTCCACTCTGTAAATGTATTCGCAGTAGACATACACTAGTGTTATTAGTACAGTGTTTTAGAATATTTCGAAAGCTTTAAAATGATATCTGGTTGGAGGCTGTAAGTCCATATTCCACGGCTGAAGTGTAATCGGAAAAAGATAGAAAAGTACTGCTTGCAGCGGAAAACAGGTTTTTTACACCAAATGCCAATCCCAATAATTAGAAAACCATGCCGCAATTAAATGGCAGCTAAAAATCTCATTTCAAGAGTTTGAAGTTATATTCACCTAGTAAAACTTGTTGGAATTGAATAAGACTTTCGGATATTGTAGTATGATTATTTTGGAGCTTTGAGATGGCTGAATTGATCCGATATCCTCGACATTATTAGAATTGCAGACGATTTCATGAAAATCTACATTTTTTGCCGCCATCTTGTTTTTTTATGATGGCAAGCATTTTTGAGATTGCCATCATGGATAATCTCTTTCTACACATCAAAACAAAGAGATTGATACCATTCCCAAGTCTGTAACTTCAAGGAGTTATGAGTTACACCGTTTTTCTAATTGTTGGGATTGGCATTTGGTGGAAAAAGCGTGTTTTCCGCTGCAAACAGTACTTGAAATGTTCTAAAAATGCTCTAAATTTTATTATTTAAAATTTCTCTGTATCTCTTATACAATAAAAGTTATAATGGAATGAAATTTGAAAACATTTAGGAAAAACGTTTTTTTTAGCTTTTGAAGGTTGTAGCCTAACTAAAAAATATGCGTTTTAGAGGAAAATTTTATGAAACAAAAATTGTAGAGTAAGATTTAGAAAATATTTTCGTCTAAAAAAACGGTTGAATTTCTTGAACGGTTATTGAAATAAAAGCGATATAGCAAAACCCTGAAAATTTTGGCGGCCATCTTGTTTTTGAGGTGTTTGCTTGTGATTTCGACTTATCATCATCACAATCCTTTTTATGCTAGATCTAACGAAGAAATTAAGACATCTTCCACGGCTGTTACCCAAAAATGACCACAGAATGACATTTGCGCCCGGACTATGAAGAGAATTAGTTACATTTTATTAAAATGGGATCTCCAATCAGACCTATCATAGAATTTTCCTTATAAAAAGAATATAAAGCTTTTTCCATAATTTTCACCAATCCTTTATGTCAGATGTGATAAGAGAGTGGAAATATCATAGATAATAGAAATTCAAATACAGGTGTGAACAATAATTGAATCATCATTATCCACTTACCTCTTCAATGAAGAAAATATATATGGTTAAATGTTGGCGTAATTTTTATATTATGGCTAACAATTGCTGTACCTGATATCTGCCTTATCTGATTTACCGTTAGTCATTATCTTTCTTTGTCGACTGGATAACATTGCGACTGGAGATATAGATTTTACTTTTGTTCATTTGAGACCATGACTATCATTTTAAACATTTTCACGGTGTACTTATACAGTGTATTGTTACAATATAATCTGTTTACATAAGAGCATATTAAAAATATAGAACTTAGGTACAATATCAAACTTTATGTTCCAGGAAATCCCAGTCTGATTGGCTTATCACCTTCTTCTCTGAGGAAAAACATGCTTTGTGAAGATCACTTCCATGCACATGATATCCTCCCAAGTGGTCGACTCATGCACTCTGCTCTTCCAATCCAGTATCACCCACCAGATAATGAAGAAGTGTCATTCTCAGCAACATCTACAATAGCATCTACATCAACTTCCACATTAGCATCTACATCTGCATCCACATCAGCAAGCACCTTGTATCATTCTTCATCTCCTCGAGTCAAACGAACTTCAGAGTCACCCAGAAAATATTCAGCCAAGTCGAATATAGAATAGTGGAAGAATCACCATCTATTGTACACCAATGTTCATCTCCAATTGACACTACATCAGCTACTTTCAGTGTGGAGAAGGTACCAACATCTGAATGGATTTCTAGTGCTTCTCCTGAGAGACCATCACTCACAAGGGCGAAAAAGTGTTTATTTCAATCTCCTGTCAAACAGAAACTTTTGAAGAGAATCAAATCACAGACTAGGAATTTGGCAACCAAAAGAGCAAAAATCTCCAGACTTCGACATCAGTTATCAGTGTCACATGAAAATTTTGGTATGAAATTTAAATCTGAAGAAGCTGCCTGATTCTTCAAAATGCAGAGTCATCAAAGGAGAATGCCTTGGACCAAGAAAGAGAAGAAATTTTCAGCTTCCCTGTACCTTCGTTCTCCATCAGCATATCGGTATTTGCGCAACCTATTTATCCTGCCAGCTGAAAGAACCATTAGGCAATGGTTGTCAACAAAGAAATGTTTCCAGACAGGGTTCAACAAAACATTGTTTGAAAAAATTAAAGTGAAAGTACAAAGTATGAATCCAATGGAAAAGTCATGTGTTTTATTGTTTGATGAAATGGCAATCAAGCAGTGCCTTGAATATTCAACCACCTACGATCTTATTGAAGGATATGAAGATATTGGCAACCTTGGCCGTGACAAGGAACTGGCCAAAGAAGCCACTGTTTTCATGGTGAGGGGTCTATATTATCAGTGGAAACTACCCATTGGTTATTTTGTTTCCAAGAAAGGACTTATGGGAAATCAGACAAAAATCATTATTAATGACTGTATCAACAATTTGATAGATGCTGGCCTGGATGTGCGTGCAACGGTTTGTGATCAGTCTACAACCAATGTGAGAGCTTATAAGACATTAGGCATCACTATTGAAACCCCCTTCTTCCTAACAAATCGTGGTCACAAAATTGTGGCTTTTTTTGATGCACCTCATCTTGTGAAATCTTTGAGAAATAATCTCATGAGTCATGATTTTTCAATTAGAGATGAGATTATTTCATTTCGTGATGTGAGAGAGCTCTTTAAAATTGATAGCCAGAGTGGGAGTACAAGAGCAGCCCCACAACTAACACCTGCACACATTTGGCCTGACCCTTTTCAAAAGATGTCTGTGCCACTTGCTGTACAGATATTCAGTCACACAACAGCAGCTGCTTTGAAGACTGTCCATGGTACTGGGCAATTAAGGAGCAGCTCAGCTTTATCAACAGCCAAGTTCCTGAGTCAGATGAACGCAACTTTTGATGCTATGAATAGCAGGACAAAGTATTCAAAAAATCCAGATGCATGTGCACTGGATAGAAACAATATGCACATTTCGGAGATATTCACAAAATCAAAAGAGATATTCACGAGACTGAAGAAAAAAGATGCAACTGTCCCAAGACCTCCTTGCTTTGATGGTTTTCTATTGAACTTCAATGCATATAGCGAATTGCTATCAACTGAGAACTGTCAATATCTACTCACTGCAAGACTCAATCAGGACCCTCTTGAGAATTTTTTTTCTGCAGTGAGGCAAAGAGGTGGGTGGAATAGAAATCCATCTGTCAGGATGCTCCGAGCAACAATGAGAATTCTCACCATTCAACAATTATTGGAGCCTCCCAAAACCACTTCATATAACCCTGATCAAGATATCCTCCTAGATTTGGGTGAAGAATGGGAAGAGGAGAAAGTTCCAATGATGCAGACCTATGACAAATCGTCAGTTTCATCAGAGGCAGAAGAGAATGAAGAGGAACCCACATTGACATCGGATGATTTTAATGTAGTCACTCTGGAACAATGCTCTGCTGCATATTTTGCAGGTTACATCGTTCAGAGCTACAGAAGAAAATTCAAATGTAGTGACTGCCATGAAATAATGTGCAACAGTGAGACCCAACTCACTAACAAAAAGGAACTGCTGATATTGAACAGAACATTTTCAAACATCAATGTTACTGAGATGAGTGGATTGGTAGCTCCTTCAGTGAGAATTATGTCAGTAGTCGAGCAGGCATTGAAAGTTTTCAATAGAATATTTAAAAAAATAGCTCACAAAAGAAACGTTTTGAAAAAACTGATCAATGAAACAAAAAAAGTTGTATCAGTTGAATCACTCACTTGCCCACAATGTGCTGAACGGGGAAAATTCATTCTACAGCACCTGTTCAGAGTACTTGTGCACAAACAGTGCAAGTGGGTCTCAAGTGAAGTTAAAAAATCTGGTGTGGTACACTCACACAACTTTCCTTGCTCATTGAACTATTTAAAATTTTACATCTATTTTCGCTTAAAAACCTTTCCCCTTATTTTGATCAAATATTTCTCTTGTAAAAAAAACATCCACGGAACAAAGTGCCCGTTTTTTAACCCTACCTTAAAATTTCCAATATAGTTCGCTAAATAAACCTAAGCTTCAATATCAAACGAGAATAATTTAGGAGAAAAACATAATGACGATTGACGGCAACATATTTGCAACTACGATCAGACTACTGTATATGTGTATATACAATTGTTTTCAGAGTACTTTTTCCTTTATGTAAATAATTATTGTGAAATTCGATGTTTTTTTTAAATTCGTCAAAACAGCTGTTCTACAGATGAAATATCTTGACTATGACTGTGTTCTTTTTATAAACTGCTCTACCTACCCACGGTATATGGAAGAAGAAAAAGTAAAAACCGTGTTCCAAAGGTTACAAAGTCCATTTCTCAAGGATTGGGTGGACCCCCATTAGTACCCCAGGAAAAAGACTCATGACAGTTGATAGAGCTAATAAATAACTATACAGGGTATGGATTTGAAAAAAATCGTTGGAGCCGTTTTTGAGAAAATCGTGAAAAACATGGTTTTTTAGTAACTGTCATTTTTCTCAAGAATATTACGGAGCTCCTGCAATTTTCACAGAAATGAGACTCATGTCCGTTGATAGGGCTTATAATAGCTATCCATGGTATAATTTGAAGAAAATCGTTAGAGCCGTTTTCGAGAAAACCGTGAAAAACATGGCTTTTTAGTCATTATCCGCCATTTTTCTCAAGAATATTACGGAGCTCCTGAAATTTTCCCAGAAATGAAACTCATGCCAGTTGATAGGGCTTATGAATATCTATCTATGGTATAAATTTGAAGAAAATCGTTGGAGCCGTTTTCGAGAAAACCGTGAAAAACATGGTTTTTTAGTCATTATCCGCCATTTTTCTCAATAATATTACAGAGCTCCTGAAATTTTCCCTGAGATGAGACTCATTTCAGTTGATAGGGCTTATAAATAGCTATCCATGGTATAAATTTGAAGAAAATCGTTAGAGCCATTTTCGAGAAAAACAAAAAAACATGGTTTTTTAGTAATTATCCGCCATTTTTTCCGCCATCTTGAATTGAATTTTATTGAATTTCTTACTGTCGGATCCTCATGGTATATGGACCTTAAGTTTAAAATTTCAAGTCAATCGGTTAATTAGGAATGGAGTTATCGTGTTCACAGACATACACACACACACACATACACACACACACACATACACACACACAGACCAATACCCAAAAATCATGTTTTTGGACTCAGGGGACCTTGAAACGTATAGAAAACTTGAAATTGGGGTACCTAATTTTTTTGAAAAGCAATACTTTCCTTACCATGGTAGTAGGGCAAGGAAAGTAAAAAACTGCTCAGGCTAAACTGAGAATTTTGAGGCATATACAGGGTGTTTCAGAAGTAGTGTCGAGAATTTTAGGGTATTGTACCTGGATGCTAGGAGACTACAAATGTCATATTTGAAGTGTCCAAAACTCAGCGGTTATCCTTATAGCTGCCATTTTGTTTTTTTCACTTAAAAATTTTCATCTCAAGAACGAAATGTTGTATTGATCTGAAATTTGGCATGAATATTTATGCTATAAAGTAAAGACTCAACTATAAAAAATAAAAAAAAAATTTTTCGTTGAAATTTTTCAAAATGGCGGCCATTTTAAATTTTTGATGGCGAATATCTCGAAAACCATCCATTTTACAGAAAATTTACAAGAGACAAAAAGTTAGCAAATTTTTTCACGATTCCAATGATACCTAATTTATTAAGATTGGTCGAAGAATAACAGAGAAATTAATTTTTTTCGTACTGCATGCATGACCACTTTTCACCATTTAAAGATCAATATTAATTTTTTTTATAATTTCATGAAAACCGTTCTTATTACAGAAATATACAAGAATAACTTTCCTCCAATTTTATTTTACATTGAAAAATATTAATTTCACTCAAATCGGTTCACTGATACTAATGCAGCAATTGCTCAAAATGCCGTCCTTCAACTTGATTACACAGTCTGCACCTTTCAATCATGGACCGTCGAACTGCTATAAAAGCATTTTCATCATCTTGAATGGCACCTGCTGCAGCAACCACTCTTGCCACAAGGTCTTCTTCGTTTTCTACTGGCGTGCTGTAAACAAGGTCTTTCATATGGCCCCAGAAAAAAAATCTAAAGGGTTGAGGTCAGGTGAACGTGCGGGCCACGGTACTGGTCCACCCCGCCCAATCCACCGCTGACGATAGGTCATGTTCAGAAAGTCCGTAACAACATTTCCGAAATGAGCAGGGGCACCATCATGTTGAAACCAAATATTATATCTGTTTGCAAGAGGCACATCTTCCAAAAGTTCTGGTAGTATGTCTCTTAAAAAAGTAATGTACGTGGGAGAATTCAGACGATTAGGAAGAATGTATGGTCCAATCACGCGATTACCTAAGATACCCGTCCAAACATTCAGCGAAAATCTATGCTGATAACCACGCACTTTGACCTCATGAGGATTGTCTAAGGCCCAGACGTGACTGTTGCGAGAGTTGAAGATTCCTTCTCTTGTAAAGCTGGACTCATCGGTAAATAACACATTTTCTAGAAAATTTGGTTGGATAATGTCTTGCTGAAGAAACCAACGGGCACAGTTTACTCTTGGCTCATAGTCGCGTTCAACCAATGAGTGAACTTTTTGAAAGCGGAAGGGGTGAAGTCTTTCCTTGTTTAGTACACGCCACACAGAAGAAGCACTTGAATTGATTTGCTTTGCAACTGCTCTCGTACTCGTTCTAGGATTGAAATCGAATTTCTGCAATACTTCCTCTTCAAAAGCAACATTTCGAACTGCTCGAGGCCTACCAGCAATTACCCTGTTCCGTTCAAATGAACCAACTTCTCTCAGCCGATTGTGAGTTCTTGTGAACACCTTGTCGGAAGGGAGACGGCGGTTTGGAAATGCAGCTGCATACATTCTTCTTGCTTCGGTCGCATTGCCAAGAGCTGCTCCATACATGAAGTGAATATCGGTGTACTCCAGCGAACTAAATTCCATTACAATAATTAAATATTTGTGTAGAAGCAACGTAAGAAAATATTGAAACTGGAAATTTAAGATAGAAATAAGACCTAGGAAACGTGAGACTAAGAAATAGGAAG
Source organism: Nilaparvata lugens (assembly GCF_014356525.2). Taxonomy (NCBI): domain Eukaryota; kingdom Metazoa; phylum Arthropoda; class Insecta; order Hemiptera; family Delphacidae; genus Nilaparvata; species Nilaparvata lugens. The sequence goes on along the minus strand of NC_052504.1, from coordinate 47,420,559 downwards.
CACTACATCTGGTTCTTTACTTTTAATGAAACAACAATACTTTTACAAGACAACATTATCATCTGAAAACCATTGTAAAATCATCTGTTTGCCCATATGGAGCCATACCGAGTTTCAAAGCTTCATCTTAAATACATCTGGAATTAAAAAATTAATATTGATCTTTAAATGGTGAAAAGTGGTCATGCATGCAGTAGGAAAAAAATTAATTTCTCTGTTATTCTTCGACCAATCTTAATAAATTAGGTATCATTGGAATCGTGAAAAAATTTGCTAACTTTTTTGTCTCTTGTAAATTTTCTGTAAAATGGACGGTTTTCGAGATATTCGCCATCAAAAATTTAAAATGGCCGCCATTTTGAAAAATTTCAACGAAAAATTTTTTTTTTATTTTTTATAGTTGAGTCTTTATAGCATAAATATTCATGCCAAATTTCAGATCAATACAACATTTCGTTCTTGAGATAAAAATTTTTAAGTGAAAAAAACAAAATGGCAGCTATAAGGATAACCGCTGAGTTTTGGACACTTCAAATATGACATTTGTAGTCTCCTAGCATCCAGGTACAATACCCTAAAATTCTCGACACTACTTCTGAAACACCCTGTATAATGTTTAGTATAGATTGTAGTGTACAGTTTTTTTTATAAAGTATTGATTTAGTATAGTTCAGAGATCAGTCTCATATCACTATTACATTTTATTAGTTTGAATGATTTTAAGAACATTTCCCATGAAAATTGAATCGTCCATGGATTGATAATAATGAGTAGAAAATGTAATTTCTACATTTGTATTTCTACATTTCAATTTCAGCATTGGAAAGTCAAGAGAAATACTGTAGTTCAATATTAAATTTTCTTCACCTCTAGAGCTGCTTTCATCCATAGTAACCTGTTATCCATTTGTCATTTTATATGTAGAAATTTATGCAACAATAAATATTTCAACTGAAAATAATTTTAAAAACTTCAAGTTGCTCCAAGCACCATATTATTTTATGGTTTGTATAATATTTTTGTAGAGACTTTTGTAGAAGTGAAAATCGAAAAGACCTACTGTAACTCTATTTCTGACTTTTTAAAATATGTAAACTGAATTTTGGTTGCAGAGACAAGGTTCATTATAATTTATGACTCAATTAAATAATAAATTCAAAAATTTTGCAATTTTTTTCATTTGTTTATCACCAACTATCTATTTGCTAACATTTACTTTACAAGTAAGTTTGCATATGAATTTTATCACAAACTCTACTTAATCTGGGAAGCAATTAATTCCAATAATAGAATATGAGGTAAAACAGTTGCATCTATAATTTGAGAGCAGCTTTGCATTTTATTTCAAATAGATTACTTGTTTGATGATCACTGGTTTATTCATTCAAAAAAGTTGGAGATCACATTGAAAACACTGTTAATTAATGTTGAGATTCAAAGTCTCGCTGCTTTCTCTAAATCTATAGTGTACAGTCATTATTAATTAATTAACATTATAATATTATAATATTTATGTATGATAGTTATATTAAAGTCAAATCAATTCTAGTAAGACCGCATTGCCTAGATCAGATCATGATTGTTCATGTAAAGAACTCTGAACAAATGGCAATTATAGTAATCATCATTAGTGAGCCAAGTTTTATCAACTTGGGCCTCTCTGTCACACAATTAATTCCCACTCACTCACACCTTCTCACAACATGCTGTGTTCAGTCATTGACAGAGAATCTTGTCAAACAAGTCGCTCTCTGTTTCACACTTCATTCCTACTCGCTCACACCAACTCACGCGTTCGAGCAGTTACTGCATGGTGCTGCCCTCTGCGATTGATGTTGGTTGTCGGCTGTGTGTGGTTTTCTGGGGGGCGATGTCAGTATACACCACCGTCAAAGTCAGACACATCCATCCTAGCACTGAAATTTAGTCTTGTTTTGGCGGTGGCTACTTTTGTCGTTCTTGTGCTGAAAAAGAAGTGTCTTGTTTTGGCGGGCCGAGTCCGTGACTAATTTCTCTACCTGGAAAACAGTCTCTGGTTGTCGCTATCAGCTTTTGTCGCTTATGTCAGGTAAGCTGGCAGAAAAGCTAGGAAATAAACTGGTTTGAATTTTGGCACAGACTGTACTTTCTTGGAAAAATTCTGTTTATAACTTAGTGTGACTGTAGAAGTGTGTGTGTGACCACCATCAGACAATACTCCTGCGTGACATTGTCTCTTATCTCAACCTTATTTAGTTATATTACTTACTCTCTCATTCTCTATCTCTCTCTCTCTCTCACTCACCCTCTCTCTATCACTCCTGCGCCTTTCTATCACTCTCTCTCTCTGTCTCACACACACACACACATACACTCTCACTCATTCTCTCTTTCTCTCTCCTCTCTCTCTCTCTCACCCGGTTGTGTGCTAATGCTCTCCTTTCTTCAAAACCCCACAGGGTTTTGTTATTATTTCATACAATGCTTCAGACATATTATCTTCAACCTATCTTGAATTTGACTTTCCCATGCCTAGATTTGTAAATTTTTTTGTGTCAATAATATTCATTACTATCAACTCTTGCTTGTAATATTGTGAATTCCCCCATTCCACTGAGTAGGATTGTATAATATGGTTAATGTAGCATCGTACTGGAAGGTTGATGGTTGAATGTGAGAGAGGGTCGCTGGCGTACGGTGTCGATGGATGAGATAGTCGCTGTCCACTCCTGTCAGGTTCTGGGTGTGTTGGAGGACTAAGGTGGCGCGTACCCGTTTTCTGGCGCAGTCAAGTTTAAGTTATGTTCGGATTGGCAGCCGGTCTTTGTATTTTATTTGTTTTATCGTATGTCTGGACAGATATATTATGTATTTACTAGGGATGGGTATCGAAACATCGATGTTTAAGTTTCAACATCAAACATCAATGTTTCTAACATCGATGTTTACTGTTCAATGTTTTTCACTTATGGATGGTTTTACCTAGACATCAGTCAACTGATGTTTTTCCCCAACTAAAAGGACTTTTTCAATCAGGCTCTCTGTATTTTTATGTGAGTCTGATGGATACTCTTGAAGATTTACATATCCTCTGTGGCCCTTGTCAAGGTTAGAAACTTAGGAAGAATGAGTTTTTTCTTATTACAAGTGCTTTCCTTAACATACGTTTAACACCAATAATTAGTCTAACTCTGGAATAGAGGTCCTCGTATTGTAAGGAGTGTAGATATCCATATAGAAAACGTTATTAATTTTTATTTCCTAAATAAAACCATCAGGTATTGAATGAATACGATATGAGTAACAATGATTGCTAAAATTAGCTTAGGATGAAATTCCAAGACAGAACCTTCGAGGATATCCCGAGAGGTTTCTGACATAACTATGAAGATGATAAATCTTGTAAACTATAATAGAGTTGATGTATCTCTCTAGTCACAACCCGACTTCAATTATTCGAAAGACTGTTACTTGAATACCACAAGTCCAAAATTGCTGTAATTCCAGTTAGTAACTGTTAAAATATTGGAACAATAGCTCCAGATAAAATTGTAGTCACTTTGTTGTTTTGTTTTGGAAGTTTTTTGTACTTTCAAGTATTTCGAGATTTATGAAAAAAATATATCAATAAATCAATCAACTTCCAAAATAATTGAGTCATACTCAATAAAACTAATACTCTGTAAGCTTATTAACAGAAGTGATGTGGGTTCAATCAAATTGATCTCACCCTGTTTTATCATTTTTATTTTAGAAGTGTAAAGTATCATATACTGTACATTATATCATTTTCACTTGATTAATACTAATAAAAATCTATTCATCCATCGTTTCTGACATGTCTTCAAGTTCATTCAAAATTATTTCATCATTCTCATCATCCATTAAAAAAGTAATATTATTATTCATTCAACTTTATTCTCTTTACAAAATTTTGACAAAAGAAGAATACCGTATTAATTTCTTCTATACTAAACAAATATTCAAATCTATAAAACAATATTTTAGAATATTGGATTTTCTTTTTTAAATTCGATTAATATCAATCTCCATTGGTAAACGTCAAGTCTGATTACCTATAACTACAAACAATTTTTAAACGTTCAGTTTGGCTGCTGCCAATCAATAATATTCCTTTATTGTTAACTACTTTTCAAAAGCTCTGTCCCTTTCTTTTACATGTACATAAAAAAGGAAATTGATTTCACTATCAGAGTTACTCTAAGGATATAATAGTCTTCATAGTATCATCCGTAAAATGTACAGCGATACGTCGATGTTTAAAAACATTGATGTTTACTGTTCGATGTTTTTCACTTATTGATGTTAAGGTGAAAAAACATTGATGTTCAAAGCATCGATGTTTTGTCTTTCGATACCCATCCCTAGTATTTACTGTAATTTTATGTACCCTGAAAAGCAAGGTTTTGATGATTAATATCCAAATATTTAGAGTTATATCTGAATTCGAATTTGTTAGCTCAACTGAATACTATTCCATGAACCATCGTTGCAGTTTGAACATTTTTCTGAAGTTAGTTAGGAAGATATTTCCTGTCCTGGGGTTTGTGTTCCATCTTTCCAATTTCCCATCCTATGTCTTTGCAAATACCATAAGTAATAATCAATTACCAAAAAACAAACGTTCCACACAGTGAATGATTCATTTATTATTTGCATACTACATGAAGTACCATTGTTATGCTCACATTTAGCCCTTTCAATTTTGATATTATTTTTGAAAACCCATTTTCATACAGCCCACTTTTGAATTTAACAATCAAACATTTTGATCCTTGGTCTAGGATTAATAATCATCAAATTAATGATTTCGATGCATTAAAACCTTGCTTTTCTATCAGTACCTCGTTTCTCTTAGTCCTGTTTATGCAGGCGAGTACAACTTTGTGCAAGGTTTGCTCAAGGTCATAACATATGACAATCATTATCTCTGCTTGTGGTATGACAATCATTAAGTGCTTACCGGTGTTTTCAGCAACTTCCAATAAATATTACTGTAGGTATTGTTTTTATGTTCAAAGAATATGTTCTTCACTTAATTGATTTAAAATATAGAAACATCAACTTGGATGTTTTTTCTTATTGTTGAATTGTACATAGTATTTGATTTTACATTTGTTTTAATTGATGTAGCATCATTCCGATGGCCATCAGTTGTTCAAGTTTATGGGATCTACTATCTACTTGTCAATTTTGTTTATGACTTTTATAGCATCAATTTGGGTGGCTACAAGTGTTTGTGAAAATTGTCAAATTATTTATTGTATTTGTAAAATTTGTGGGTGGTTGGGTGAAACCAGATTCAATTTGTACTTTGTTTATTTTTTGTTTGTTGTGTCTTTTCTGTGTGTCAATATGTCAGAGAAGATGGAGAAGGCCCTGAGAGTTCTTAAAGCAAGGAAAACCCAGCTATTTTCGAGAATTCAACGCTTGTATGACTTATCTAAAGGCATCGAAGATAAGAAAGTGGCCGAACAGTTTATTGTTTTAGTTGAAAATCTCCCGAAAACATTAGAGGATTTTGAAAATTGCGTTCTAAGAATTCAAGAGTTAATTGAAATACAAGAGGATTATGAGCCTTTATTCACCAATGCTCATCTTGATTTGGTGGCACTCATTTAACAAGCATGTAACAAATTTAACAAATCATCTAGACCCAAAACAGTCATGGTTTGACTGACAACAGACAATGGTTTTTCAAGTAACATCTAGTGATATTCAAAATGAACTAATAACAATTATAAGTGACATTGTAAATGAAGAAATTCAAGGAGAGATAAAAAACACAAGCTTTGTTACTATAATGCTAGATGAAACTTCTGACATGAGAAAAAATTGCAGCTGTCTACAATTCTGAGATTTGTGCATGAAAATGAGTTCATTGAGGAGCGGTTCATTGGATTTACCAATGTTAGTGCTAATTGTTCCGTGGATTGACTGTTAGCTCATGTTAAAAGATCTGTAGAAACTTACAACTCTGCTGATAAATTTGTGGCTCAAACATACGATGGAGCAGCCATTGTCAGGTCACTTGACAGGTCTTCAGAAAAAAGATTGTTCCTGACTGCCCTTTTCACACATTGCTACGCACATGATATCAACCTTGTACTATCATTAGGGATGATTGAGATTCTTGAGTTGAATGTATTTCTATCTTCTATCAATGGGATATCAACATTCTCCTCGCATTCTTCAAAAATATAATTTGTGGTTCAACAATATTTGAAGAAGTCTATACTATCCTTCACACCCACCAGGTGGTATTTCACATCTCGACTTGCACTATTGAAACTCACAGAGTAGAGAGCTTTTTTTCAATAGTATCAATGAAAACGGAAATTATGAGTGGAAAGGAGCAGATAGATGCACTGCTATGGGATTTATTCCGTATCTTGAAAGTTTACAGACTGTGTTTCTTCTAAACACATTTTTGCCATTATTTTCACGAACTAATGTGATCTAAAATGTTTGCAAAGTGAGCAAGCGGACATAATGACATGTTTGAATGTGATAAGAGACTTTGAAAATGAGCTAAAATCTTATCGGAAAGGGGTAATCAATTGCAAAGATTGCAAGAAAAAGAAAACTAAAAGAAATGATATACTATGTGAGCAATGCAAAACAGTAGGTTTCAAATCAGTGTGGGGATAAAACTGTATCCACCGTGGACCAACCCCCCAATACTGGAAATAATACCAAGGAAGAGTATTTATCTCTTGAACAAAAATACAGGAGGCTGTATTATTCAATTGTTGATAATTTAATTGGACACATCCAAGCTCAATTTTCAACATTGGTAAGCTCAAGATTTTTTGAACTTCTGAATTACTAGACCTTTGAACATTATCCCACTCCAGATATGTTTCCTGACACTCTATTTGTTTGTTGAAACAACTCTATCCTATTTTTTTCTATTTTCAAGGTGTTCAACCCTACTTCTCTCTCTCTCTCTTATTTATCTTTCTATTTCGCCTTTCCCACCCGTTCCTGACATTACGTAATTTGCGATAGGGGTGAAGAACAATGGTACAATTGTATTCCACTATTCTACGACTCAGTGCACGACCAGACGTTCTGCTGTACTGCTGTACGCAATGCCGGCTCCGTGAGCTAGCTCGATACCAGTGCTGCCTCTACTCTTCTTCAACGAGACCGTGCCGTCTACGTGGAGACCCTTGCCGTCTCAAACGTCCACCACTGACGACGTTATTTGGGCCCTGAAAATCCCTCACCAGACAAAAAAGTGAGTGCCAAATTTCCTTCCCTTCACCGAAGGGAAGGAAAGCTTGTTACCGAAATCTTTTAGTTTTTTTATAGTCTTCAATATCTAACACAAGGACTGAAAAGTAAATTGGTAGTGATCTATTGACTGTACTTTAGTATTTCAAAAGAGATCTCAAGTTTAATTGACACAATTCATGAAACGAGAAAGCTTGGATTCATCATTTAAAGAGGTGTTCCCACTGGCGAATTTGACCTGCACAATTCCAGCAACCACAAGATTCGTGGAGCGCAGTTTTTCTGCACTCAAAAAGATCCACACCTATAAAAGATCCAGCCAGAAGAACGATTGAGTAATCTTGCTCTAATGTCGATAGAGAAGGAGCTATTGGAGTCTTTGAGAGAGAAGGATGACTTCTTCAATGTAGTCATACAGAAATTCGCAGCCAAAACCAGGAGGGCCAAGTTCCTGTATAAATAATGTAGGATTTTGAATAGTAAACAACTTATACTATTTATGTCATCTTGCTTAATAACTAATCGTCTAAAACGAAACATTTTTATCTTTTAAGTAGGGGAGGGTGGTGCAGCTTTCATTCAAACTTTCAACTGAATTGTTCCTGGAGATGACAGAACGAAAAAGTCATGAAGATTATGGACGTGAAGAGAATGCTGAGAAATTATTTGAAGACCATGGATGTGACAAGGATGCTGAGAAATTATTTGAAGACCATGGATGTGACAAAAATGCTGATATACTATTAGGGCCGGTTTTCAAGCTTGGGATTTGGCTAAGTTCTGGACTTTACACAGCTGGAGTCAGATAATTGGCTTTCCAAAACAGGGCATAGTCGCAGTTTTCATTTTCTCATCTCTATAATTGGAAACGTTTTTACATTACAAAATTTATCATACCTGAATAATTCAAAATAGCTGAAGCTTTAAACTATTTCCCAGAACATTTAAATTGTTTAATTTGAATATACTACAGCAACTCATGAATAAACTCAGAATATACTATTGCATCAGAAGATGAAGATAGTATTTTTGAACGTGATGATGGTGACAAGGATCCTGATTTTGTTTCAGAAGAGAGTAAACCTTCAGACTTTGAAAGTGTGGATGAAAATCCTTTTCCAAAATCTGAACCTGTACCAGATCGACAACAGAACGTCGCAACTCTAGTAGGGAAAAATTTCCATAGATTGAGGTTAAATGAGCCAGTTCGAAGGGGAAGTCCACTAGCCAGAAATTTGAATGTTTATATTCCTGGAGCTAAAGGAATTGTTACAGAGGTGAAAAATCCATTGGATTAATGGGAGAGAAAAATTATTAAGTAAATTGTAGATGAAATTGTGAGTGTAAACACAATAAATTATTGTGTAAATTGAGTTTCACTAACTTATAATATTGTCTATGCCTACGAGTGATACTTGCAGCACTTGCGATTCTGATGAAGCTAATTCTGAAAATTCTCAACTACAATGCTGCCTACCATGTTATGAGAACACTGACAGGGAGAAGGCCAAGAATGAATCAAATATATATTATGATATAGATATTCAATGACATTTCTGAACTTTCAACTTTCAAGGAATTCTAAAGCAGTGGTTTTACAATTATTTTGGAATGCGCATCGTCAATAAATCTAGCAATCTAGCTAGCTTTTGTACCTGGACTGAGGCTTTTGTTAGTAGAGGGAGCAAAGAAATTTGCAGCTCATATCATACTTCTTTAGAATTTGACAATGAGGTCGAATCATAAGATGATCTCATATGCAGTGACTCCGCAGCAGGTCAAAACAACAATTTTATTATTAGATTCGGACCAAGAATTTGGCTGAATAGAAAACATGAGAATATTTATCCACCAGAAGTTTACCGCAAATAATTAGAAACTCATATAGAAGGAATTGACTTATTGATATGACTGAATATTTTCGTGCATGGGATGAGCTTCAGTTGAGTTACAATCGAAAATGAAAAAATAAATAAAGGTTGTATTAAACATGAGGAATTACGATTCAAAGATGGCATAAAAAATGAAATAGGTTGGGAGAAAATTGCTCAAATCTATTCAATATAATATCAGTTCACACCTTTCAAATCACTGCGCAATAAGAATTCGACTTAATGTGCCATTGATATTATCATTCCATTTTAGAGAACTCCTTAATTTAGGCACTTGCAAGTTTAGTGTGAATTTGAATGGCTTATTGAATTGCAATATTAATTTTTTTTAATGACTTCGAGAGAGTGTTATTATATTATTATACACTTCCAATTTGAATCATTAGAAAATAATTATAAAATATTGAAGAGTATAAAAATGTTTCTCTTTACAGAAGCAAGCATTCAATGTACCTATATTTTCTATATTTACCATTTCTTCATTATTATTGTATCGTCACCTAAAGACATCATTGTTGACTTAGATTTACGTGTTTAATCCCGTGTATTGCTACAAAGAGACCCACTTATAATTAACTTAGGTTATTGTTCACAGATTTCCAATTTATTGGATTGAGAAAATCCAAAAAGCAATAACAATATTCTAGATGTAGTGTGGAAAACTAGATAATAAAAATTAATCTTAATTCAGAAACCATTGCAAGGAGCCTTAACACTATACAACCTTATATACTGTACTATACCTAACACAACTTAAAACATATTAGAGCTACAGCGCTCAATATAAGTTACAATTCAAATTAAAACGATGACTACGAGTACGAGGGACTAATAACAATAAGCTATCCATAATAACAAGGTTTTGATCGCAAATGAATCACTGTTTTTCAGACTGATGTCACCTAACCGACTTTGAATTCTTTTGTTTAAGTTTATCCTTACTGTTTTTTGAGTAGCCTGTACTAGATTTATTTTCTTCACTACACAGACACCATGGAGTCATAGTGCGATTACACTTCAATGCCACATTAATGACATCAACTGAAGCCGTATTGATGGTCAATTTATACTTTGATTGTATTATATACTTAACATCGTTCAATCCAGTCATCCGGTCCCGACGACGCGTTACCTCTCTCTGGTTGTAGCATTTCGCCATGTCTCTTTTTCTCCAAACGCGATCATGCATGTGCCTGAAATTGCAAATAGAACATTTCAGCCGATCATGTATTATTAAATGCAAGCATGTGTAACAAGCGCTCCGCAAGGGTCTGTGACAAACAAAAATAGAATGAATTAGTTTTATAGTTCCATGCTGGAAATTGAAAGTACAGAGTGTTCAATTTAAAACAGAACCCAACTTTTAGTTCAGTGTGAGTAAAAATTTATTGACGAACACTTACTTGTATTACGAAATTACAGTAGATTTTGAAAATGTTGTCCAACCATTTAAATGTACTTTCACCTAGTTCCTGGCCTCTCTTTTCAGCTTTTCTTTGTCTATTTCATGAATAGCATGAGTAATGTTTGTCTTCAATTCCTGTAGAGTATGAGGATTGCTCCTGTAAACAATCTCTTCCAAGTAGCTCCACAGAAAGAAGTCAAGGCTAGACGGATCAGAGGATCGTGGTGGTCACAATCCTGTTGAGATGATCCTTACATCAAAAACTTTCTGTAGCAAATTCCTGTGACAACATTCAAACGTCAATGCTTTTACCTTCACTAGTTCAACTGTTATGCACAAGGTAGCCATCCCTACCCCAACTCCAGTCATACCAACATTGGAAAAAGTATTTTGCCCGTTTCACACAGATATATTATGGATTTTCCAAAATGAATACTTTTAGTATAAATTAATGAGCAACGGGTTCTGTTCTTAATGAACACTCTATATTATCCCATCAAATTTACTTGAAAATAATAATGGAAAAATTAATTGCAAAAATGAAACAAGTATTTATTATTTCGTAGATAATCTTTATTGAATTTTAGAATTCTCAGAAAAAAATAAATGAATGACTGAAGTTGGACATAAACACACAATGTTTGATTGATGAGTCCCGCTCGCTGCTCGCTCGCTACCCCAACACCAAAACATCTGGTCTGTAATGATACTATTTTATTGGGCTTTCATCGTTACGTACACTTTGAATAAATTGGTTTTAATCATTGAAATAGAATCAATTGATTAATAAAAATGAAAATTGGTCTATAAACGTCCTCGTTAAATTAAGAGTTTTTATCAAATTCAAAATATCAAGTAAATTAGTTCGGACGTTCAGAAGTGATGATGCGTCACTATCACATACTTGCGTCACATGTATTTCCTATCAAGTAGGTACAAGTCATTTTCAATTATTTGTTTTATTTATGGTATAGATAGAAATAGATATGTATAATCTATTTTCAATATGAAATGATTCTAATAATATTGGTAGAATATGGTAATTAATAAAGGAGTTACAGAGCGATCGGACAGAAGTGAGAAGCAAACAACTAGTGGATGACCTCCACAAAGACTTGAATCTGTTAGTGGAGAGTGAGTTCTTTCAAGATTAGGTTCTCATGTTTTGTACATATTATAATTAAAACTATTATAATTGAATTTATAAACATTCTTCAACAAATCAAAGAATAATGTGCACACAAAAAAACCTTACTAGATATAAGTATATACAGACATATAATGAATAGTAGCTTAATGGCTATAGTACTCATTAGAAATGACAAATTCACTATGGGTTTAAGTTCTGAATGTATAGGCGGATTGAATCAGTTGCTCTGCAGCATCCCTGCCAATTTCTAATAACCATCTACTCAAATATTGCTTATAGGTGGTGATACTGTAATTTTCCGACTGTTTTAAATGATTGGGAACGTTTCTATAAGATATATGACAAATTTATTTACTATTATATTTCAAGCACTTATGTATGAGTTGGGTATGGGCAATACTAAAGTTAATTAGATTTCTTGTATTATGAGTATTAACTAGATTATTGAAAATGAAGTGTTTGTTGTGGTATATGTAATTCATTAAAACTTGTATATAGAGCTGTCTAATATTAAAAACTTGGAACTCTTGGTGAAAAAGATTATATGGGTAGCGATAGTCTTGCCTGAGATATGTATTGATGATTGCTCGCTGTGCGACCGCCACCGGCTCCAAGACAAACGAGGAGGCTCCACCCCAAGCTATGATACCATACATAAGAACTGACTAGATATATGCGTAGTACGCCCCCCGCAGTTAATGTAGAGGGAGGACCTCTCTTAAGGCATCTCTTAAGACTGTCTGAAAGCATATATCAATTTGCACAGTCGCTGCTTGAGTGAAACAGCCTGTGGAGCCCAGCTTAATTTGTGATCAATCAGAACGCCAAGGTACCTGTACTGCTCCACTCGCTGCAATACCCCACAATCATTGCCCAGTCACTATATAGATTGGTGCATGCAATTTATATTGTAGTTCTGATTTTTTAATATATTATTTGAGTACATAAGAGAAGTCCAGAACCAATTTCTTCATGCAAAATTTTCTAGTGTGTAATATTACATTTTTTCTCGATTAAAATCGAATCTTCAATTCGAGATCTATAAAACTTGATAGTAAATATCAGAGTAATCGATATGCGGACAACTTTTTAACTGAGAATTTATCGTAAATAATTGTGTTGCACATTACATGGTATCACCGAAACTGAGTTGACAGAATTAACAGATAAATAGATCATTATAAATATAGAGGATATATATAAATTTAAAATAACAGTTTCGAAATAAAGTTTTATTGAGAACAAATGTAAAATGTAAATTCTAAACTTGTGATTCATAATTTTTTGGAATTTAATAACGGTAATGTGTTCATGACGTTGACACTGGTTTTGAGGTGGGGCTTTACTCTGTACTTGTTAGGCTCTCGCTAAAAAATGGTGGCTGGCTATGTGTTCTGGTTTTGTGTTCTCTGAATATTTTTCTGTTTAAGTGAATTTTTAATGTTTTAAATTGAGTTTTGAACAGTTTTATGGTGTTCTAATTTTGTATAAAATTGTTTTGTCTGTCTACAAGCCTATAGCCATTGTTTTTCAACTATATAAATGGATAAGTATTTAGCTTGTAATGATGTTAGATGCTTAAGTGTGTAAGGTATTGTTTTGTGGATTTGTGTTGTATATTGCCAAAATTCTTCTGAAGATTATAAGTTGGTTTGCTCTGAAAACTGGATTTCTCATTCATAGGCGATATATCCATTCATAGTTTATCAATAATCTACCATTTTGGAGCCGATAACTTCCTGTAGGTTAATAGGTGTGAAATGCTATCCAACTTATTTAGGAGAAATTGGTAGCACGGCAAATGGTATGCCCTGGTGTGGGACTCAAACTACAAAATATGGTTATAAAAAATTATTGGTAGGATAGATATCTTGATGGATTATGAATGGGAGATGCTGCTGAGTGGGAAATCGGTTTGAGAAAGTTCAGGTTCTAATGAGTAAATATTTTTTATGCAGTAGCAAGATGGAGAACAATAAAAATAATGAAGTTTTATTCAGTGAAAACATTCAAAACTTAGATGAAGAATCTCAAGATTTAGACCTAACCTTAAACAATGACTCAAACGATAGTGTAGCTGTAAGTGAAAATGTTTCAAATGTAACAATTCATGAGGAAGTGGTAGAAATATCAAATGAAACAAGTATGGTAGGAGCTAAAAATGATCTAAATCTAAATGTATAGTGTTCTTAACACAAATGTTTGATAGACAAAATGCTAGGTTTGATGAGCAATGCTAAGATTGATGAGCAAAATGCTAAGATTGATAATTTGAAACAAGATTAAAGTGCTAGGTTTGATGATATGAAGCAAGAATGTACTAGTATAAGACTAGAGCAGGTTAGTATAAACCTTCTATTAAAAGATACACATGAAACATTGATAGATAATCATGAAGATGAAAACAAATTGAAGAAGGATGATAGTAGTGTTGAGATACAAGATCAATTATTTCAAATTTCAGATAATGTAGGCCTAGTTACTGTTATTGAAAAAGTAAATCCTAGTGAGATAGTAGAATTGAGTAATGTAGTAGGTAGGGAGTTGTCTTTATTGAAAGTCAACAGTAAAGAAAGTAGTATTTCCAAATTGAAAGTTAGGAAAACAGTAAATAAAGTGAATGTTTACATGAGACAGGTTTCTGTAGAGGTTAGGAACAATGTAAACAAAATGAATCTTGCTTTGTATCAAGTTGATGAATTCAACTTTCAACTAAAAATTGAAAAAGTGTATGCAAAGCATTATCTAGTGAACATGACTGACTTTTGTAAGCAAAATGGCTTTGTTGAAACAAATGAACCCATGAATAAAATCATGTTCTTGAAGAAAACAAAGCACAAAGTCACCATTGATGTGTTAGTATTCAAAGGTTGTTTCAAGTTGCTTACTTACAAGATGATAACAGTGAATCACATGATGAAAGGGTATTCTTCCCCAGCACTATGTTATGATTAGGAATCCTGTGTTATGCCAGGATTCAGAATAGCATAATCGCTACGCAGTGTATGGTAAGAATCCATAATTGTGTCTTTTTTCTTTCCTGTAGCATATTTTTCTTGGCCCTTAATCATTTCAAATTTCGATTCTTTCCTGTCTTTGTGTAATGTTCAGTAAATTTCTTCTATGATGCATATCTTAACCAATCTTGTCCATAGTCATTTAAATTTGTATTTTTGTTTCTGAAATAATTTTGGAAGTTAAAATAGTAGCTTATTTTCCTAATCTTTAAATTGTTGATAAACTTAACTTTTCTAAAATCTATCCATTGTAGTATAAATAATTGTTTGCTTGCGGTATATTTTTTCATCATATATTACATATTTTAATTATGTCTATTTTTTGTCAGGTATCATATTAGGTAATTAGGTTTTTCAGAGCAAATTATGTCCCATTTTCTCATCTTTCATTGCATATCGTGCCATAAGCCATATGTAATTAGGTTATAGTTTTCTTCTGGGCTTTTAACCCATTTTGCATTTTATATATATATATATATATATATATATATATATATATATATATATATATATATTTTTTTTTTTTTGCTGTCCAATACTTTGGATTTTTGGTAGACAAGTAGGTGTGATTCTTTTAGAGGTGTGGGCGTGAACCACATATGGCTGGACTCGATTATCTGACCTACTTGTTTGCAATATAAAAACCTTAAGACTGCAACATCAAATGTTTGTAAAAACTTTTGCATACTTTTGTTTTTGTGGTCTGATACTAGAGTCTGCTATCACATTGCCTTACAGACATCTAGGAACTCTTCACCCAGTCACAATAGTCAAAATATTTTTTCATTCACCAGTTGATTTTGTGGGAGTGATAGCTCACAGTTATAACAAATTAGAGTCATACTTGGAATCTACAAAATTCCATAGTAGTATATTTTTTTAAATATACTTCCTTATGAAAGTTTAGTACTGACATGTAGGATAGGCTCTAATTAATCTTTTTCTTCCTTGTATTATTTAGGAAATTTATTTACCCAATTTTCTTTTTCTCTTATTTGTATTTTTTAGGGAACTTATTTACCCATTATCCATCTTGATCGTCTTTGTATTGTAATCTTGAAATGGTTTGTACTTATTATACAGTTTTCAAATTCTGAAATTATTTAAAAAATAAATGGTTCAATTTAGAACATGCTGAAATTTAATCTTATGTATAAATTCTTTTGTTATAATAATAAAACTTCAAAATTTGAAAGTATTAATGAATTGTGTCGCCATATATGAGATGTTCAATATAAATGAAAGTTAACTTGAATAATGTTTTCATTAAATAAAAACGTCTTGTCATATTATTAATTGAAATGAGTTAAAGATTAAAATTTCTCTAAAGTTTTTGTAATTGATGTCTTTTTCTAAATTAAAAAAAAAAAAAACTGTTTGTTCTATAAATTTTGATATGATTGATTATCGTTTGAAATGGATGCTGGAGTGTGTGTAGAATTTTTAGTGGGGTTTGTTGATTAGAATTTTACTGGTATGTGATTGTTTTTTTGAGATGGAAACCCATTATTGCCTAAAGAAGGAATAACAGAGGTTATGACTTAGAGAGGCAGTAATGAGATAATATTTTTGTGTTAATTACTTATGTTGATTGCCATAGATGCAAAATAATGATTAATAATGATGATTGCCATAGATGCAGATGATTACTTATGAATATTGATTGCCTTTGAAGCAAAATATTATTGATGTTTTGAATGATTTCTTGTTTAATGATTGATAGTAAAGTTTTGTCATGAAATGTAGTTTGTGTTTAGAACATTGAAAAGTCGAAATAAACTATAGTATCCAACAAACGATGATTAATAATATTGAATAATTTGCTTTTCATAAAATATTTGAACAGTGAATAAATGGAAATGAAATTATTTTGACGTGACAACGTCTTATAAATTGGTTTGCCAGGAGACACTTCAAGAAACTGCGTTACGTTCCCACGTTATGCACTCACAATGAGAGCGAGTGAGAGCGTTCGTTTCGGTTCACGGTCGTCTGGAAAGAGCACGAATAGGAGCAGTGGCGAGCAACGCACGCAGCAGCAAACCCGAAGGCATTCACCTGGAGAGAGAGTGAAACGGAGCAGTCAACCTGCGCAGGCGCCGCAAGCAATCTCCTGCGACTGCGCCACTAATTCAAAATGTCAATTCAATGGTTGTCTCTCTCGCTCTTAGGTGGGCGCGGGCTAACCATGCCCGAGTGGAAGGGACGCGTGCCTCTCACTCACTCTCATTGTGAGTTATTATTTCATCCTTCTTCCTACTATACGAATGAATATTCACATTAAAATTATTTTACCACTCAAAGTCATTGTCACGTAAAACTTTCGCCCATATACCGACTTTTTTTATTAAAATTTTGTAATTGATGTCTCCAAATTTCACAATTTATGTATTGCTGACTGTATAATAAGATGTTAACAAATTTCATTTTTATATTGATTATATACTTGTAAATAATTTTCATGTGTATTAGATTGTATTGGTAGCCTAATCAAAATTTTCTTTTTAGTTTATAAGCATTTTAAGATAACAGGCATTTTAAGATTCATGTGTATTAGATTGTATTGGTAGCCTAATCAAAATTTTCTTTTTAGTTTATAAGCATTTTAAAATAACAGGTACAGCATGGACATTAACATCGAAATAATTATCACGTGAATCTCAAAATCAGCAACAAGTGAACGCCATGAAAAGTGTTAAGAACATTTGGGTGATTTTCGAACTAGTGTGACTCATTAATTGAATATCTACGCCAATATCTACACCAATAACTACGCCAATATCTACGCCAATATCAAAACCAATGCCTGCGCCAATGTTGATGCCAATGTCAATGCCAATAACTACACCGATGTCTATGCCAATGCCTGTGCCAATGTCGATGCCAACGCCAATATCTACACCAATATCTACGCTGATGCCTATGCCAATATCAACGCCAATATCTGCTCTGATGTCTACACCAATGCCAATGCCAATATCTACGTTGATGTCTACGCCAATGCCTGTGCCGATGCCAATATCTACGTTGATGTCTACGCCGATGCCTGCGCCGATGCCAATGCCTGCGCCAATGTTGATGCCAATGCCTACAACAATGCCAACGTCAATGCCGACACCAATGCATACGCCAATGACAATGCCAACGCCTATTGCTGACCATGTAACTCAAACTTCAACACTACCACATTACCTGGAGGTAATTGCCATCCATGTTCACATTCACAACTTTAAATTCAGAATAACAGTCACAGTATCATGAAAGAATTGATTCAAAAAATCCTCTCCTAAATTATTCCTGTATGCAGAACTCTAAACCTTGAAAGCTGAAAATATCAAAAAACCAAACCTTACCTAAATTAATCCTCACCTAAGTTAATCCTGTATGCAGCATCTATCTCTTTTCCAAAAAACAAATTACATTGTCATTTCAAGCCTGAAATGTACATTGTATAATTATATGATACAAAATTTATGTGACTCTGTATCGAGTTTGGTATGCAGCCGTCTACTACAAGCATGAGGCAATGCTAACTGAGATGTCACCTGTATCAAGTTTGGTATGCAGCCGTCTACTACAAACATGAGGCAATGCTAACTGAGATGTCACCTGTATCGAGTTTGGTATGCAGCCGTCTACTACAAGCATGAGGCAATGCTAACTGAGATGTCACCTGTATCGAGTTTGGTATGCATCAGTCAACTACAAGTATCAGCCCAACACTACGAGTATTTGGATCAGCCCAACACTGATGTCATCACACTGGAGTCACACTAAACTGAAATTCATACTGAGTGCCTTAACGGACTGTTTTCCAAAATTTGCATTTAAAATCAACTGCGTCAATAGTGAAAAAAATGTACATTTTTTGATTTATTGGAATTTTATGTGAAAATTAAATGTAACAATTCATCAATTCATTCCCGTGTTATCGGATGGGCACGTTAAACTGTCGGTCCCGGCTGAAGTATGACAGTCGTAAGGCCCATTGACGGCTTAAATTATATATTCAGGCGGTGGAACATTCCCGAAAGGGAACTCCCCACCAACAAAAGCCATACGAATTTATTTTTATTTAATTCATTTAAAAAAAAATTTTTTTTTTATTCAACATACTAAATTTTTTATGCAATAAAAAATTGAATTTTTCTATCTATTAAATTTATGTGCAATTTCAAAAACTATTCTTTATATATATTAAACTTTCCATTGAGATATTTTCCTTTAAATTATAAAGCTAAATCAAAAGTAATTTTGTTATTCTATACTTTGAAATATTGTTTGGAAACGTATAACAAATGCTATTGATGAATTTTTATAATAATTTTCAATATTATAGGATGACATGTAATGTTTTTATAGAAAAATTGTTACTGTTCTCGAATTTAAATTCAACAATTTCCATTTGTTTCAATGTAAATTTTTTTTCTTTAAATTCTCAAACAGTAAAATTTTTTATGTCAAGAGGGGGTATTTGTAATATTACATTTTTTCTCGATTAAAATCGAATCTTCAATTCAAGATCTATAAAACTTGATAGTAAATATCAGAGTAATCAATATGCGGACAACTTTTTAACTGAGAATTTATCGTAAATAATTGTGTTGCACATTACATGGTATCACCAAAACTGAGTTGACAGAATTAACAGATAAATAGATCATTATAAATATAGAGGATATATATAAATTTAAAATAACAGTTTTGAAATAAAGTTTTATTGAGAACAAATGTAAAATGTAAATTCTAAACTTGTGATTTATAATTTTTTGGAATTTAATATTGGTGACGTGTTCATGACATCGACACTGGTTTTGAGGTGGGGCTTTACTCTGTACTTGTTAGGCTCTCTCTAAAAAATGGTGGCTGGCTATGTGTTCTGGTTTTGTGTTCTCTAAATATTTTTCTGTTTAAGTGAATTTTTAATGTTTTAAATTGAGTTTTGAACAGTTTTATGGTGTTCTAATTTTGTATAAAATTGTTTTGTCTGTCTACAAGCCTATAGCCATTGTTTTTCAACTATATAAATGGATAAGTATTTAGCTTGTAATGATGTTAGATGCTTAAGTGTGTAAGGTATTGTTTTGTGGATTTGTGTTGTATATTGCCAAAATTCTTCTGAAGATTATAAGTTGGTTTGCTCTGAAAACTGGATTTCTCATTCATAGGCGATAGATCCATTCATAGTTTATCAAGAATCTACCATTTTGGAGCTGATAACTTCCTGTAGGTTAATAGGTGTGAAATGCTATCCAACCTATTCAGGAGAAATTGGTAGCACGGCAAGTGCTAGATACAGAGTGGCCCAAAAACCTTGTATTTTCGGCTCATTTTCCAGTTTTCAGCTATTTCTGCCAAATCTCGTAATCGGACAGAAAAATGTGCTTTCGACTTTTTTTTAGATCATAAATTTCTGAATAAAATGAGATCATTCGGAACTCTCTACCTCCAATGAGTACTGAGTTATGATTTGTCAAAAATGGGTGAAATTTAAAGGAAAAAATCAATTTTGATGAATTTTAGTTTTTTATCAACAATATCTTCCGATTGTTACCATTTAGATGTATACTTCAAGATCCCTCTGGGCGTATTTTTGTGCTCATCTCATATAGATTTCCAGGTACATCTGACAACAATGCTCCTTGTATTGTGAAAAACACCTAATTTTCAGCTTCAACCTTCTTTAAATGGTCTCTGAATTTAGTACCAGTCATTTCTTTTATATGAGCTGGCAATAAATTATAGTTAACTCCTAACACCTCGCTCATACATGGTTGTCTGGTGTGTGTCGTCTCTTAGGTTGTTCCTATAACTTGTTGGGTATTAATGAAATGTTCCGCATGTATTAAATTCATGTAGATTTTTCTTAATGAAGCAGATTGTTTCGAAAATATATAGGCTTGGGAATGGGAGAATTCGATTTTTTTTTTTTTAAAAAGGGGGCGACAACTTGTTCGTATTGATTCAATGCCCACTTCTGCATTCTGAACACCTCAACTACGCAACTTGAATTTCCCAAAAAAATAATGCCATAGGTAGGTGTGAGTGAAACAGTGCGAAATAAACACTTTTAAGAGCCCTGGAGTCCTAAAAAGCTTTCAAATTTCTCAGTACGAAAATTGCTGAGTTTAGTTTGTTTTTGAGGTATTCTCTATAATAATGTAGGAGAGAGGCTCGATCACAGCATTTATGTGTTCTTTTATAAATTTAGTATGGATGCCATCCTGACCCGGAGCAGAGCCTCCTTACATATTCTTGACAATTTTGAAAATGTCAAGCTGTGTCACAGATTGCAACTCAAAAGTCACATTGGTAGAATGATCTACATCACCAACCAACAGTGGACCACGCTCCGGAATCGCACCCGCCAAACGAGCTCCAACATTTGAAAAGAAATTATTGAATGAACTACTAATTCGCTTGATGTCTGACTGACGGCACCCCATCCCCGTGGAACTGTGCCAGGGGGAATCCCCCAACCACACCTGGCCTGCATGCCAACTCATTTACCACTGACCAAAACTTTTCAGGATTTCCTCCAGTACTATTATTTTTTACTTTCCTTGCCCTACTACCATATGTATGGAAAGTATTGCTTTCCCAAAAAAAATTAAGGTACCCTAATTTCAAGTTTTCTATACGTTTCAAGGTCCCCTGAGTCTAAAAACATGATTTTTGGGTGTTGGTCTGTGTGTGTGTGTGTGTGTGTGTGTGTGTGTGTGTGTGTGTGTGTGTGTGTGTGTGTGTGTGTGTGTGTGTGTGTGTATATCTGTGAACACAATAACTCCATTCCTAATTAACCGATTGCCTTGAAATTTTAAACTTTTGGTCCTTATACCATGAGGATCCGACAATAAGAAACTCAATTCAAGATGGCGGATAATTACTAAAAAAAAACCATGTTTTTCACGGTTTTCTCGAAAACGACTTTAACGATTTTCTTTGAATTTATACCATGGATAGATATTCATAAACCCTATCAACTGGCATGAGTCTCATTCCTGGGAAAATTTCAGGAGCTCCGTAATATTCTTGAGAAAAATGGCGGATAATGACTAGAAAACCATGTTTTTCACGATTTTCTCAAAAACGGCTCTAACTGGCATGAGTCTTTTTCCTGGGAAACTAATGGGTGGTCCTCCCCATCCTTGAGAAATGGACTTTGTAACCTCCTTCTCGTGCATGAGGTAGGTAGAGCAGTTTATAAAAAGAACACAGTCATAGTCAAGATATTTCATCTGTAGAACAGCTGTTTTGACGACTTTAAAAAAAATCATCGAATTTCACAATTTACACAAAGGAAAAAGTACTCTGAAAACAATTTATTCTCGTTTGAGAATGAGGCTTGCAGTTCAATGAGCAAGGAAAGGTGTGTGAGTGTACCACACCAGATTTTTCCTTAAAGTAGTTTGTTTTTGAATTTCTGATTGTTGAGTGTAGAATGTTCCTATAAATGCGGTATTGCTTACACAATTGAATATTGAAAGGTTGTCTTAATACTCTTTTGCTTAATCTGTCTCGGAATCTAATAGAATTAATAAGGCTCGGAGTTATCCAAGGTTTTATTTTTCTATTTTTAGTTGTTACTCATTTGGTCAGTGTATTGCTTTCTATGGCTGATTTGACAACGCTTATGAAAGTATCAGTAGAATAATCAATATCATCCCTTACATCAGTCACACAGCCCCAATCAGTCGACAACAAGGCAGCGCCAACGGCATTCCAATCAGTAACCCTGTAAGTTGTTGGATCACCCCCGTGAATATGTCCAGGCTAGTTGGGCGGTCCAGAGCTAAGTTGAACTGATATAGGATAGTGATCAGTAATAGATGATTCTATGATGGCAGATTTTATTTTGAGGTTTTGGTCATCTTTCAGGAAGAAATGGTCTAAACAGGAATTTCCCGTTTTGGGAAACATGTTACCCTGTTGATTAAACTTCCCAATTGTTGATGAATCCCATTCATGCAACATATCAAGGTAACAGTCCTGCGGGGAATTTGGAGGAACATTCAGAATATTAATATTGACATCACCACAGAATAATTGTAAATGATCCTTACAGTTTATGCTGAGAAGATAGCTCTGACGCATCACAACAAACGAATTGAGACAAGAGTTAGGGCTACGATAGGCGGCGGACAACAGGTGGCAAGACACGCCGTTCAGATTAAAGGTCAGGGCTAGGCAGTTGGCGACTCCCCCCAGGCACAGCTGATCACAAGAGGTAACGGACATTATTCTGGTAGTTGAGCGAGCGTCAGCGAGCTCTCACTTTCGACTCACTCGAGGCCAAAGTCGTTGTCTCTCTTTTTGTATGTTCTACGATAACTTTAGAAATCAATCAGTTTCAAATTTTGAACTCTTCGAACCTTTTTACAAGTCAAGTTCGTTGGACAACAAAATTGACTCACTTCGTCCTTTTTCAGGATATAACATTGAAAGTGCATAAGAAAAAATTTGATCTATCATTTAGTCAGCTGAAGAATTCATTGCATGCAATTACTAAAGTATTTTTTCAATTCATTCATAACATCAGCTGAGGCTATTTCAGTCGTGCCAAGGCAACCGAAGTGAGTGGACGTGTTTCCAATTGCGCTGTAGTATTCGATTAATAATTTCATTCATCGGTCATAATATGCGTTGCGGGTATTGTGATATTGCTGTTCCAGAGCGTGACATTATAGTGTGTTCAAGGTGTGATAAAAAATATCATTTTTCCTGTCAATCTATCAAGGAAACTAATTTTCGTAAGATGTCGGCTGATACGAAATGCAAGTGGAGCTGTCTGAACTGCAAGTCAGGTGATAGCGTGGGTGCTGCGACGGAGGGGGAGGTGAAGGAGAAGGGGGTGGGTGGTGCTGGTGATAGTGCGACTACTACATCTTCTACCGGTTATCTTACTCCTGTCGATGTGCAGCTTATCTCAACTACTGTCTTAAATATGATAACCGCTGAACTATCGCAGCTCTTTCAAACTGAGCTATCTCCGCTTAAAAACGAATTAGTCGAGATAAAAACATCTTTGCAGTTTATTTCCGATGAATTTGACTCTTTCAAGCAAGAACTAGAGAACCAAAAAACTGAAATAAGTACATTGAAGCGTGAAGTCATTGAGTTGAAAGCTGAAAATAAACTATTAAAAAGTGAATTAATAGACCTACAGGGGTACACTCGTAAGGATAATATTGTACTAGCCGGCGTTCCTGAGACTGTAAATGAATCAGTCTATGACGTTTTTGATAGAGTTTCTGATAGAATCGGTAGCACAGTGAAATCCGTGAACTTGAGTATTGCACATAGAATGCCAAGTAGGGTTAAGGGAGCAACCAAACCAATCGTTTTCAAGTTCATTAAACGTCAAGACAAACTTAAATGGTTAAATGATTTTGGAAGATTGGCTAAGGAGGATAAGACTGGACCGGGAGTTTCTGCGAAGCTAATCCATAAGGACTTTGTAGAGGGGAGAATTCTGGTTCACGACCATCTTTCACCTTTCCTATTGGATTTGTTGAAAAAAACTAAGGCAGAAGCCACGAAGAAGGGATTTAAATTCATATGGGTTAAAGAAGGGAGAATTTTGGTTAAGAAGGATGAAGGCAAAAAATTTCTTGACTTGATTAAAATATAGACTATTTTAACTACAAACACAGTATTGATTTTGTTTTTTTCATGGACGTTCCTTTTTTACTGGACAATCTACAAGATAGGAATTGCGTAACATGTATTCTGGAAAATGTAAATGACTGTAGAAGATTTTTCAATGTAAATTCCTTGAAGGTTTTTGATTTAAATATAAGAAGCATTGCGAAAAACTTTAATGAATTATGTGTACTCCTCACAAGTCTGAATATTGATTTTGATTTGATAATTTTGACAGAAACATGGGCCTCAGAAGACTGTGGTAACTATGAATTGTCTAATTATTGTAAAATAATGAAAGAAACAAAGTATAATAAATGTGATGGCATAATTGTATACATCAGGCAAGATATTTCTTTCAATGTTCTTAATACTGATATTGAGAATACAAATGTCTTAAATTTTGTTATAACTTATGAAAATAATCCTTTTTACTGCACAGCGATGTACAGGTCTCCTAACGATACTGATCCAAATGATTTTTTAGATAGCCTAGAGCTATTCCTGGATCAAACCAGATCAAACAGGAATAGAATCTTAATAGGAGACACGAATATTGACATCTCTGAGGGTAATATGTCAATTACAGGTCATAAATATTTAGATTTATTGTCAGAGCATGGTTTTGTGGAATACCTTCAGGGTTGTACAAGATACTCCTCTATTCGTAAGCCTTGTTTGGACCACCTTTTTGTTAAAAGTCAATCCTTTGTTTGAGACCGGCTATTTACAGCTCTTCTATTACTGATCATGAAATAGTAATGGGTTCAATCTTGCTTGTTCGTGATGATTGCGCTGGACCAGGAGGTAATGCTCCTGATAATGATAGAGTTGAACATTTTAGCTATACTAGATTTGATGAGCAGATGTTCAATGCATTGATTGAAAATGAATCATGGACAAATTTATATGTGGAGAATAATGCTTCTAAGGCTTTCACTTTATTTTATAATAGGTTACTGTTATTATTCAATTCTTGCACCATCACTAAAGCTGGGAAAATAAGTCACAAATTAATTAGAATCAAGCCATGGGTGACAAATAGTTTGGTCAGGTCAATCAGGAAGAGAGATAAGATGTCACTTAATATTCGTAAACAGCCATTTAATCCACTCTTACGCATTACATATAAAAATTATAATAGAATTTTAAAGTCTGTTCTAAGGGCTGCGAAAGAAATGTATTTTCAAAAAAAGTTTGTTGATTGCGGGTTCAACTTAAAAAAGGTTTGGAAAACAATTGATGAAGCTACAGATACTGTCCGGCAAAGAAATAATTTCATTTCAGATATTGTGTCTTTGGATAACCAACTTATAAAAAGTGATAGGGGAGTGGAGATGGCTGAAGAATTCAATAGGCATTTTGCAAATGTTGGTAAAAATATTACAGAAAAAATTAAAAATAAGAGAGATATAAATCATAGCATTGAACATAAAATTAATAGGACTTCATGCAATTCATTTTTCTTTAGCCCCGTGTCATCACAAGAGATACAAGATAACATAAAAAAACTTAAGAAAAAAGCAGCTGCTGGCATAGATGGTATTTATTCTAAATGTCTGATTAATTGCTCCTTGGCTCTTTCTCTGCCTCTGACATACATCATAAATTTGTGTTTTGAGCAGGGTTACTTCCCAGAGGAGATGAAGCATGCTACTGTTATCCCTCTCCATAAAGGTAAAGAAAAGTCAAACCTGAATAATTACCGGCCCATTTCATTGCTGTCAAGTATATCCAAGATTATTGAAAAATGTGTAAAATCAAGAGTTATAAGTTATTTTGAGAAATATAAAATCTTATCCAATTCCCAATTTGGGTTCCGAAGTGGTTTGAACACTTCTGACACAATCTTTTATGTAACAAAAGATATTATAAATCACTTGGATAATGGAAATAAATGTGTGGGTGTGTTCCTTGATTTTACAAAGGCTTTCGACACTGTTGACCATGCCATTTTACTTAAAAAAATGGAATCAATGGGCTTCAGAGGAAATGCTTTGCGGTTCTTTCAGTCTTATCTGAGTGGAAGGTTTCAATCCACAAAAGTTAATAAGGTGGTGAGTTCAATGTCTGAGGTGAATACTGGAGTACCGCAGGGAACAGTGCTCGGACCTATCTTATTTTTGATCTATATAAATGATCTTCTCGGTATTGAGCTTGAGCATGGTTCCTTCTATTCATTTGCGGACGATACTGTTACAGTGTTTCATGGTTCGAGTTGGGTTGATACTTGCGAGAGGGCTAACAGTGGCCTGGCTATAGTTAAGGATTGGTTAGACGAGAATCTAGTATCTATTAATGTTGCCAAGACTGTTGCCATCCCATTTTCCCTGACATCTGCGGGTTGTTTGACTGATGTTGACAACTGCAGAATTGTTATTCATGAAACTGGCTGTAATCGTTGTGCATGTACATGTGGACAACTGGAGTTTCAGGAGAATGTTAAGTACTTAGGTATCATGATAGATAAGCACTTGCGTTGGGGGAGTCATGTGGCATATTTGTGCTCCAGACTGAGAAAATTGATTTATAAATTTGTTCAGTTGGGAAATATTTTGCCTCTACACCAACTGAGAATGGTATTCTTAGCCTTAATACAGTCCATTGTGAGCTATGGAATCATTGGCTGGGGAAACTGTGGGGCTTCTATTATGCAGCCACTAATTCTATTACACAAAAAAATTATAAAAATCTGTCTTAAAAAACCAATAAGATACCCTTCTGAATATATATATACAGAGAATTTCTGGTATTTAGTATGCCACATCTTTTTGAATTTGAATTATTAAAGTTTATCTATTTGAGACCACATACTTTTCCTTTATCTGCGGTAGCCTACACATGTATGGTACACGAAGACAACTGAGAGAACCCCTTGAGGAGCCCCGTCTCAGGACTACTGCAGCTGCAGATCATGCTTTTTCCAGGGGGCCCCGTTTATTCAATCAACTTCCTCTATCAATAGTCTCTGCACCAAGATTCTCTATATTCAAAAATGGTGTCCGTTGTTTCTTTGAAATGAGGCAAAATTGAAGATTGATGTATAAGGCCTTTATGTTTACTTATGTCTCTCTCTTTTTCATCCTAAATGTTTCATTACATTGAATTGAGGATTAAGTGCATGAGAGTCTTTTCTTTGTTGCTTTTTATTCT
This sequence comes from Nilaparvata lugens, assembly GCF_014356525.2. NCBI lineage: Eukaryota > Metazoa > Arthropoda > Insecta > Hemiptera > Delphacidae > Nilaparvata > Nilaparvata lugens. The sequence continues at coordinate 47,393,061 of NC_052504.1, read as the reverse complement.
TTCTATGCATTCTGTTAGTTTTTCTCACTGTGTCCATTATCATTATTTTGATTTTATATACCAGTTTCATTTAATTTTCAGTGACTCTGAAAGAACAATTTTAATATAATACGGTAATGAAGAAAATTATTCTAATTATTTTCTTCTATAAGATTAGATTAGATATGGATAGGTATGATTTTGTTTATACCAAAATAGATTGTAAATTTAGTTTTGTTAAAAGAGTTCTTTGTTGATTAAAAAATTATTTTTCTTGTTTCGTTTTTTTAAATATTGGTACAAATGTTTAAAATATTCATAACAAATAGTGTAAATGTATAACACAATTGATTCAGTTTATTTTAGTTTTGTTGGAGGATTTTTTAGTTTATTTTGTTGTAGTTAGTTTTTTGTTTAGTTGAATGATATTCCGGTTTGTTTGAATGTGTTCTGGTTTATTGTACTGTAGTCCAAGATAAAATTATTATGTTAAGCGACTCATCCCTCAGCACAAGCATTATGCTTAAAGAGGGATGAACCATTAATATTTCTTCAAGGGCACTTACCTTTCATTGTTATTGTCATTCATTATTATATCCTATTTTATTTTATTTTTTAAATATTGTACTATTTTATTTATTTTATCTACACATAGGATTCTGTTTATTTATTATTTCATTATTGAATGTTTAATGATTGTGAAATGTGTTTGTGTTCTTGAATGTGATTGTAATGTAATTTATTTATTTTTATTGGTTGAATAAAACCTATTCTTATAAAAGAAATATTTTGCTGTTTCCATAATTTTAACAAACTCTGTATACGATAGCACGTCCAGAAAGTAAGTTCCGTTTCAATTTATATCCGCTACAGTGCTGCGATCGCAGTTCCGCACATTCGCGGTAGACGCTCTGTATCAAGGAGAAGAAACGTGCGCCATTTGGAGATCGCTGTCAGCCACGTACGTTTAGTTGTGCTTGTTTACAATGTCAGTGTTGATTGAAAATCCCGCCGCTTGTGAAATCAGGTCTGTGATTCGTTCACTGAATGCAAGGAAAGTGAACCCCAGTGAAATTTATCGGCAAATTTGCGATGTTCTTGTTATGGACAAAGTGCGATGAGTGATTTAATGGTGAGAAGATGGGTCCGTCAGTTCAATGACGGACGTAATGATGTGCTTGATGAAGAACGAAGTGGGCGTCTATCTTTGGTTACAGAAGAACTGGTTCACGCGATTGATGACCAGATCCATGAAAACCGAAGGTTTACAATTAGTGCTCTCGCTATGGAATTTCCCCAAATTTCACAATCACAAATGCATGAAATTGTTACCGGAAAACTGAAATTTTGACAAGCTGGAAGAAACTGTTCCCAATTGGTTGATGACACAGGCGGCAAATTTCTATGAAGAAGGCATACAAAAACTTGTGCCACGCTATGACAAATGTCTGCAAAATTTCGGTAGTTATGTGGAAAAGTAGTTTAAGAATTGTAGAATTTTGTGCAATAAATAACTTTTATGTATCTGTACACAATTTAATTTTATTGCCAAACGGAACTTACTTTCTGGACCTACCACGTATTAATGATGCGGGTTTTAAAGATTACAATACAACAGTTCATGAACGAGTTCTCCAACCCATGGGTCACTAATTAGGAATAATTCCTAACAAGAAGAGCAGTATTATAGACATAAATTAGATTCACAAAAACGTTACCTGAATGTTCCCTCAATCCCTGAGGTAAGGTTGCCAGGACGACTGATGTTTAAGCCAGCTTCCTTCAGTCTAACAAAAAATTCATCGTCTTCAAGGCCCCATCCCCAGTATTTGTTGCTCATTCCATTCACTTTTTCGAAATCCTCTCTGAAAATGCATTCATTGTTATATTTTCTGTGCTATGAAAACAATATTCATTTTATTATGGAATTTCATGCTTAACGAAATTTTAATTATTCCTTCACTTGGAAAGAATGTGATTACTGATGTTCTATAGAAAACTTTCTATACTAAATTTATTTGACTAGAATACAACTAAAGGTAGCAGAGCTCAGAACTAAATATGTATCTACATTTACTTCCCTATGAATATTTTAATTGCGATTTCTTCATTGAATGTTATATAGGAAACTATTTTGCACTTGCGATCTACTACTTCCATTATGCTCGACTAATAAATAAATATTTATCCCATTCTAAATAAATGACTGAATGAACGAGAGACTGGAAATTTATACAGGGTGTTCTGAAAAATGTGCCCATACGTCAGGGCGTGATTCCTCTCATCAAAAGAAGAACAAAAGTTCTAATTAACATAGGTCCGAAAATGCTTAGTTACCAAGTTAGTCCTGACGTATGGGCGGGCACCTTTATCAGAGCACCCTGTATAAATATGGAAAAAATTGGAGATAGGATTTTTAATTATATATAAATGAAACGACACATTATTATTCTATTATGAATTCATATTAAAAATAATAAATAAATGAATGTTTATTTCCCAAAAAAACTAAAACTACAACATCAATTATTACACAAAATATTAGATAAATTACAATTACATACAATAGTTACAAAAATTCTTATAATGTGTCCTCTACTTGTTTAGTTTTTCTGTGTGGAAATTGGCCTACTTCACTATGGCGTACCATGTTCTAGAGTAGGTTTTGTTTGTTTTTTTTTTTTTTGTGCGTATTATTAATAAGTTAGTGTTTAGTAAGTCATTAGGTGGTTGGTTGTTGTTTGAAATAATGTTTTCTATGTTCTGTCTTCCTTTGCTCATCAACCAATTGTGTACTATTGTGTTGAGCTTTCTAGGATGATTAATCTGTTTAAAGTTTGCAGGAAGTAGATTATATAATTTTGGTGCTAAATGATTGAAATGTCTCTGGTATAGTGCCTTCCTTGCAACACTGGTGATGAGAAGATTCCTGTATCTGGTTTTGTGGTTGTGGTTTCTGGTTTGAAATGTTGTTGGGTTCTTGTCTAATCTGCATAGTATCTCCTTGGAGTAAAGCTGTCTTGAATCCATCACGTCAAACTTATTGAATTGACCCTCATGATCAGCTTCTGTACCCTGAGGAGCGGTTCGATGTGCAAGAAGCTTGCACCTCCCCATCCCACAATCCCATACAGCATGAGGGACTGTGCTAGAGAGAAGTAGATAACTCTTAGACATCCCTTGTCGACCAGTGTCCTCAGAATCCTGAACCTGTAGATGGTCTTCCTCAGTCTCCCGCATAATTCATTGAGATGATAATGATATTGCTTATTGTAATAAGTTATCCCTGATGAAAAAAAACAATGTTCAATTTGAATAACTCAGCTGATTCTTTTGATGAAAAGAGTTTATGCTGATTTTCAGCTACTAAAGTATTAAATTCTCTTTTCCTCCACCTCCTGTCTAAAAAGCTTACTTTACTCCCTGGAACCTAATACTAGTAATTCTGCGAACATTAGACCTCGCTCATGAACACAACTTTCAATCTAATGAGAAGGGCCAGTACAGTAAGTACAGTATATTGTGAAGATTTAGCCATGTCATCTATTATTTTCTCCATCGAAAGTGCTAAAGACACTGTTTGCAGGGACACCGGACTTATCAAGGAGGTACCTTTATATCGTCTCCATATTTACAATATAAACATAAATTACAACTTTTTTAATAATTAATTATAAGAAATCGGTCAACTGGCGGAAAAATGGAATATGCAGTAGGCAATTTAGATGATGAAACGTCTCACAGACGATGGTGAGACGGAAAATTATTCTAAATAAGATGGGTTTGTTGGTGACAATGACAGGAGGTTGCTAATGATGATTTTCATGAAAAGTGGATTCAATGTTATGGCTTGTTATGCCTATGCCGAATGTTAATGCTCACAAATTGGTTTCCGATCTCATACCAAAAGGAAAACAAAAGACTCGACACTGTAGAGCGACACAAAAATACACAAAAAATGCATGCAATACAATAATTATTGTACCTGATGAACTGAAAATTCAGTTGGAAAATAACTAAAATAATAACTGATAGTTATGAATAAAAGAAGTTGGAGATTAAAGAAATGTTTATGATGTTAAATATTGTCTACAACTAAAATAGTTGAGTTATCTGTAACATATATAATAATAGTTATTAATGTATTGATATTAAAGATTTTTTTAAATAATTTATCCAACTTGATAAATCAATTTATTAATAATAAGATGATTCAATTTAATTATTCTATATAGTCATAATAATGATTTTATAATGATATATTATTAGGAAAAGATAAAACAATTAGTATCGTCTGCAAAAAAAAAATCTGGTCGGAACGAGATTTGAATCTGGGTCCCACAGTGTGAGAAACTACGCTCTAACCTACTTGTACACCATGCCCTGGTAACAGTGGATGCGAAAATGTAGGAACATGAATTGCTGTATCTTCAAAAATACGAAAAAGTAACTTTTGAGGTTAGTCTAAGGTTTTTTTAAATATTACAAAAAAACAGAGGTCTTACCAAAAATCGTTACACATACGTTTCTGCGCCTTGTCTCAAATAACTTGCATACCAAATTTCATCCAAATCAGACAATAATTGCGACTGTAACTGCGGTACAAACAAACAAACAGACAAAAGCCGATCGAGTCGAAACTAAGACCTCAGCTTCGCTTCGGTCAACTAAAGTTTCACTTTTTCGCTCTCAGGAGGAAAAAACAGGAAAACTCCCTAGAGCATAAAAGTGACTCCATTTAAATAACATGGGAAGCATCTCTATTTTAAAAACGTACATTTGAAACGTAGACCAGTTATAGAATAGACACGGCCCATTGTAGGCTATATTCATACTGAAAGTCGATGAAGCCAACATCTACTGTCATATCACCAATCTTGACGTCACAACAGTGACGTCACGCATCATATAGAAATTATAGAAAACTTTTTTGAGTTTGTTGTTAAATGTTTGTGGTGTTTAACTTACATTGTTGTTAAACATAGCTTGTTTTCCATAGCAGATTGTTATTTATTTATGTAATTATTATTTATGAAAATGGTAATCTCCTGCGCAGCATATAATTGCACTGAATTTTTTAGGGAAAAAGTGGAATATCTTTTCATGCGTAAGTTGAAATTTATACACATAAATATTGTAAGTTGTAACTGTAATATTATCCTTGGTTATGATGTGAGTGAACTCATTGCAGCATGACAATAAATTAGTTTTGTAGGCTACCGTACCCTATTATTTTCAAAACACATTATAACTTTGAAGCCGATATCACATAACACATTATAACTTAACCGATATCGTTTTTGCCCGTAGCTATAAATAACCTAAAAACACCATGAATCTGAAATAGACACAATCTGAAAGTTTTCTATACGATGCGTGACGTCACTGTTGTGACGTCAAGATTGGTGATATGACAGTAGGCTTCAGAGGCTAGACTTCCCAGCGTGTCTATTCTATAACTGGTCTAAAATTTTAAATAGGTTAGAAGGTCTAAGCTCAGATGAGGAAGCATATAGAGTAGTCAGTCATTGAGCCAACTAAATTCAATACCTCAACCAGATTTGATCAACATATGAAATATATGTTTGTATGCTAAAATTATTACAAACTTCATATCACTATACTTAAAAAATGTATAAATATTTTTTCCCTCCACCTACTGTCTAAAGTACTTATTTTACTCCCTGAAACATAGTACTAAAGTGTCACTTTTTCGCTCTCGGTAGTAAAAAACAGAAAAACTCCCTACGGAGGAAAAGTGACTGCATTTAAATAACATGGGAAGCATCTCTATTTTAAAAACTTACATTGTAATAGGTTAGAAGGTCTAAGCTCAGATGAGAAAGCATATAGAGTAGTCAGTCATTGAGCCAGCTAAATTCAATACCTCAACCAAACATTTGATCAATATATGAAATTCATGTTTGTATGCTAAAATTATTAAAAACTTCAAATCAGTATACTATAAAAATGTATAAATATTTTTTTTATATTCCATTTTATTCAAAATACCAACCAACGAATATTCCTCATTAACTAATCAAATTTGAAACGGGAACTTCATCATAGCTGTAGTTGTGGCGGCCATTGTTGTTACAACTTTTGCCGACAAATAGCGCTGTCGGCGGTGAACTGTGTGATTACAAGACAGCTGTATAATTTTTAAGTTATGTTGTAACACATTTTACTGGTCACGTAGGTTTTAAAAAATTATTTTATTTGCAATTTTTATAAAAATGTAGGTGTATGTAAAATTATTTTATTACAATTTTCCTGAGGGAGAAAAAACATTTTTCACTCGTGATATACGCAACATTTTTCCTCCACCTACATTTTTATAAAAATTGCAAATAAAATAATTTTTTAAAACCTACGTGACCAGTAAAATGTGTTACAACATAACTTAAAAATTATACAGCTGTCTTGTAATCACACAGTTCAAACTTCCCTCCCTGAAACTAGTAAGTTACAATACATTCTGGTTCATACACGAATCTACAATAAATTACAGTACAACAGCCAATTATGCAGCAAATTTCACATATTATGAAAACTTATTAATTACAATGAAGATTGAATGCAACATTAGAATATTGATAATATAGTATTGTAATATAACTACATAAATCAGCGGTGTTTCAACAATGAATAAATGATAATTTCAATGAATAAATATACACCCCACTATATATTATATGTGTTGGGGTATAAGTAATTAGTTGCTTATTGCGTGTAATAATTACTATTTACAAACTTCATTCACTGATATGGGATTAAAGTTTTTTATAATAAAATTAGTAAAAATGTATAATACAAACAAACAAAATTATGGAATTAGTAAATAAATATTAATGTTCTATTAAGGATAATAATAAGAAAGGTTATTTTTAGAAAAATGAAAAACAGTAAAGAGTGGAATGAAGAATAAATAGTTTCAATATTTACAGTCTAACTAAATTTTCACAATTTTCCACTCCAATATCAACCAACCAGGAAAATAAACTTTTCTTGAACCTGTGTCTATTGAATTCTTCCCTAATGTAACTTGGTATTGAATTATAAATTTTTGGTCCCAAATATGTGTAGTTTCTTTGCCCAAATGTAGTGTTCATCCTTGGTACTATTGAATACGTGTTTCTCTGCCTTGTTTGATGGTTATGATCTGCCAGTCTTATGTGTTCGTTGTTTCTCCTCATTCGCGTGATGATAGCCTGGATGTAGAGTTGTCTTACACTCAGTACTTTACTGTCCTTGAAAAGAATGTTCGTGGGGAATTGATTCTCCTTGAAGCCTATTATTTTTAGTATTCGTTTTTGAAGTTTATAGAGAGGTTCAACATGTGTAAAATTCGTAGCTCCCCAGATAATTATGACGTATCTTAAAATTGATTGCACTAAAGAAAAATAAACAGTTTTTAATGTCTCATAGTTGAGGATTTTACGGAGTTGATAGAATTTGTAGAGAAGCTTCCTGATCCGGGTAATTGATAGATTAATGTGCTTGTCCCATTTGAATTTGTTGTCCACTATTGTTCCTAAATATTTTATTTCATTGACTTGTTGAATTGAAGGGCAATCACACGGGTTGTTGGTGCTTCCACAGTGATGCAGGATTATTGAAGAATCCGGTGGTCTCGTCCGTTCTGTCAGAGAAAAGGCTAAAAATTTCGTTTTTGTTGCATTTACTGTAAGCAAATTTTCTCTTAACCATTTATCAACTTTGATCAATTCTTCCTGTGCCAGATTAAAAACTTCCTCCCAGGTGTTTCCTTCAAATAGTATACACGTATCATCAGCAAAAGCTATTACTCTTCCTCTTATCTTGATTGAACATAGCTCATTTGCATATGCCAAATACAGAATTGGCCCAAGAACTGTTCCTTGGGGAATCCCAAACTTCATCGTTTCCTCTGAACTGAGATGTTCTTCAACTTTGACTTTTTGACGCCGGTCACAGAGGTATGATCTAAACCATGCTAGAGGAACTCCTCTAATTCCCATGGCTTCTAATTTCTTCAGCAGCAAACTGTGATTAACAGTGTCAAAAGCTTTTGCTAGGTCCAGGAACACTGCTGCACATTTTTTGTTATTTTCTAGCTTATCTGTGACAAAATTTGACAATTCTAATACCGCATCTTCTGTACTCCTCCCCTCACGAAAACCAAATTGATTCCTAGATAGTAAGTTGTTTTTTTCCATGTAATTCACAAGACGTTTCTTTACCAGTTTTTCCAAAATCTTAGAAATATTGCTTATAAGTGAAATAGGCCTGTAATTGGTGGCATTTGTTTTGTCGCCTCCTTTATGTAATGGTCTAACACATGTCTCTTTCATAGCTTTTGGAAAAATTCCTTTTGACAGACTTAAATTAAATATGTGAATTAATGGTTTTACAATTACATTTTTTATCGACTTCAATGTTCTATTATTGATTCCATCAAGTCCTGGAGCACTGTCATTTCGCAAACTACTAATAGCTTCAAGAAGCTCATCTTCAGTTACTGGGTGAAAGTAGATGGAGTGTAGAGTTCTTGTAACAGGTTTATATTGGGATATGATTTGGTCTAGTGGTTTTCTTAAGGAATCTATTATTGTCTCCGCCATTTCTTCACCTACATTTGTGAAAAAGTTATTCATGTGGTTGAGCACAGTTTCTGGATTTTCCTTTAGATTGAAAATCCTATCATCTATTTTAATAGCATTCAATTTCATTTTTGTTTTTGATTTAGAGTCAGTAGCATCTTTGATTACTTTCCACATTTTTTTATTATCCTTTCCAGCTTCATACAATTTCTCTCTATAGTATTGGTCCTTTGTTTCATGAATTAAAGCTGTGAGTGTATTCCTATACCGACGATAGAAGTTGGTTAAGTTAATGTTGTTTGGGTCTTCCTTTCTTCTTTTGTTGAGTAGATTTCTGGTTCTTATTGCTGCTACTATACCTCTGGTGATCCATGGTTTGATGGGTTTGTACTTCTTCTGCCGCCGATGCTGCTTGATATTATTTTGTATATGTTGTCTCAGAGTTGATAAGAAGGTGTCATAAGATGTATCTGGATTATTATCTTCTAAAACATGAATCCACTCCTCATTCAGTAGTTCATTCTTCAAGCTATTAATGTCTATTTTCTCGTTTATTTCATGTGTTCCAGTTTCATTTGCACTATTTCTCGAAATATGTTGCACTCCTAGAATTGTGGTGAAGTGGTCAGTTATTGTTGATTCATAAATGATTGGAAAAAGATTATCTCTGGAGTTGGTAGCAATGTGATCTATGCAAGAAGCAGTTTCTGTTGTAGTTCTGGTTGCTTGTTTAATGCAGAGTCTGAGCCCATGCTCGCTTAGAAGATCGCAGTAGTCATTCAATTGATGATGTGGACGAATTTGAAGGGTGTTAATATTCATGTCTCCGGCACATATGACTTGTTGCCCTCTTAATTCATTCAGGATCGATTCCAAGTCACTCAGGAAATCTGTAATATCATTGAAGGACGGTGATCTGTATATTGCAAGGATGTTCCACTTTTTGTCTGCTGCATCCAACCGAATATGTAGGACATTTGCCTGGTTAATATGTAGCTCAACACATTGTACATTTATACTATCTTTAACATAAACAACTACACCATCATTTTGTAATGGTTGTTTATGGTGGAAAATACATCATATCCTCGAATGGACTGGAGTACAAATTCAGTCCTAATCCAGCATTCGGTTAGAATAATAACATCAAAAGAAAAATTAATGTCGCACAATTGAATCATCAGCTCATCAAAATTTCTTCTGATACTCCTTATATTGAGACAGAAGATGCTCAAATCACAAGAACTCAATGCTGCACAAAGTTGTTGACTGTTGTTGATCACTTCATCGTTTATTTCTTCAAAATAATCAAGATCCTCGAAGCTGAGCAAATTTGATAAGTTGTTGTTACTCATTATTTAAACTCTCATTAATCCCTTCCATGTCTCTTTCATTCCAGCTTAAGAGAAACTCTTCACTAACATCCTTTAGTTTTCGAATTAGGGTCAGCACTAAATCTTCTTGCCCTGTTGTGATATATCTGAAGGTTTGTGTGTGTCTGCTCATTGCTACTATTACATGTTGTGTGCTGTTATATATTCCAAGTTGTTTTTTATTGTTCCTTATCAGAACTACATTCTTGTGAGTTAAGCCCTGTGCTTCATGAATTGTATGGACTTTAACTGAAGGGTGAAGTTTTGATTGCAGCTCTTCTAGCACTGTTTTCTTCTCGAGCTGAGTGAATGTAAGAATCAGAGTGTTAGGTTCAAGTGGTCCAAGTTCTCCATTTGTTATTGGAGGTCTGACGGATAACAGGACCTCATTTTTCGTACTAATGTCCTGGTAGTAGCTGGAAAGGATGTAGCAGACGTCTATTGGACACCTTCTAGTTACTGTTTGATGGATTCTCTTCTCACAGAGAGATGAAATGTGTGACCATTCAGCTGTTAATTTACTTCTCTCTATGTAAGGTATTTGGTTTGAATCTCCTAGCAGAATAATCTCAGAAGCACCAGCGAGAGATGAGACAAATCCCACGAAACCTGCATGCATCAATACTGCTTCATCTATGAAAACACGTTTGTACTGCTTTTTTGATCCGTTTATTATAAAAGATGAAACTGTTCTATAATCCTGTTTAATTATTCTTTCATATTTATTTTTGTGAATTCTATTCACCTCTTGCCTAATTTCATTTATTCCAGCTCTTGTCTGACACAAAATGAGATCTTTACCTGGTGTATGTTGCTGAAGGATAAAGTGAGTTTTACCACACCCTGGAACTCCATCCATCCAAGTTATTTTTGGCATCTTACAATTTGTGATGTCAACTTTTAGAATATTCTTCAGCAGCTCAGCATTCAGCATGATTTGGGTGTCTCTACTGACTAGAATATACTTTTCCTTAGTTAAGAATGACTTTGTTGTTTCATTGTAGGGTACGTATTTTCCTTCATTTTCTAAACAGAAGCCCATTCGATATGTAGTGGATGTCGGCCACAGGAAAGTCTTAAGTCGATTGTCGTAGATGTTCATCTCGTTTCGCCTTATCTCTTGAATACATGCTGCTGAAGAAGAGATATTACTATTCAGTGATGATAGTACTCCCCTATATAAATCCGCATTCAGAACATCATACTGTTGAATAAAGTTCCTGAGTTCTATCATACTGTTCAAATAAGCATAAAGAATAGAATCATGCGGTAGGTATCCTTTTGGACAATCTTCAGAGCCATCGTTTTCATGTGGTATATCCAAGAACTTTAGATTGTTTATTCCTCTGTAATAGAATACATAATTCAGGTTTTTAGTTTTAATTACTAAACTTAAAATGTCCAAGCATGTAAACTCGGAGTCAATATCAAAAGAATCTATTCCAATCGTAATGTTGTATTTATTTATCGATGCATATTCGTCTATTACCAGTAAGAGGTCACGGATACCTAATTGAGCCTCATTGTTATTATTTTGCGCTAATATCAATGTCAATGAATTTTTAACAAGATGAAAACGAATTGAGCTATTATTTACGTTCCGTAAATAAACAGTAGGTAAGCTATTGTATTCATCTTGACTCAGCGTTTTCTTCTTGATTGAATGTGCAACGCCTTCTGAAATACGTAAACAATTTTTATTCCAGCGAGCTAATGATAAATTAAAATCTGTATATTGACCAAAGCTGAAAATCAAAGACGTCCTACTTTTCGCTGACTGTTTTATTAATTCTGTTTTTTTAATAGATGATAGGAAATCTTGAATATCTATTTTTATATTTGATGCTGTGAATTTATTTGATGATTTTGAGCTGGAAATTCTATTTTTAATCTTTTTAAGCACTTCCATAATTTGTTCGATCAATTGATTGTTGCAATGCTTTCACATAGCTGGGACACTTTAGATAGTTTACTTTGTGGTCTGAGGGTTTATCAGCTCTTTTGCAGTTAAAACATACTGGAGGTTTATCGATTGAAGGGCAGGTTTTGATGTTGTGCCCTGTGATGGAGCAATGACCACAGATATCTTCTTCCTTTTTACAATGTTTTGTGATGTGCCCATAGACTTGACATTTATAGCACCTTTGCACTGCATGATAATCATTAACTCTACATGATGTCATATCTATAAATATTTTTTTCTTATTAATTATTGCTTTCCTAATTTCGGGTTCACATTCTACTACCCAATGCACGGAATCCTTGTTTTTCGGCCCTAATTTGAATGATGGCTTGCAACCTTCTTCAAATTTTTGTTTTTCTATTCCTGAATTGACAAAATTTTTGTTATATATTTCTTCAGTTACCTCTTTGTTAGTGAGATCAGATGGAACATCATAAACAATTATCCTGGGTTTTTTATTTTGGGGCTCAGTTATCTTGATTTGATCATTATTCACAGCTTTATTCTTCAATAATTTCTTTTTGTCCTCTAGAGAATCCAGAACAATGAGTAAACCTCCTCCTCTAACGGGTACTGTCTTTTTTATTTTAATGTTATCCTTTCTCGCGATGTTGGTTTTCAGTGTTCCTTTTATTTTTTCACTATCTTGTTTCTCATTACCGGTGGAATTTGAGGGTTTAATTAAGACTACCTGTTCTTTCGGAAGGATTTTCCTGACTTGATTATTGGACTGGGGATCGCTTGAAGTAGCTTTTTTCGGTAGTTGTATCATGTCTGCGTAAGTAATAGGCCTGTCTTTATTTTTAATTTCCTGAACAGATTTGCTTATGTCCTGTAATGAGTTATGAATTTTCGGATGCCCTAAAGTATCACTTATTTGGCTAATAGTAACTGCTCTCGTTTCTACTTTCACGATTACCAATGCTAATTTTTGAACTAATTCTAAGAAATTATCATATTCGGCTCTGGAAACCTTGTTTTTTTTAAATTCTGACGAAGCCCATTCCTTGAATTCCGAAGAGATACTCTTCATGTTCATTATGTCTGTGTTGAATTCACTCAGCAATAATTGTTCAACAGTTTCCATTTTACCTGGTTGTTCTCGTACTTTGAGTCCTTGGTTCCCTGGAAAGTTATCCTCTTCTTCCTCCTCCTCGAATTGCGGGATCAGTCCATCCGGTGGTTTGGTTGGTGACCTCATCTATCCGACGACGATGACGTATGAAGATAGCTGCTGTATGGTTATGTTCCAGTGACCCACTTATTGATGAACGATGATTGTTTTGAAAACTATCACTACGGTGAAACTAAACTACTAAGATGTTTACTCTACGAGCGCTACTGTAAGACTGTGAAACTCCTCAGAAACTTCAAACTTTTCCCTCAGGGAGAAAAAAACAGCACTTTTCACTCTAGATATACAAATAACTATTTATATTCCATGCTATTCAAAATACCATCCAACGAATATTCCTCATTAACTTATCAAATTTAAACGGGAACTTCATCATAGCTGTAGTTGTGTACTACTTTAAATTACATAAATAGTTCCAAAATCATGCATCATGAGTCAAATTCGGTCGAAAAATGGAAAATTTATTGTTGAGTGTACTTAAGCCCATATTCCAATAAACAAAAAATCTGGTGTGGTTCACTCACACAACTTTCCTTGCTCATTGAACTTTATGCCTCATTCTTAAACGAGAATGATCTAGGGGAATAACATAATGACGATTGGCGGCAACATATTTGAAACTACGATCAGACTTATGTATATGTGTATAGTTAGTTGTTTTCAGAGTACTTTTTCCTTTGTGTAAATTGTGAAATTCGATATTTTTTAGAAGTCGTCAAAACAGCTATTCTACAGATAAAATATCTCGACTATGTGTTCTTTTTATGAACTGCTCTACCTACCTACCTCATGCCCGAGAAGGAGGCTACAAAGTCCATTTCTCAAGGATGGGGTGGACCCCCCATTAGTTTCTCAGAAAGGAGACTCATTCCAGTTAATAGAGCCGATAAATAACTATACAGGGTATGAATTTGAAAAAAATCGTTCAAGTCATTTTTGAGAAAATCGTGAAACACATGTTTTTTTAGTGATTATCCGCTATTTTTCTCAATAATATTACGGAGCTCCTGAAATTTTCCCAGAAATGAGACTCATGTCAGTTGATAGGGCTAATAAATAGCTATCCATGGTATAGATTTGAAGAAAATCATTAGAGCCGTTTCCGAGAAAACCGTGAAAAACATGGTTTTTTAGTGATTATCCGCCGTTTTTCTCAATAATATTACGGAGTTCCTGGAATTTTGCAAGGAATGAGACTCATGTCAGTTGATAGAGCTTATAAATAGCTATCCATGGTATAGATTTGATAAAAATCGTTGGAGCCGTTTTCGAGAAAACCGTGAAAAACATGGTTTTTTAGTGATTATCCGCCATTTTTCTCAATAATATTACGGAGTTCCTGGAATTTTTCAAGAAATGAGACTCATGTCAGTTGATAGGGCTTATAAATAGCTATCCATGGTATAAATTTGAAGAAAATCGTTAGAGCCATTTTCGAGAAAACCGTGAAAAACATGGTTTTTTAGTAATTATCCGCCATTTTTTCCGCCATCTTGAATTGAATTTTATTGAATTTCTTATTACCGGGTCCTCATGGTATAAGGACCTTACGTTCAAAATTTCAAGTCAATCGGTTAATTAGGAATGGAGTTATCGTGTTCACAGACATACACACATACACATACACACACACACACACATACACACACACACACATACACACACACACAGACCAATACCCAAAAATCATGTTTTTGGACTCAGGGGACCTTGAAACGTATAGAAAACTTGAAATTGGGGTACCTTAATTTTTTTTGGAAAGCAATACTTTCCTTACCTATGGTAGTAGGGCAAGGAAAGTAAAAATGGCCAATTTCTATATTCGAAGCTATGAATCTTGGTAACCCCTTATTATAAAAATCATTACTTGATCTTGAAATGTACAATACAATTTTCTCTTTCATCAGCTGTAAACGATTCATGGAAAAATTTGTCCTTAAAGTGAGATTTGATTGTTGAAGAAATCCGGAAATTGTAGATATTTTTGTTCTATTAACGGTTTTGGCAGTTCTATGATATGGAAACGTGATTCAAGATGGATTTTAGGCAACTGAGCTCGTAGAGGATGAATTTATCCACAATTTGGAATCAATCGTGAGTTTCTATGATGTATCAGACTCGTTTTAGAAACTTTTGATATAGAAATTGGCCATTTTTTGTGTATTGGAATATGGGCTTAAGTACACTCAACAATAAATTTCCCATTTTTGACCGAATTTGACTCATGATTTTGGACCGCCTTGACGAGCCGAGAAGAATGAAGTGTAGTACGATGAAATCTGAGCATTGGGTCAAAAGTTATAAGTGTTTGAAATTCTGATCCTTGAGGTGTCCTTAAGCGCGCCTCTCCACTAGGAAATGCATCTAACGGATGATTCTCATAGAACATAATCTCATGAACTAATGTCATTGTGCGAAATATCAATGTAAGGACAATGTAGTTGGAGATGATGGTTGAAGGTGAAGATGAGGTGTTTTTCACAATACAAGGAGCATTGTTGTCAGGTGTACCTGGAAATCTATATGAGATAGAGCTCTCTAAATGATCTCAGATTGTAGAGTGCAAAAATAAGAATAGCGCCAAGAGGGATTTTGAATTATACATCTAAATGGTAACAATCGGAAGATACTGTTGATCAAAAACTAAAATTCATCAAAATTGATTCTTTCTTCAAATTTTACTCATTTTTGAAAAATCATAACTCAGTACTCATTGGAGGTAGAGAGTTCCGAATGATCTCATTTTATTCAGAACTTTATGATCTAAAAAAAGGCGAGAGCACATTCTTTTCTGTCCGATTACGAGATTTGGCAGAAATAACTGAATACTGGAAAATGAGCCGAAAATACGTGGTTTTTGGGCCATTCTGTATCTAGCACAAGGAAATTTTGCATGAAGAAATTGGTTCTGGACTTCTCTTATGTACCCAAATAATTATTAAAAAATCAGAACTACAATATAAATTGCATGCACCAATGTATTAGTGACTGGACTATTCCTAGTTGGAATCTAAATATCATTATTCTAAGGAAGAATTTATTTCACAATTCAAAGCCAAGCAATATTCCTTGAACAATAAAAAAATAACACATCATGTTGTTCAATCTATAATGATAACAGCTGATAAATTTGATAATTGGTGAACTAGAACCCCATAAAATGACGATTTTGCAATGCATAACGGGATTGTGTCATGACCTGTATTTATAGACCTTCCCAACCAGACGACCGGTTCTTAGGTTTTAGGTTATGTTTTAAAAGAAAACATTGTTATCAATAACGTGAGATATTAAAATTATTTGATTTGCAGTTTCTATAAAAAATGTAGGTGGAGGAAAAATTTGTACATCACGAGTGAAAAATGCTTTTTCTCCCTCAGGGAAATTGTTGCCCTCGGCTTCACCTCGGGCTTCAAACCTTTACCCTCAGGGAGGAAAAGCGGTACTTTTCACTCTAGATAAACAAATAACTATTTTTCACGTACTTTTTGCTGGAAAAAAACTCAGAACACGTTCATGTTTACGTGCAATGATTCTGGAGTATTGGTAAGCTTAAATACAAAACCTTTACCTTCTAGCACTGGATCTTTTTACAGGTTGTCCCAAAACCTTGGATTTTCGATTCCTTTACTATTTTTCTGCAATTTTCGCATATCGATAGGACAGAAAAATCACTCTTGGCTTTTTTATCGATAAAAATTCAAATAAAATCTAATGATTTGGAGCTTTCTATCTTCAATGACTCCTAAGTTACACTTTTTAAAAACGGAGTAAAATTTTTGGATAAAAAGGAATTTATAATCTATTCTATTAAATAATATATTATTTGTTTTTACTATATTCCACTTTTACCGATTTCCACTATTTAAAGGTATGATCCGAATCCCTTTGAGCGTAATTTTGTGCTATACAACCTGAGATCAGGTAGACCGTTCTTCTCAAATAGATTTCCAGGTAAACCTGATAACAATGCTCCTTGAAAAACATCCAGTTTTTAGCTTTAACCACCATTATAAACTTGATTGTTCTCATATAATTTTAATAATAATAATATGATATATTTAGCACAACAATATAGGTTTCTGAGATCATGTTATGTGAGAATTACCCGTTAGATGCACTCTATTTCAGTATTTCCTGGTGAAGAGGCACCTCAAGGATTAATAAAATTAGAGAACACTTATAACTTTTGACTCAAAGATCGGTTCTTCTCGTTCTACAGCTCATTCTTCACGGCTCGTCAAGGCGGTTCAAAATGACGTATCAGTCAAATTCGATAAAGACGTGAACATATCAAAAATCCCCACCCCTAGCCCTTGTGCAAAAGAGGTAAGGGTGGTTAGAATGTACAATTTTTTTGGTTTCTTCCATATAACTCGAAATCAAACTCTAAAACTATAACTAGAAACTATCTCAAGAACATGACTATTCTATAAAAATTTGAAGCTTTTACAAAATTACAATATTAATCTATCAAACTGTTTTAGTATTTAATAGTTTTCAAGATATCTGCTCTTGAAGGTGTGAAATTTTTGCTCTTATGACTTTTTATAAATCAATGGAATCAATCAATCAAAAATTCAGAGAAGCCAGAATCATCCCAATACCTAAAACCGGAGATTTAAAAAAAACAGAAAATTATAGACCGATAAGCTTGATAAGTAACCTTTCCAAAGTATTAGAAAAAATAATAAAAAACAGAATTATGAGTTTTTTAGAGAATGAAAATATAATAAATGAAAAGCAATTTGGTTTTCAAAAAAATAAGTCTACTAAAGATGCAGTCATCCACTTGAACGAAATAATTTTTGGCAATTTTAATAGCAATAGAAAAACTCTCGCAGTGTTCATGGATCTATCAAAAGCTTTTGATAAGATACCTCACAATATATTATTAAACAAATTAGATAGGGCTGGAATTAGAGGTGCAGCAAATGATTTATTTTCTTCATATTTGACTGAAAGGAAACAATACCTAAATCTTCAGCGTCAAACTGATATTAAATATACGTCAGGTTTCGGCTTGCCTCAAGGTTCTGTGCTATCACCAATTCGTTTTTTGTTATATGTGAATGACCTACTCAAACTAAACCTCCAAGATTGCACCACTCTGTCTTTTGCAGATGACACTGTATTGATCTTCAGCGGCAAAAGCTGGGTAGAAACTTATAGCCAATAGAAACCTAATAATTGTCAGAAAATGGCTTCAAGATCATATCCTGACTTCAAACGCTGACAAAACTAAGTATATCACCTTTTCACCCAATATAACTGGACAACCAGGAACAGATTTGAATCTTAAAATAGGGACAACAAATAATAACAATGATAATACAGATACAAATACAGATAATACAGAAGTACAAAAAACATTAGAAAGGGTTCACACAATTAAATATCTTGGTATATTATTGGACCAACATTCAAAATGGAACAAACACATAGATTATTTGTGCTCAAAGTTGAAATACCTCATTTACATTTTTTAAAAATAAATAAAATAAAAAACATAGACATTATACGGAAAATTTATTTTGCATACGCTCACTCATTATTTCAATATATTAATGAAGTATGGGGAGCTGCATATGATACACATCTAAAGAAATTATTTATCTTACAAAAACATATTATAAGAGCAGCATTAGGAAGACCTCGACTCTATCCTAGTAGGGAAATTTTTCTTGAATTTAAGGTCCCTACAATAAGACAGAATTATATGAAAAATATAATACTCCATATCAATAAGAATAAATCTAATTTTCCTGCACACATTACACCCCATAATACACGTCCTAACAATATATTTAACACAGAACTCATTAAGCTAACCATATGCAGGCATCAATTTACATGTTATTGCAGCTACATTATAAATAAAATTCCAAACGATTTTATAGATAAACAAATGACACGTAATTTAAGCAAAAGCATAGATTATTGGAGTTGAGCATAACATATTCTTCAAACTATTTGTATAAAGTATAATATTGTATCCAACAAGCATTGTTACTAAAAACATTGAGCAATGGTTTTTCCATTTTCACGTTCTCGAACCAGGTATTGTAAATGTTCCCACATCATCTTTTTTTGTATTGTTTTATGTATTCCCTGTGTGAAATATTCACTTCATGATGGCCTCAAGACGTCACAGTGGTTAATTGGATTCTACTTTGTCATATAGTATGTACTATTCTTAAGTTTTTAATTTTTTTCTGAGCCTTTGAGACTTTTGTATATTGGTGTAATACTTTCTTTAGCTCTTTTTAATTTAATTTTTATATCGCTTCTTACTTGACCAGAATTGAAGCAGAATAAGTTCACCGCAACTCACTGCCAACACACAAGGACTCTTATGTTGGCAGTGCCCAATATTACATTGATTACATTGATAATATTATTGTTGTGCAAGTTACAATAAATGTCTATTTGTAGGTAATTGTAGATTGCATACTTTAGTGATTGTATTGTACAAATATTTGTATGTGATTTTTGGCAATAAATTCAATTCAATGGAAAAAATCTTTAATGAAAATAACTTTTTCCCCACCTACTGTCCAAAACTCCTAAGAGACTAAAAGTAACTCTATTTTAATAACATGGAAGGAATCTCTATGTTATAAGCTTGCATTGGGAATAGGGTTGAGGGTCGGAGCTTAGATGACAAAACATGTACAACTCTACTCATGTAGAGTTGATCCATTGAGCCAACTAAATTCAATTCCGCAACCAGAAATTTGATCAACTTATGAAATATATATGTTTATAAGCTAAATATTACATACCGTATTTAATATTAGTAGACTATAAGAATTCACAAATATTTTTACATATTTAATATACCAGCCGACGAATATTTTTCATCGTCTAATTTAGAAGTGGACGCGTCGGCCATCATTTTTTTAAGGTCGGCCAACATCATTTTTACAACTTTTGCTGATAGATAGCGTCAGCGGCAGTACCTGGCACCTGAGCTCAAAGTTTTTCATTTTTTAGTTTATTTTGCAAGTTGTGACACATTAGCACCTGTTATGTAAGTTTTGAGAATTATTTTATCTGCAGTTTTTATAAAATGTAGCTGGAGGAAAAATGTTGTGTAGATTACAAGTGAAAAAGGCTTTTTCTCCCTCGAAGAAATTGTTGCCCTCAAACATACCCCTCAGGGAGAAAAAGCTAGCTGTATTTTACTCTATATATACAAATAGGATGACATAAAAACACTTCACTTTTGAACAACTTAATAAAAAAAATATAAAAATCTTGTAGTACCCTTCATTTTTTAAAAACTTTAAAATAGTTCAACGACTAGTTTCGGAACTATTTAAAAGTTTTTAAAAAATAAAGGGTACTACAAAATTGTGTTTATTGTTTTTATTAAATAGGATGACATAGTACTGATTAAAGACTCTGAAAGAAAACTAAAAGAAGCTGTAATTGAGTGGAATGAGGAGATAAAGCTAGCCGAGCTTTCTATGGTACAAGAGACAGTATTTTTGGGAAGAAAGAAGTGAGTACCACATTGAAGAATAGGATATATGAAATTATTATAGAACCTAGTCTTGTATGGAGTGGAAAGTTGGCCCTTCAAAACACAACATATGAGTAGAGTTAGGGCAGTTGCGTTGAAGTGTCATAGAAGGAGGCTGGAAGAACACTGAGAGATAGAAGCGACCGGATCAGGGAGGAAATTGGAATGAAAGATATAAAAGAAGTTGTTGAGAAAACCAATTAGGATGGGGGTCATCTACTGAGGATAGATGATGAAAGAAAAGTCAAACAATATGCGAATACGGTTTTGGGTGGTAGGAGGAAGAGAGGACGCCCCAGGTACTCATATGATGAGCACATAAGAAAATTGGGAGAGGAGAGAGGAAAGAATGTAGGGCAAATGCGCAGGCTGGCTGTGGATCGGGACAGTTTTGTTCCAAGAATTGGACAATATTTGAAGAACTCAATACTTTTTTATTTACTCCTTGTAATATAAGTTCAAACTATATTAAGGTGCGTACAGATTTACGCGCCGCGAACATGAGCAATTCACTTTTAATCAGCTGACTATATCTGTATTTTTACAGAAACGGTAAGATACAGATATAAAAAGCTTGGCATCAGCTGATTAAAAGTGAATTGCTCATGTTCGCGGCGCGTTTATCTGTATGCACCTTAATAAATATATAAATTCAAGAATGGCTTATTTTACATTTTTGAATAGGCTATATATTCTTTAATTCAAAAAGTGACACAAAAAGGTTTTAGAGTAATAATTTTAAGGTTCAAATACCTACTTGGACTGTTTAAAGAGAAAAAAAACAATTTTGTGCTCAAGCCTCTTGCGAATATCCGAAAGTGTTCGTTAATATTATATAACATGGAATAAATAGATAAACTCTTATGACGATATAGAACAAGTACCGTATCTAAAATACAATCCATATTTTGAGAACTAACTCACCTTTTGACTAGTAGTATGCCTCCAACAAACGTTGAATAATGGTAGCGCGGATGCAGCTGAGGCGATGCAACGTGGAAGAGGCCATTGTGAGGATATGCGTAGGAGAGCAATGGATTCATGGGCAGAAGATCGACATCATGCATTGCAATGTAATCACAGCCTCCTTCCGTCACGGCCATCGTGAAGCCGACGTTGATCAGAGACGCTCTGTTGAATCTGTACTGATCCACCTATCAACACAAAAACACCTACAGTTATCTAGCCTCAAATTTCAATTTGACAAATGTCTGATAGCTCTATTGAATCAGTACTGATCTATCTACAAACATGAAAGTTCAGCTTAAGTTATAGGCTATTATAGTTTTTTGTGAACATAAAAGTGTTTTACAATTTCCCTCACAAACTATATCAGTTTAGTACTATGTACCTATGCCAGCGCACAAACCTAGGTTTTGCTGGCTTTGTCAGATAGAAAACAAGTTATTTTTAATTTTAAGAGTTTATGTGTTATTGGAATCTTATTATGTATTTCTTGCTTGTATATTATTTTTATGATTCATAGTCTACATTGTATTGTTTTCGATTTGACAAATAAAATTTGAATTTGAAATTGAATTAGCCTATAGTTACCTGAAAATTCAATCCATAGTAGGCCTAATAGCATTAATCTTTTAAATCTGTTCTGATCTACTTACGAACAGAAAGTTAGTCTGCTACAGCTACAATAAAATTTAAGTTGGAAGATTGATAATATTGTATTCGAACTTTTAGGCCTAATAGCACTGTTGAATATGATCCACCATCAACTAAAAGTTAGCTCAGCTGGAGTTAAAATAAGTTCCATGATAGTTGCCTGCGATTCAATCTAAAGTAAGCCTAATTGATCATTATATGCTAATGAAAAATCGCTAAAGAATTTATGCATTCATTTCCAAAAAATATATATACAGAGTGTCCCACCAAGGTTGTAACAGCCGTTGACCATAGATTCTACTCAACATTTCTGACAAAAAATGTTCAGTAAACTTTTTTCCTATCGACCTTAGTTTTCGAGATATATAGATTTTTCTATATTTTTAGAATATGCCTACTTCCGTTCATTAAATACTCAATAACTCGAAAACTACTGGTCGAATTTTAATTTCAAGGGTATTGTTGAAAAGAGAAAAACATTTCAAACAAGATTAATGTAATTTTTGTTGTTGGACATTTTGTAGTTTTTTATTAGGGCTTAAACTTGAAAAAATGCTATTCTTCAAAGTCAAATTTCAAACAGTTTTTTATCAATTTTCTCCGGGTAATTATAGTGGTTTCAATATTTCAAAAACTTCTCCATTTCATAAGCTTTCAAATGAGTATAAATAAGAAAAGGTAAGTTCCATGACAAAGTGTTCAAAATTGCTAATATCTGGAATGAGCACATTCAAAATGTGGAAATTCACAAACAGCATTTATCAAGTGATGATCTTAAGGGTGAAATCACCTGATTATTGCATCATTTTCTGTCATTTGATCCTGAATCCTATATAAAATATTAATCATACACTTTTACAAGATCCAACAAAATCTATTCATAGAATAAGAATTCAAAGTAGATGAATGACAGAATTAAAAATGCTGATGACAATCATTCAGTTGGTAATTAAGTTACATAGTATCATGCTCACTGCTTACAGGAATTCAAAATAGCCTCCATTTCTGTTTATGCAACTTCTGCTGCCGTTCATCAAGCTTCGAGTTGCCCGTCTCACTTCGTTTGGCCGTGTCTTCATTACTTTAAACGTCAATCGAATTCTGAGAATCAGTTCCTCCCGGGTCTCTACAGGTTCTCTGTAAACTTTACTTTTCACAACCCCCCAAAAGTAGAAGTCTATTGGAGTAAGATCAGGTGGCCAACTTACGGGTCCACCTCGGCCAATCCACCGCCCAGCATAATTGTTATCAAGCCACCCACGGACGTTTTTAGCATAATGAGGGAGGCAGCCATCCAACTGGAGCCACATATTCTGCCTCAAATTGAGAGGCACGTCTTCCATTAATTCGTGAAGCTCATTGACCAGAGAGTCCATAAAAACTTCACCATTTATTCTTATAGGGAAATAAAGGTCCAAACATATTTTTATCAATCATGCCAGCCCAAAAATTGAATGAAAACTGATGCTGATATCGATATGGTCTATAGATAAGATAAACGAACGCGCAACTCACTTTTAAAAAAATTTATTTAACAAATAAAACACGTACATAATGGCAGCATGACTATTGGTAACGGAATGACACGAGAAATAATCTTACAGAGGTTTAAATACTAGTACAAAGTGCTTACTCTACAGTTCCTAAATCTATTGTCTTTTATATATATATATATATATATATATATATATATATATATATATATATATCCTCCCCCCTTAAGATGAAGGTGTCCTCACCTTCATAAGGGGAGCTGGGGTGTAAGAAATATTTTAGAATTTTCTAAGTGAAATTGAACAGTATCTAATTTCTTGTCTGGAATCCCAAGTTTGTTATTGAATACATGAGAATGAAAAACAACATATAATATAATAAGTATTAAGCACGCCATTAATATATAAACTACATATTCTGATAAGTTGCTACTAACTACAAATTCTTCAAGAATCAGTAATGGCTCTAAATAAGTATTTGCTTTATGTATTTCGTCAAAAGTAAAATTAGTGATTATTTTATTTTTATAAGTCGGTAATTCAGTAGGATATAGAACATTTCTTTCCCAAAATGTATAAGGTTTACTAAAATTTAATAATGCTTCATCTTTTTCAAGGGCTATTAGTTGTGTAGATTTTGGATATGTTACAATATTTCTTGAGCCGTGAACAATTGAACTCTTGCTGATGTTAAACATTAAATATTGGTTTATAATCGGAATATATTTCATAAAAGAACAGCTATACCCTTTGATAACTAAAGTCCTACAGCTATTCAACTTCTTATCACTAACTAATTCTTCTACACACTTGTTAACAACTTGTGTGGCATTTCTACAATAATAATTATTATTCAATAACTGGCAATCGCCTTCATACAATTCATGACCTTTAAATAATTGATGATGGATCAACATGTATCGTAACTTTATTTCATTGTTCGTTTTTACAGGATAAGACAGCATAAAAAGTGTTTCGTACAAATTAGAACAAAGAAGGCCAGTTTCACACGGCAGAGACCTCGCTCCTGGAATATCATATTACTGAAGATCATATTTCATATTTTGCAGCTCTCCTGTACTTTCACATGGGGATCTTACAAATAAGCCGACAGATCTAACAACTACGCCGCCGTTTGCTCAAAGTTATGACTCATCACTTTTTCTCAAAGTCTAACTTCCTTAAAAATATAGATAGAAGATTTCTGATTTCGATTTGGATTCAGCGACCCCAAATTCTTTAAAGCGTAAGTCCCATTTTCAAAAATACCTGAAAACAAGGGAGTTATAGCTGTTTTTAATATAGCTTTCCATTATCATATGATTATATAGTACGTACTAAGATAAATAATACTCCTGCCTCACAAAGGGACAGGCAAAGGTTTTAAGAAGTTTTTGAACACCTGAGAAGTTTATACATAAACATTTTTAATTTTTAAAAGTTCTAGTTTTCCAAAAAAGTATTGAACTATGAAAGATGAATCCAAATATGAAATCAAATATCACTTTAAATTCCAGCAATTATTGACTATTTCTTTTTACAATCAGAAAATCTATTATGAACATACAGAATAAACATTGTGCTGATCTGAATCGATCTATGGTAATAATAGGAATTGAAAGAATAGAAATGTCATGGCATTCCAAGTAGTGATGTCTGTGTATTAGAACTGCTGAGTTGATAATGCATAGTGAAAAAAAGTCATGAATAGCTCAGACCAGCCTGGCCTATGATGAACCGGTATAACAATTCATAGAATTCTTAGAATTCATAGGAACGGTAAAAAAATCAATTTTAATTTAATAGCTCTGATGACACGCGCCATCTCGTCAAAAGTGAGGATGCTTGAATGAATTATGTTAAGTTTACAAAATTTCAAACTAGTTCCTATATCATCTATTCTATTGTGAATTATTGTTAGCGTAACAAAATATGATGCTGTTCATTCAGTTCTACAGAATCAAATTTACTGTTGACAGAATTAAAATAATTGTTAAGTTTCAAATTATTAGCGTGGATTACATCAATTCCATTGTTAAAGCGACTAATTCGATTTTTGTTGATTGAAACTTGATTCTTAAGATCATGTTCTAAACTAATTTCGTTGGAATGCACTTTTGTCAAAATTTCATCATATTTAGCTTTATCATCAGCATCCATATTTCCTGTTAACCAAGAAATAGCGGAACCTAATCCATTAAAAAGACCTCTTTTTATTCGAAATTTATTCAACAAAATATGATCGAATTTCATGGTAACTTGATCGAGA
This sequence comes from Nilaparvata lugens, assembly GCF_014356525.2. Classification (NCBI taxonomy): domain Eukaryota; kingdom Metazoa; phylum Arthropoda; class Insecta; order Hemiptera; family Delphacidae; genus Nilaparvata; species Nilaparvata lugens. The sequence goes on along the minus strand of NC_052504.1, from coordinate 47,367,122 downwards.
TGTAATTGAAGTAATTTAATTTTCGTTTTATCGGTTTCTTTTCCATTTAACAATTGTATTGAATTCTTGAGTTTAGAAAGTTCATTTTGTAAAGCTGTAATGTTGATGATATGCACGTAAGTGTAGGTTTTGTTAATGATGAAAGCATCCTTGATTCGGATGGGTACGACTCCTGCTGATCGTGAGAGGTCAGTCGTCTTGAATGCGTCTACTGGGGCCAGGTTGAGGGCTGCCAGGCTGACAATCAGGAGGGCGAAGTCTGCAAGTTTTAGACTTGTCTTGTGGGGGATCTTTAGGTTGTTTCGCCTTCGGCGGAGTTGTTCGTTCATCTGAAACAGAATTATCATTAGTTTTGTTCACTTTACGTGGTCGCTTAATGCGATTGGGATGAATCTTGAAGGGGCGTTTCTGGATCGCTCTTGAATTTGTCACTAGATTGGTGTTCTTGTAGCGTTTCAGTTTGACTGTTTGAAACGAGTCCGTTATGATATTAACAAAACTTGTATACATCACTTCATAATCAAGCTCTAGAGCGCCTTTCTTGTAACAATATTTATACCGTATGTTGTGTTCGGTAGAAGATATTCTAGGCATTTGTTCTTGATTTCTTCCTTATCAAACGGGTTAAGTATGTAGAAAGTCAATCTTGTTTTGTCAAACATTTTCTGAATTTTCGGAGGATCGTTACCTCTTTCTAATATCAACTGATTATGTTCTACATTCATGATTTTGTCTTCTTCCATTATTGCAACTTGACTATTCGAACTATCCTGAGAGTGAATTGTTACACCTATACTTGTGGCATCGTCATTATTAGTATCTTGATTTCCATTTCCACTTTCACGAAGAAACTCGTCCAAAACAACTCGACTGAGATCCTCTAAATCATCATCTGGTTCGGGGTTGAGCATGTTAACAGGGTGACTTGGAATGCGAGATAAGCTGTCAGCCACGAAATTCGTCCGGCCTTTCACGTATTTGATGTCGAAATCAAATTCTTCTAAATAGAGTTTCCATCTAATTAGTTTCGAATTGGGTTCCTTGATATTGTGTAACCACTGTAAGGGTTTGTGGTCTGTTTGAATTAAGAATTTCCTTCCATACAGGTAAGGGCGAAAGTATTTGCAGGCATAAACGATTGCTAGTAGTTCCTTCTTTATAGTTGATAAGTTTACTTCATGTTTATTTAGAGTACGGGATGCAAACGCGATTGGTAGGTCCTTCCCATCAAATAATTGAGAAAGAACAGCTCCCATTGCAAAGTTGCTCGCGTAACATGTGAGTATGAACTGACGAGAAAAATCAGGCAATTGTAGTATAGGTCCATTTTGTAACATAAGTTTCAATTTCTCAAATGCTGCTTGGAAGTCTTTATCGTGTGGATTGAATGGTTTTTCCTCACCTAAAACGGTGGTGAGTGGCTTTGCTATCTTTGCATAATCTTTAATCATTTTTCGGTAATATCCTGTAAGTCCTAAAAATTGTTTAACTTCTTTAGGAGTACGAGGTAAAGGGAAATTCTTCACTGCGTCTATTTTCATGGGGTTTGGTTGTATTCCGTTTTCTGAAATTATATGATCTAAGTACAACAGTTCGCGCTTGAAAAATTATGTTTTATGAAGCTGGATTTTCAAGTTGTGCTCTTTTAATTTTTCAAATACTGATTTGAGGTGTTTCAAATGTTCAGTGAGGTTGTCAGAAAAAACAATAATACCGTCCATGTACACTAAAACATTGTCCATACACTTCTGGAAGAAACTGGGTGAATTTTTTAGTCCAAAGGGGAGACGTAGAAATTCATAGTGGCCATTTTCAGTAGAAAATGCTGTTTTCGGGACGGAGTCGGGGTACAGTTCAATCTGGTGAAATCCTGATTCTAAGTCGATAGCAGAGAAATAAGTAGCACGTCCTATCTTCCCAAATAAGTCCTCAATGTTGGGCAAGGGATACTTATCATCTACAGTCTTGTTATTCAATTTTCGAAAATCTACAACCATTCTGATCTTTCCTGATGCATCCGATTTCTTGGGTACGACCCAAATCGGGGAGTTGTAGGCAGAGTTTGGGTGTTGAATTATTTTGTTCCTTAAAAGTTTGTCTATTTCCAATCGAATATCTTCTCGGAAGATTTGGGAATGCCGGCAATTTTTCGTGTAAACTGGGTTTTCATCTGTAGTAATTATCTTACGTTTCATTAAGTTCCTGCTACTTGATATCTCGTTTTCTAGTTTTACAATTTCAGGATACTGTTCTACCAATTTCAAGATGTTGTCTCTTTCCTCCTCATTCATATGATCTGTTCGTAGAAGATTTGGAATGTCATTTATAAGCTTAGAAAATTTCGATTTACATGAATCATTTATATCTGTACAATCAACTATAGTTTCTACTTGTTCAACCTCCATTGGCTCAGGACAAATGGTCGTAAGTTCATGGGCGAAAACTAAACACATACATTCATTACTATCTATATTAACAAGAGTCCTTCTTCAATTCTATATTTATCTGCATTTACTTCTTTAATTATTCCTAACGTCATATCCGAGGCTGACTTAACCGGGACCGAAATCACGTTTTAGCCTGGTTGCAATTTAACACTCTTATTATCGAACAAAAATAACAAATCTTTCTCTCCATCCCTATATTCTAGCTTATTATTATCAAAGTTTAATCGCATTTTATATGCACGCATGGTTTCATTCCCAAGCAGTATATCATACTTGGACGAAAAATCAAATATATATACAGTTTTATCTTATGAGGTTTGGAAAATACATGCTCTATATTACAAAACACATACTCATTCCCTGTACTTTCTCCAACGGGAGTTTTCACAATAAAATCCTCTTTGTGACGAGTTACGCCAGGAGAGACTAGTGAAGGATGAACATAGTTCTTTGCAGATCCGGTATCGACTAGCCATTTCCTATCCTTCTGATCTACAAAGTAAGGAAGCGATTTATTAAGGATGTTTAAGTCGAATCGCTGGGTGGGTCCGTCGCATATTGGGGGCCTGACCCTAAAAAATGGTCGGTTAGTCTGTTCAGCGATTCAGTCAAAGTGTCAAGTTGAGATTGCATATTTTGAATCGGGTTCGGAGTGTACTCACTACTCTGGCAATCTAAGTGGTCTTCTTCCAGATAGTTGACTTCATATGGAGACTTATAATTCCTCAATTTTTGTACTGGATCCGTTCGCTGAGTGCGCATGGATACTGTGTTTGATGAGTTATTTATCGGAGTACTTGGTTTGAAATTACTGTTTTGTTGTTGTGGGAAACGTTGTTGGAAATTTTGTTGTTGAAAATTTCTTTGTTGCTGAAAGTTTGGACTTGAAAAATTTTGTTGAAAGTTGTGAGGTTGGGAGCTACTTGGTGGCAGGTAGAAGCTCTGTTGTTGGAAGTGCGGTTGATAAAATCTCTCATTGTTTTGGAATCGACGTTGTCTGCTTTGAAAAATTTTTTGAGTGTTTCTGTTTTGTCTGCTTTGTGATTGATAACTACTCTCATAGTTTGGGGTTCTAAATGTATTTGAAGCTTAAAAAAATCTGTTTTCAGTTCTGTTTAGGTTTAGTTGGTTCAGTACAATGCTGCAATCATTTATCAATTTGCTTCTGGCATCATCTAGATTTTGAATTTGAAGCACCTGCAAGTGGGATCCTAGCGTGGGATGGACTCCATGTACAAAGGTGCTCACTAGTGTTGCGTTAAGTTGATGTATTAAATTTGTTAGCAATTCTCCTGACACTCCATCTATTTTGTATTTTGTTATTACATGAGTACGTTTTTCTTCTAGTCTGTTTAGAAAGTCTATCGGGTGTTCCCTATTGAATGAGCACATTGCTGATATTTCTGCTATCAATTCTGGAACAGGCCTATTGTCTGCAAAGTTCTGTTTCAAGCTATTTATCAGTTCTGTTAGTGTTGAGCAACTGTTGTAGGCTACAGCTTCCGCTGGTCCTTCTAGGTGGCACAAAGCTGTTTTGAAAAGAAGCCAATGATTACCTTCCTTCTCTACAATATGATCTGTACAATAAGCTCTCTGTAAATCTTCACAAGTTGAAATGAAATGAGGTAATTTGTAAGCTGTATCTCGGTATGCACTTAAGAAGTTCATGTGGTAAGGGCTTGCTAGTTGCCATGGTAATATTAGAAAGAGTTTCTAACCTTGTTTCTTGATGGATGATCTCTGCGTTGACGGAAGGACTTACTGCAGTAGAGTCCTGATCCGGGTCTTCCTCCTCGTCCGACGATGGGCTGCGGAAAGTTCTGCAAGCGTCGTATCGGGTGATGTCTCGTCTGCTTGCCAACGTGTAGTTGGAGTTGAGTTGTCCGTGTAGGGTTGTAGAACCACAGATAAAGAGTTGAAACTCACGTTTTTCGGGACTCGAGAACGTAGGTCGCGAAAAAGTTAATTGAACTTTTACCGAAAAAACTTCTGTAGTCCCTGTGCATCGGGCGCCAGATAAGATAAACAAACGCGCAACTCACTTTTTAAAAAGATTTATTTTACAAATAAAACACGTACATAATGGCAGCATGACTATTGGTAACGGAATGACACGAGAAATAATCTTACAGAGGTTTAAATACTAGTACAAAGTGCTTACTCTACATTTCCTAAATCTATTGTCTTATATATATATATATATAACTTATGATTATGAGGATTTTCCAAGGACCATGTATGTGTATTGTGAAAATTTACAGCACCAGTTCTTGTCAACTTTTCTATCTGTGATATGTTCATAAAATGTTTGAAGCACAATCTTGTGCTAAGATCCAACGGCAAAACTGCATCCTTGAAACAGTATCAGGTTCATTCAACTCTTGAACTGGGGTATCATGAAATGGTCGAAAGTTATTCTTCAATATTCTTTGAACTATCATTCTTGAAACATCCACATCCCAGCTGCCTGCCGGATGCTGGATCGAGGATTCTGCTCGAAATACTTTGGAATTCGATTTTCAAAAGCTACAGAAAATAAGACGGGCCTCTCGTACATTGAAACTGATCTTAGACCCTTACCATCTTGTCATCTCTCAATCTTAAAAACGTGTTATGAGATGGGTGTTTTCGGTCAGGAAAACGTCTCCTGTATACTCTCTCTGCCTCTTTTTAATTGCATCCACACTCTCCATACACCAATAACATGTTCAAGTACTCAATCAAGGTGAATTTCATGATAATGAACGCGAACACTTCTCTACTAGCCAAAGCTGATACATATAATGCCAAATAACTGGAAAGCACGCTGAAAACTATCCTGGAAATAGGCTGAAACATACACTTCTTGTTATTTTATTCAGGATTTATGGTACAGGAAATAATGCAAGTTATTGAAAAATTCATATCATTGTAAAATGTTAAAATGTTGATTAAAACTTGTGAATAAATTGTCAGAGTGAAATCAGGTGATTTCATCCTTAGGATCACCACTTGATGCATGCTGACGTGCTACCAATTTATCCTAACAGGTTGGTTTGCCTTCACCTATATTCTAAGGAAAGTCATCGGATCCAAATAAGCAAATATCTTGATATATCATGAATGGATCTAATGCTTATGAATAAGAAATCCAGTTCAGAGCAAATTATAATTTATTAAAAAAATTAGACCTATTATTAAAAAATTTCAGTTTACACCAGAACAAATTTAATAATCATACATGGATCGAACATAGATTGAACATGATTGAGGTTACTAATATGTTTGTTCTGTTCATCAAAATAGATTCCAACAGCTTTCATAAAAACTCAGAAATTATTGTTTCAAATCAAGATCAAAATATATAACTTATAGATTAAGAATACTTATCTATCGTTTACAGGTTTCAAAACAGGCTTATGGCTTTCAACATTAAACGAGAAATTCAAAACAAAATGAAAAGAAAAATTGAAATCTACATTTCACGTATGTTCAATAACATCAATAAACTTTACAAAAACATTTAGATCACAAATAACACATCTTAAATTTCAATTATTTAGGAAAATTTCAACAGAAGCCAACACTCCTAACATAAGCCCGCCATTAAAAAGTTTGAGAGGCACGCCTGCTATAAGCACCCGGAATAAGTGCCTAGAGCCTCCAAGCATAAACACGTCATCAATTTCCAACCAGCAAAGAACACAAGTCTACAAACATTATATCTTAACACTCTTAACATTTTATTAACACTCCTAACATAAGCCAGCCATTAAAAAGTTTGAGAGACACGCCTGCTATAAGCACCCGGAATAAGTGCCTAGAGCCTCCAAGCATAAACACGTCATCGATTGCCAATTAGCAAAGAACACAAGTCTACAAACATTATATCTATTGTTTTCAATAAAACTTTATTTTTAAAGTTATTTTAAATTTAATTAACCTTTATGTTGTTCAGAATTATCTGTTAATTCAGAAATAGAACTTTGTTACAGTGATACAGTGGGATGTTCAACACTAGTATATATGATGAATTCCCTGTGAAAAGTTTAGTCCGTATAATGATTACACCGATATTTGCTATCAAGTTTTATTAATATTTTGAATATGGAATTGAAGATTCGATTTAATCAAGAAAATGTAATATTACAATGCTGTTTGTAAATTTTCTCATTTTGTAGGTGTTCATTCCAGATATTAGCAGTTTTGAACACTTTATCATGGAACTCACCTTTTCGAATTTATACTCATTCAAAAGCTTATGAAATGGAGAAGTTTTTGAAAAATTGAAACAACTATAATTACCTGGAGAAAATTCTCTAAATTATCTCGGAAATTAAGGTCGATAGAAAAAAAGTTTTTTGTCAGAAATGTTGAGTCGAATCTACGGTCAACGGCTGTTACAACCTTGCTGAGACACTCTGTATATTCAAGCAAATAGGTATAGTAGTTGTTCAATCTTACCTGGTTTATAACATAAATAGCATGATTAAGATTCTGAGCGTTTAGAAAATTGTGTAAATGAGGAACAAATTCAAGCAGCTCTTCAAATCTATCTCGGAATGGCACAACAATCCCCAATTTATGTCCTTTATTGTTCAAGTGATATTGCTGTTTAGACGGTTCACCGTTGCAATGGCATTCATCTGTAACAATTCAGAATCCAATTACTTGAAATAAGAAACATGACAATCATAAACATTAAGGTTGAACAGATCATGTGGTTAGATCCGGGCTTGTTAAGTGCATACACACTCTACATACTTGTTTAACCAACTACTGCAATTTCTGATAAAAAAATCTTCCATCAAAGCTCACTAAAAAAAGTTTTCTTCCTTTATATTGTAGGATATTATTCTTTAAATCAATATCCTGATACAAATCAATAAAACTTTTATCAATTCCACACATTCACATTTTACATTTTCTTAATCTATTCATTGAGCTTTTCTCGTAAAAACTAACTTGTTTATTTATTCTATTAACGATGTTGCTTTTTGAATTAATTACATGACTACTTCAATATGATGATAAAATCATACGTCAAAATAGAACATCGCTAAAATCTCACATCCTACACTCGGCCATTCTGACAAATAGCTTGCCTCAAGCCTTCACTAAATAAAACAAACATAAAATAAACACATTACACAATCCTCCAACATTTCAAATCGTCTCTCGAGTACTGAGGATTAACCCCAAACAAAGCACCTATGTCCTCAGCATATCTGATTTGAATGGTTTTATTTGAGTTTGATTTCTTAATCAGCAGCTTGTTATTCGTAAACTACACATACTTGAGCACACCTCTTGATTGAAAATCCTTTGCACGTTTGAATAGCGAATAAAAGTGGGGTGACATCAATTCTTGAAAAAAATTGGTTTGTTAGGTTCTATACCCAGCAGCCCAGTCTTCAGAATCTCATATGACTTCCGCGCCGACGATAGGAATCCTCTCTGGTCCGATCCGCTGTTGAATTTCAATATAATAGGAGAAATAACCTTTGAGTTCCGAGATGGCATTCGGTAGCACCAATTGATTGTGTTTTCATTAAGGGGAAAATCAATACTCTTCAAAATTATTCTAATTATGTTTATTACGCTCTCGCTCTCTACACTAGGAATGTTCATAATTTTTATTCCATTATACTGGAGTATTTGGGTATTGTTGATTGCTTGCATATTTATTTTCGATTTATTTCTTTTGATTTTGTTGCTCTCCTTAGTTGATCTATCTATTTTCACATTACAAGTGCTAATATTTGATTTCAATTTAGTTTTTGCATTTTCGTAAGTTTTTTTCTTACAAGGCTGTATAGTATTACCATCTGGAAGATCTTCTATATGATTGAGATCAAGCAAGATTTCTTTCTTTTTCAACCACATCTATATGACACAGGTAAATCTGATTTTTTCTATCAGTACTTTTTTCATTTCCTGATTTAACATTTTGAGGTACAGAAAGAGAATCAACAGAACTCGAAATTTTACGACTAATGCATTCCCTTCTAAAAGTATGTCTTGTTGCTTCGTAATCATCTAACTTATTCACAAGTTCTTCTGTCTTTACGATTTTAGGTACCTACCTAGATCATCAATCAGATTCTCACGAATTTCGTTTGGTATTCTTCGTCTAATCTGATCAACTACAATTAACTCTTTCAGGCTTTCATAGTCATTCACTTGCAATCCTTTTATCCATTCATTAAGTTTTTGAGTTCAAAAGCAAAATCTCGCCACGAAGAGGAATTTTCTCTTCTATGAAAAGCAAATTTTTGTCGGAATTGCTCCAGACTAAGCTTGAATCGTTTGAGCAATAAACTTTTTATATAATCATAGTCGTTTGCATGTGGATCAGGCTCTCTTGTAATGATATTCACTATTTCTAGTGGCAAGAGTGCCATTAGATAAGTGACCCAGTCATCTTTGGTTATATTGTGTCTATTAATTTGTCTTTCAAATAAGGTCAAATATATACTTATATCATTATCCATGTTAAATCGTGTCATAAGTTTCAAAAATTCATTATTTCTACTTACTATTGAAATGTCCGCATTATTCCTTCCTGCTTCTAACTCTATTTTTTCCAATTCCAATTGCTGCTCAAGTTGTAAAGCAAATATTCTCTCTTCTCGTTTCTTTTCCTTTCCTCACGTTCTCGTCTCTCTTCTCGTTCCTTTTCCTCTCGTTCTTGGTCCCTTTTCTCACGTTTTCGTCTCTCTTCTTGTTCCTTTTCCCTTTCCTCTCGTTCTCGTTTTTCTTCTCGTTCTTCATCATTTTCTCTATCTGTCTTTACTCTCTCCAACAGATTCTTGATAAACTCTCCGTTGTAGCCTTCTAATTCAGTAATCAATCTACTTAATTGTACTACTCTCGGATTAGTAGGTGAATCAGTATTTAACTCCTCTGCTATTTTCAGCAAGTCACTCTTTTCGACCTTGCTAAATATGTCATTTTTCACACAAAACTTCAGATATCCCGTTCAATTCCATCCAATCCCGGACGAGCCCCCAAAATGTAGGATATTATTATTTAAATCAATATCCTGATACAAATCAATATAACTTTTATTAATTCCACACATTTTACATTTTCTTAATCTATTCATTGAGCTTTTCTCGTAAAAACTAACTTATTTATTTTATTAACGATGTTGCTTTTTGAATTAATCACATGACTACTTTAATAATAATGATAACATCATACGTCAAAATAGAATCGCTAAAATCTCACATCCTACAATATCAAGGTATAGATGGGACTTCTTTTATTTTTACTTTCCTTGCCCTATTACCATAGGTAAGGAAAGTATTGCTTTCCGAAAAAAATTAAGGTACCCCAATTTCTAAATTTCTATACGTTTCAAGGTCCCCTGAGTCCAAAAAAGTGGTTTTTGGGTATTGGTGTGTGTGTGTGTGTGTGTGTGTGTGTGTGTGTGTGTGTGTGTGTGTGTGTGTGTGTGTGTGTGTGTGTGTGTGTGTGTGTGTGTGTGTGTGTGTGTGTGTGTGTGTGTGTGTGTGTGTATGTGTGTGTGTGTGTGTGTATGAGTGTATGTGCGTCTGTGTACACGATATCTCATCTCCCAATTAACGGAATGACTTGAAATTTGGAACGTAAGGTCCTTACAATATAAGGATCCGACACGAACAATTTCGATCAAATGCGATTCTAAATGGCGGCTGAAATGGCAAAAATGTTGTCAAAAACAGAGTTTTTCGCGATTTTCTCGAAAACGGCTCCAACGATTTTGATTTAAGTTATACCTGAGATAGTCATCGATAAGCTCTATCAACTGCCACAAGTCCCATATCTGTAAAAATTGCAGGAGCTCCGCCCCATCTATGCAAAGTTTGATTTTAGATTCTCAATTATCAGGCTCCAGATACAATTTAAACAAAAAATCTCGAGTGGAATAGATTGAGCATGAGAATCTCTACAATTAATGTTCAGTAACATTTTCACCTAAAATTAAAAATAAACTCGAAAATCGAGAAAATGTGATTATCCAATTGCAAACTATTGGCAACTGTTGATTCTATTAAATGATTCACTATAAAGATATAGCAGACCTCGTGTGTCTCCAGCGTTATTGCCCTGTCACCAGCTGGCTCAAATCTTTCAATAGTAGACTTGAGATGGGCGGGAACACTACCGTAACGTCAGGTGATCAATTTTCATAACGGCAAGGAAAGTTGTGTGAGTGCGCCACACCAGATTTTTAAAAATGCTCCAGATAGCTATTACTGAGAAGAGTATTCGAAACTTATTGTTTGATAATAAGTATTGTGTATTTCAGGTTCTTTAATGATAGAAAACTTTTTAAAATAATATCGATTTATTGATTCTTGATCAAAGTACAAAATCGATGTTTCTAGTTTTCGTACATCAGTAGATGAGAGCGTGTATGTGTGTGTATGCACTGCTAACTTGGATTGTTGTTACAGAATGTGAAAAGTGTATGTTAAATGTAATAACTGTCCGAGTGAAGTGAGGTCTAAGATTCAAGTCGACGGTTTTTGCATTTCTCTTTATATCTAAATGTTTATATGTTCCGCATTTACGACGAAACGCGGTAATAGATTATTATGAAATTTGACAGATATGTTCCTTTTTTAACTGCGCGTCGACGTATATACAAGGTTTTTTGGAAATTTTGTATTTCAAGGATAATATAAAAGGAAAAAGAAGCCTCCTTCATACGCCAATATTAGAGTAAAAAAAAGACTATAGAATTATTAATCATAAATCAGCTGTCGAGTGGATTATAAATTGCATGCAATGACGCATGCAATTCAATATCTCAATGTAACTTAGTGAAAAATCTGGTGTGGTACACTCACACAACTTTCCTTGCTCATTGAACTGTAAGCCTAATTCTTAGACGAGAATAATTTAGGGGAATAACATAATGACGATTGGCGGCAAAATATTTGCAACTACGATCAGACTACTTTATATGTGTATAATATAATTGTTTTCAGAGTACTTTTTCCTTTGTGTAAATTGTGAAATTCGATGATTTCTTCAAAAGTCGTCAAAACAGTTGTTCTACAGATGAAATATCTAGACTGTGACTGTGTTCTTTTTATAAACTGCTCTACCTACCTACCTCATGCACTGGAAGGAGGTTACAACGTTCATTTCTCAAGGATGGGGTGGACCCCCCATAGTTTTCCAGGGAAAAGACTCATGCCAGTTGATAGAGCTGATCAATAACTATACAGGGTATGAATTTGAAAAAATCAGTCAAGTAATTTTTGAGAAAATCGTGAAAAACATAGTTTTTTAGTAATTATCTGCCATTTTTCTCAAGAATATTACGGAGCTCCTGCAATTTTCCCAAAAATGAGACTCATGCCAGTTGATGAGCTTATGAATAGCTAGCTATCTATGGTATAAATTTGAAGAAAATCGTTGAAGCCGTTTTCGAGAAAACCGTGAAAAACATGGTTTTTTAGTCATTATCCGCCATTTTTCTCAAGAATATTACGGAGCTCCTGCAATTTTCCCAAAAATGAGACTCATGCCAGTTGATGAGCTTATGAATAGCTATCTATGGTATAAATTTGAAGAAAATCGTTGAAGCCGTTTTCGAGAAAACCGTGAAAAACATGGTTTTTTAGTCATTATCCGCCATTTTTCTCAAGAATATTACAGAGCTCCTGAAATTTTCCCAGAAATGAGACTCATGTCAGTTGATAGGGCTTATAAATAGCTATTCATGGTATAAATTTGAAGAAAATCGTTAGAGCCGTTTTCGAGAAAAACGTGAAAAACATGGTTTTTTAGTAATTATCCTCCATTTTTTCCGCCATCTTGAATTGAATTTCTTATTGTCAGATCCTTATGGTATAAGGACCTTAAGTTTAAAATTTCAAGTCAATCGGTTAATTAGGAATGGAGTTATCGTGTTCACAGACATACACACATACACACACACACACACACACACCAACACACACACACCACACACACACACACACACACACACACACACACACACACACAACACACACACACACACACACACCACACACACACACACACACACCCACACACCACACACACACACACACACACACACACACACACACACACCACACACACACACACACACACCACCACACACACACACACACACACCACACACACACACACCACACACACACACCACACACACACACACATAGACCAAACCCAAAAATCATGTTTTTGGACTCTGGGGACCTTGAAACGTATAGCAATTAAGAAATTGGGGTACCTTAATTTTTTTGGAAAGCAATACTTTCCTTACCTATGGTAATAGGGCAAGAAAAGTAAAAAACAGCTGTTGTGTGGACTATTAATTGCATGCAGTGAGGCATGCAATTGATAACTTGAAGTAGCGTAGTATTTTTTCTTCTTTCAACTCGGTAAGCTTTTGATGATTAGCATTCCAATGATAATGAATCATAATGAATGATAATGATTATAATGGATATTAATAATTATTGTCGATACAACATTTGAAACAGTCATTAGTTGTTTATACACCGATATCTCGCCGACACGTCAGGGCAGGACATAATCACTCAGATGGAGACTGTATCTTTTAACTGCGCGAGGTCTACTGTTCACAGAACTACTAGTGATAATAATGTTTAATGCACTAAAATATGTAAGTAATAAAGAATATTAATGTTTTGATGTTTATGTTGGATGTTCGTTCATTACCCACAGTTTGTGGTGGTATCATGTAACATAAAACGAATTCAGAAAGATGGCATTAGCTTGTGATCCAACCCTTAAATTTATATTTAAGGGTTGAATTCAGTCTGGATCACACTTATCATGCAGCTTACCGATCCCACATCGATCCAATCACATTTATAATCAGTAGTGACAGCGGCCTGGAATGGTGCATGCCACAAAAGTGTCCGTCATGTTATCGGTCCCATCACCACCACCCACCAATCCACTCCACAGAAATATCGGATATGGATAGTATCGGAACGGTACGGTACATAATAAATTTGGCCGGTCTTTATTCATTTTTGGGTATTGCTTTTTAAAAAGGTTATTGTTTAAAATTCCAGTGTTCCACACAAAATCCTTTTCAGTAAGCTAGAAAATTAAGGGATTAATGGAATATAAATTCATCTTGAGAACCGATTGATTTGGACTTGTATGTGCGTCTGTGTACACGATATCTCATCTCCCAGTTAACGGAATGACTTGAAATTTGGAACTTAAGGTCCATTCACTATAAGGATCCGACACGAACAATTTCGATCGAATGCAATTCAAGATGTCGACTGAAATGGCAAAAATGTTGTCAAAAACAGGGTTTTTCGTGATTTTATCGGAAACGGCTCCAACGATTTTGATCAAATTCATACCTAAAATAGTCATCAATAAGCTCTACCAACTGCCACAAGTCTCATATATGTAAAAATTTCAGGAGCTCCGCCCATCAATGCAAAGTTAGATTTTAGATTGATTTGGACTAGTTTGTAGGTGAACATAGCAAAAGTACGCATTTTTATCCCCTCTGTTGAAGGTGTGGAACTGCTGAGTTGACACTTGTTGCAGCAATGAAAATTTCACCCCCTACATTGAAGCTGTTATAACAATGAGAGGAAAACTTGGACTAGTGTCCAATAATACATCATTTCAAAGAGAATTCAATGCTCTACGAACCTACGATAAGCATAAGTTTTTATGATGCATTGTTGGAGAGTTATAAGCCCTTAAAGAGGAAAACATTGCATAAAATCTAGGGATGGGTATCGATACATCGATGTTTACTGTTCGATGTTTTTCACTTATCGATGGTTTTACCTAGACATCGGTCATCCGATGTTTTTCCAAACTAAAAAGTAAAAACAATTCTAATTTTTTAATTTGATACAAGTTTTTTTTTTTTTTTTTTGTTTGAAGAGGATTATCTTGAGAGCAATAAGCAATAGTAACAGAATTACAATCATTATCTTTTCTAGCTAATATATATTCTTGGACAGAGCTTTGAACTTTAAATTTCCTCAGTAAGAACATAACCTTTTTTTCGGACATTTCATTATTTATCAAAATTTGGGAACAGAATAGTTTTGGGCTATGCCTGTTGTTCTATCCCGATCATATTCATATGATTTGTAATTATATCAACGAATAAATAAATATAAATAAATAAATATGTAATATAAATAAATAAATTATCTCTATCATATTTAGTGTAGTATTCTGTTTAGTGTTTTTTTGTGAATATAGATCACTCTTGTGAAAGATCTCGCATGAGTTTTGATTTACTGCAGATTGCTATTTTACTTTCCTTGCCCTATTACCATAGGTAAGGAAAGTATTGCGTTCCGAAAAAAATTAAGGTACCCCATTTTCTAAATTTCTATACGCCCCCCGAGTCCAAAAAAGTGATTTTTGGGTATTGGTCTGTATGTGTGTGTGTGTGTGTGTGTGTGTGTGTGTGTGTGGTGTGTGTGTGTGTGTGTGGTGTGTGTGTGTGTGTGTGTGTGTGTGTGTGTGTGGTGTGTGTGTGTGTGTGTGTGTGTGTGGTGTGTGTGGTGTGTGTGTGTGGTGTGTGTGGTGTGTGTGTGTGTGTGTGTGTGTGTGTGTGTGTGTGGTGTGTGTGTGTGTGTGTGTTGTGTGTGTGTGTGTGTGTGGTGTGGTGTGTGTGTGTGTGTGTGTGTGTGTGTGTGTGTGGTGTGTGTGTGTGTGGTGTGTGGTGTGTGTGTGTGTGTGTATGAGTGTATGTGCGTCTGTGTACACGATATCTCATCTCCCAGTTAACGGAATGACTTGAAATTTGGAACTTAAGGTCCATTCACTATAAGGATCCGACACGAACAATTTCGATCGAATGCAATTCAAGATGTCGACTGAAATGGCAAAAATGTTGTCAAAAACAGGGTTTTTCGTGATTTTATCGGAAACGGCTCCAACGATTTTGATCAAATTCATACCTAAAATAGTCATCAATAAGCTCTACCAACTGCCACAAGTCTCATATATGTAAAAATTGCAGGAGCTCCGCCCCATCAATGCAAAGTTAGATTTTAGATTCCTAATTATCAGCCATCAGATACAATCTAAACAAAAAAAATCAAGTGGAGTAGATTGAGCATGAAAATCTCTACAATTAATGTTCAGTAACATTTTCACCTATTTTGAAAATTATTTCACCTAAATTGAAAATAAGCTTTAAATTCGAGAAAATGTGATTATTCAATTGCAAATTATTGTTGATTCTATTAAATCAGTCACTATGAAGAGATAGCAGACCTCATGTGTGTCTCCAGCGTTATTGCCCTGTCACCAGCTGGCTCAAATCTTTGAATAGTAGACTTGAGATGTGCGGGAACACTAGCGTCAGGTGATCAATTTTCATAACGGCAAGGAAAGTTGTGTGAGTGCGCCACACCAGATTTTTTATTTTTCAATCAGGCTCTCTGTATTTTTATGTGAGACTGTTGGATACTCTTGCAGATTTACATTACTTCTGTGGCCCGTGTCAATGTTAGATAGTTAGTTATTTAGAATTGAATAAGAGGTCGGATTCTTCGTTTCTTAGGAAGAAAGAGTTTTTTCTTACTACAATTATTTCCTCAACATGTGTTTAACACTAATTAATCTAGCTCTGGAAAAGAGGTCCTCGTATTGTAAGGAGTGCAGATATCCATATAAAAATACTTAATCCATTTTCATTTCCTAAAAAATCTATCAGGTATTGAATGAATACGATATGAGTATCAATGATTGCTAAAATTAGCTTAGGGTGAAATTTCAAGACCGAATCCTCAAGGATATCCCGAGAGGTTTCAGACTAAACCATGAAAATGACAAATCTTGTGAACTAGAGTTGATGTATCTTTCTAGTCACAACTTGTCTTCAATTATTCGAAAGACTGTTACTTGAATACCACAAGTCCAAAATTGCTGTGATTCCAGTTAGTAACTGTTGAAATATTGGAACAATAGCTCCAGATAAAATTGTAGTCACTTTAGAAGCTCTTTTTGTGCTCTACAATCTGAGATCAGGTATAGCGATCTATCTCATATTCCAGGTACACCTGACAACAACAATGCTCCCCCTGTATTGTAAAAAACACCTAATTTTCAGCTTCAAGCATCATCACCAAGTACATTGTCCTCACATTGATATTTCGCACAACGACATAAGTTCTTGAGATTATGTTCTATGAGAATCACCCGTAAGACACACTTCATTTCAGTATTTCCTAGTGGAGAGGCGCGCTTAAGGACACCTCAAGGATCAAAATTTCAAACACTTACAATTTACTTTTTATACAATGCTCAGATTTCATCGTACTACACTTCATCCTTCTCGGTTCGTCACGGCGGTTCAAAATCATGCATAATAAGTCAAATTCGGTCGAAAAATGGGAAATTTATTGTTGAGTGTACTTAAGCTCATATTCCAATACACATAAAATTACCAATTTCTATATTCAAAGTTGCATGTCTTGTGAAATACTTCTGATAAAATTTCCAAATCTAGTGAGAATGTGAAAATTGTCCCCCTCTACCCCACTCCAATAAATAATACTTTCGATTCCAAAACAATTTGGAAGTTAAGATTTTAAAAATGGCGATTTCAGTTTTTACATTTTTTTCGTAATTTTAATGTTGATCAAGAGTTTCTAAAACGAGTCTGATACATCATAGAAACTTACGATTGATTACAAATTGTAGATAATTTCATCCTCTACGAGCTCAGCAATTGCATAAAATCCATCTTGAATCACTTTTCGCTATCATAGAACTGCCAAAATCGTTAATATGAGAAAAATATCTACAATTTCCGGATTTTTTTCAACAATCAAATCTCACTTTACGAACATATTTTTTCATGAATTGTTTACAGCAGATGAAATAGAAAATTCTATTGTACATTTCAAGATCATGTAATAGTTTTTATAATAAGGGGTTACCGAGATACATAGCTTTGAATATAGAAATTGGCCATTTCTTATGTATTAAATATGAATAAGTACCTACACTCAACAATAAATTTTCTATTTTTTGACCGAATTTGACTGTTGATGCATGATTTTGAACCGCCTTGGCGAGCCGAGAAGAATGAAGTGTAGTACGATGAAATCTGAGCATTGTGTAAAAAGTAAATTATAAGTGTTTAAAATTTTGATCCTTGAGGTGTCCTTAAGCGTGCCTCTACTAGGAAATACTGAAATTAAGTGCATCTAACGGGTGATTCTTACCCATGAACTTATGTCATTGTGCGAAATATCAATGTGAGGACAAAGTATATGGTGATGATGGTTGAAGCTGAAAATTAGGTGTTTTCCACAATACAAGGAGCATTGTTGTCAGGTGTACCTGGAAATCTATATGACATAGAGCGCTCTACCTGATCTCAGATTGTATAGCACAAAAATACGCCAAGAGGGATTTTGAAATATACATCTAAATTGTAACAATCGGAAGATATTGTTGATTAAAAACTAAAATTCATCAGAAATTGATTTTTTTTTTAAATTTTACTCATATTTGAAAAATTATAACAAAGTACTCATTGGAGATAGAGAGTTCCGAGTGATCTCATTTTTTTCAGAATTATATAATCTGGGAGAGATTTGGCAGAAATAGCTGAAAACTGGAAAATGAGCCGAAAATACGAGGTTTTTGGGCTATCTTGTATCTAGCACAAGGAAATCTTGCATGAAGAGATTGGTTCTGGATTTCTCTTATGTACCCAAATAATATATTAAAAAATCAGAACTACAATATAAATTGCAAGCACACCCCCTTTTTTATGTCTATATTGACTGGACTAATAGTATCATCCATAAAAACGTATGGCGATAAACGATATTTAAAAACATCGATGTTCAAAAGCATCGATGTTTACTGTTCGATGTTTTTCACTTATCGATGTTAGGATGAAAAAACATCGATGTTCAAAACATCGATGTTTTGTCTTTCGATACCCATCCCTAATAAAAACCTGTTATTTTAACAATTACACACCTTCAAGAGCGAATATCTCAGGAACTGTTGGGAATATCACAAAATTTCATTGAACAAAAAGTGTAGAGAATCTATGATGCTTCATTTTTGAATAGTTAGTTATGTATGTTGAAAGCATTTTTTTCAAGATATGAGCGTGGAAGTAGAACGCTGTAAACTTTTAAACCACCCTCATCCCTTTAGCACATGAGTTAGGAATGGGGACTTTTGATATGTTCTCCTCCTAACTAGTCTCAACAAAGCTGCAAAGTCAAAAATTTTGTTTAAAACATTCCCTCCAAATTCCTTTGTCAATAATTGGTCTATTGATGCAAAAATGGAGATTTCACACTCAACACTAAAGCTGCTGCAAAAGGTGTAGGGAAATTCATAAAAGTGTGAAAGTATACATCAAATTTAAGAGAATTCAATGCTCTATAAGCTCATAATCAACATGGATTTTTCCCAACGATTTTCAAAGAGTTATTAGAGCGAAAATAGAAAAAAATTGGTGACAAACGTGTCTTTTTCAAAAATGTCACACTTTCAAGAGGCGATATCTCGAAAACAAGAGGAGATAAAGGAAGTTGTGAGATGAATATTGTAGGAAATTATGTGAGCTTTAATTTGTTATATGACAGTCAAGTCCTTAGGATATATAGTTTTCCAGTTTTATGCGAGAAACCAAAAAATGGTACCTTCAAACCACCCCCACCCCCTTAGCACAGAGGGTAGGGGTGGGGACTTTTGATATGTTTACCTCCTTACTACCCTTAACAGAACTGTGGGGTCAAAAATTGTCTTCCAAACATTTTCCTCTATAGGCTACCCTTTTTTGTGCATTCATTGCCTGGACTATTAACATTTAATACAGGGAACTTCTCAAAAAGTAAATTAGTGGGGAATCTCTGATTTTTTGAAATTAAAGCCTTTATCAACGTCCTCTGTGCAACTGCAACAGGCCAGAGAGCATTGGTTGAGGCTCCACCCCAAGCCACCATGCCGTATTCAAGCAATGACTGGGCGTAAGCAAAATATATGGATCGTCAATGTCTGGGACTTAGCACCTGTCCAAGTTGCCCAAATGCATATGTTAGTTTACGAGTCTAAGGAGTTGAACCTGTCCAACACAGCTTGTGGTCTAACACAATTCCCAAATATTTATATTGAGACACCTGTTCTATACTTTCACATATGCAAGTAACTGATTTTGGATCTCCACATGAATGCATTTTAAGCACATTTAGTCCAGGGCCACCACGAAGGTATATTGGAAGGCTCTTTGTTTTTCCAATGTTGATAGATAAAACGTTGTTATCCATCCCATTTTTAACCTTTGATAAGTCTGATGAAGCATTTTAAAAAACTTCTGCCCATGAACAGCCTGATGTCACAAGAGCTGTGTCATCGGCAAAAAGGAGCAGGCGACTGTGCAGCTTCAATTTTGCAAGTTTGTTTGTATAGATAAGAAAGAGGAGAGGTCCCAAGGTACTCCCCTGTACTCCGCCATGATCAACATTGACAGAGTCGCTATGTATGCCATTCAGACAGACGGTTTGCTTCCTATCCTCAAAATAACTTTTAAACCAGTCAAGAGATCTATTTCTGAATCATATTGCTTGGAGTTTAATGAGAAGTTTGTTCTGGTCTATTGAATCGAAGGCCTTTGGAAGATCGAGGAATGTAATCATGACCTGCTTTCTTTTGCTACATTGATCTGAGATGTGGTTTGTCATATCAAAAAGGGCATTGGTAGTATTTTTGGAACTCATAATACTGTACTGATTACTTGTGATAATATTATTATTATTCAAATAAGTGCTTACTTGTATTTTAACGGATTTTTTTAGAATTTTAGCATGTGAAATTAGAAGGGAAATGGGTCTGGAATTACTAATGACTGATTTCGAGCCAGATTTATGAATTGGAATGACCTTCGCAATTTTATAAACATCTGGAAATTTACCTGTTGTTAGGCTAAGGTTTGTAATGTGTTTAATTGGAGAGAGAAGTCCCTGCACATTGTCCTTCAGCAAAGGTAGGTATAGAGTCCCAGTCTGGTGAAGAATGGCCTTTCATGCTACTTATAATATTTATAGTATCAAGCTCACTGACAGGGCTCAACTCGAAATCAGCATTAATGACATGGTCCAAATCGCTCACTTCTGAAGGAGCAGATGGATGTATAGCTCTGGCCAATTGCTCCCCCACAGACGCAAAATATTGACTGAATGAGTTGGAGATCTCAGTAGCCTCCAACGGGGTAACCCTGCTGCCGGCATTGAGAGCTTTTATAGGGAATTGTTCATCTTGCTTGGATTGTCGCCCTGCTACTTCATTAACAACAGACCAACATTTTCTAGGGTCTCCCTCAGCTGCATCTATTTTGAATTTATAATAATTAAATTTGGCTCGTTTCATTGTCGGAATGTAGAATGTTCCTGTACCTGACATACATATTTCGAAGCACAATGTTAAATGGCTGATTGTATAACTGCTTCCTCATTTTATCTCGCTTACAAATAGAATTGACTATGCTATCTGTTAATCTTGCCACGGTTTAATCTTTGAGATTTTGGCATTCTGAAAAATCTGGGACTGAAATAATTGTTTGAATAGTGTCAATAAATTTAGTTGAAGATAAGTTAACATCATCAATACTAGTAACATTGTCCCAGTTTTGATTTAGTATTGTAGAATTTATTTTGCTCCAATCTCTTATAATCTTTACCTCCCTCTTACTGGTAGTTCCATTACTATTGGAGCCTGTTGCAAAATGGTCAGTTACTGCTGACTCAATAATTACTGATTTAGCAGTTATATTATTGTTTTTTTTCAAGAATATGTGATCCAAACAGCTGCTACTATTGGGTCTGGTGAGGTTTTCAATACAAGAAATCATATTAGCATCACAAAAAGTATCCAAATAATGATCGCGTAGCGTATTCTGGAGTGTTTGTAAAATATCACAGTTTATATCTCCCGCAAATATGCAAAGATATGAGCGGCGAGCGTTATTTGTATAGTAATCAGAGAGATCCTCAATGAACAGAGAAAAGTTAGAATTAGGACTTCGATAAACGGCTAGTAAATCACATTTAACTCCTTCCCAATCGAAAGAGATAGATAAGCTAGTGAACACTCCTCCCAGTAATAGCTGATTACAGATAACTGATAAACTACTATCAATGTAAACTACAACACCATCACTGCTGTTCAAGCTATTATATGATCTGCATAGATTGTAACCGGGAATGTTAATTAGGTCACTGTCATCCTTAAGCCAAGCATCAGTTAAGATCTAGCAATCAAACCTAACTTGAAACCCCTCCAATAGCACAAGGAAAGAATCCAAATTTTTGTTAAAACTTTGGATATTTTGATGAATAACCCTGGAAGCTGTCAGATCACAATTATCAATATTAATAAAATCCTTCACATCACAACAATTGATGCACTCCACTAATGGAATGTCATATGCATCTGTCACATGCATCATACTCTGTAAGACCTTCAATTGAGAAGAAAAATATAGAACATGAATTGTTTGTCACTCGTGCATCTATATTGAAAAAAGGAATATGCTTAGTCTATTATCGAGAAATTTTATTCACCGAATAGCCTAAACTAGAAAACTCCACCCATGAAGTTCAAGATCAAAAATAAAAATAAGATTCCCGCAAAAAATATGAAAAATAAATACCGAGTTGAAAAAAAATGATTAGCTCTTTTATGCTTAGAACATTCCAATTAATTCAAGTTTGACATTTATTCCAATTTATAAAATAGTCACGGTTCATATATATGTGATCACAGTATCACAATTCTCTAGAGAATAGAATGATTTTAGACATAATATGATTGATAAATTCCAATGGTTATTGGATGGAAAAACAAATTGAATTTTTAAGAATAATTGATAAGATAACTATACTAAGTTTTGATAACGACAATACTTTCAGCTTGCAACACTAATCGCTACAGCAATAATCCATGTACAAGTAGTAGTACAGCAATAATCCAATACAAGTAGACTTGTACAGTCCTACTGTGTAATAACATGGGGCGTTCTAAATAAATAATCTTACTGTTATAATGCCACTGAAATTGAAGTTTTCATACCCGTTAAGTACTTGGGTGAATAATAATTATGATAATTAATGGATTGGATCTAATTCAGAAGTTATGATTTTATAATATAGGCACTGTCCCAGTTAGGAGATCTATAACATACTCGTAATTACATTAGATAGTTTTCAATAACAATATGATTTTATGATATAGACACAGTCGCAGTTAGGAAAATATATAATAACTCGTAATTACAGTAGATATTTTAATAACAGTAGGATTTGTGATTTCAGTCTGGAGCATCAAGATTATCACTTTATTCAATTTTCAGATTGGTAATAGTTATGTTTTTTCTATTATCACATTCATTTTTTTATTACAGTTTTAGTATAAGAGATATTAAATTATCTATGAATAATTAAATGATGTATCAATAGTCTTGAAAAAGGCGTGTTCCAGAGTCACTGAAGCTAGCTATAGTTAATCCAATTTATAAAAAAGGGAGTAAGACCAACATTAGTAACTACAGACCAATTTCACTTCTATCAACTTTCAGCAAAATCTTCGAGAAAATACTCTACAACCGTTCTGCTAATTTTTTCTCAAAAGAGAATATATTCAGCAAACTTCAATTTGGGTTTAGAAGGGGCTTATCTACAATAAATGCAATTGCTGAGTTCACCCAAAAGATTTACGAATGCCTTGACCAAAATAAACCTATTTCAGGTACTTTCATTGACCTTTCAAAGGCTTTTGATTCAGTTGACCATTCTATAGTATTAACAAAACTAACAAAACATGGTATTAGAGGTCTAGCATTGAAACTTATAGAGACATATCTTTCAAACAGGCTGCAATGTACAGAAATTGACTTAGAGGTTCAAAATGCAAGTACGAAAGTCAGATCAAATTTGAAAATTGTAAGAAAGGGTGTACCCCAGATATCTATTATTGGACCCCTCCTTTTTTTAATCTATGTAAATGATATGCCTAAAATATTGAACAGCCTAATAGTATCATATGCAGATGATACATCTCTGCTAACATGGGACAGTTGTACTGCACAGTTGGAGACATCAAATAGACAGGCTCTTGCAGAAATAACAAAATACTTCAACTCCATTGCTTTAACTGTCAACCCTGAAAAAACCAATGTTGTGCTATTTGACGCTTGCAAGCAATTTTTACTGGATCCAAACTGCTCTCGTATATATGAGCCACTAGAAGTAAGGAAAAAGGTGAATTTTCTTGGTATTCACATTGATGAAAAACTGACCTGGGAAGAGCATATCAATTACATTACAAATAAAATAACGAGAAATTCCTACATTCTTAAAAGGCTATCCAAATATTTAACTGAAGATCGGCTTCTTCTGGTTTATTATGGAATCGTGTACTCTCATCTAGCCTATGGTATAGAGATATGGGGAGGAGCTGCCAATAAATACATGAATAGACTTTTTCTCGTTCAAAAAAGAATATTGAGATATTTTTTCGGACTAGGATATAGAGACTCTTGTAGAACTACATTTCAAAATTATAAAATATTGACAGTTTATGCTCTCTACATATATAAAACCATAATCTTCATCCACAAAAATTCACATAAATTGACTGCTTCAAGTGACATACATAGCAAGAACACTAGAAACTCTAAATTTTATCACAGGATAAGGGTAAATAAGAAACTAACAGAGAATGATCCATTTATTAAAGGGGTCATATTTTTCAATAAAATTGCCAGAGCATAATATCAAATCCCTGAAAGGCAACCAATTAAAATCTCAATTAAGAAATATCTTGGGAGACAGGCCGATATATAGTACTTCTTAGTGACTACTAATTAATCATATTACTATATGATATTGTATATTGTATAATATTACTATATTGATAATATATTGTTTATATTTATTTGATTTATAGATTCACTGTTTAACTCTCTTTCTCTTTGTACTGTACAGTGTATGTTTCTTTTAAAAAATGTTAGAGATTAGGAAAACTGACGGTTTCAATCTTGTAATCTTGCTTGATATGGAAATAAACTGATTATTATTATTATTAATAGAAGTACTCCAGGATCTTATTCATAAAAAAAACAACGTCTATTAATATATGGTATGGTTTCTAAATAATATATGTGGTAGTACTGTTGTATGTACGGTAACACTAGTTATTCGAGTTAGTAGAATTCTTATCAACAACTTGAAGAAAGATATGTAAAAAGATTAGGACAGAATAAGAAAGAGAAACAAAACTGGTAAAACATTTAAAAATCTTAAAATAATACGGATAAAACAATAAGCAAAAAATGAGAAAAGTTCGGCATCAGTAATCAATATCACTTGTTGCTTTCCGTAATTTATATTTTATTCAGTTAGAAACGTCCTGCACTGGTTCAGTTTCTGCAATAAGGTCGTTAAATTGGTCCAATGTAGTTAAACGAATGACCGGTCCTGACTGATGTTTTTTCACCAGAACTCTACAATCGTTCACCCAGCTAGCTAGCTTACCAGCCTTGTAGAGAGTTCTTGCATGGTTAAAAATAGACTCAGTATGTGGAGACAAATGCTCATTGATGTAGATAACAGTTTCCGGAAATTCAACATGTAGGTGTTTGGCGGTAAGATTTTTCACCTGTCTTCGTGCATACAGCCAATCTGATTTCACGACCCGCGACACAAAGTTTACTACAATTGAAGGGGGAAAGTTTTTATTTCTGCTTGAGAGTCTCTGTGCCGCTGAAATGGCATATCTATCGAAAGGAATATTTAGCTGGAGTGCTAAACTCTGTAGGATGGCACACATATTTTCACCATTTGTGACAGGAATACCAGAAATAACAATATTGTTTTTACGTGTTTGATGCTGGAGATTGGCTACTTCTTCTTTTAAAACTTTAATTTCAGTCGAAAGTTTATTATTTTCTAGAGTTAGTTTATCTAATTCATGGGAGTTCTTATCACATGTAGCAGTTACCTCGTTGAACTTTACTTTCAGATCACTAACGTTGCTACTGACCTTATTCAGATTGCCCTGCATCTTATCGAGTTTTTCATTGTTTTCCTTTTGAAAATCAGCTATAACTTCGAGAATATTTTGTGACTGGTCACAGGTGTTGTCTAGACGATTACTCTGCATACATTGATCACATTTTCAGTTTTTACGAAGTGATGTTTTTTTAAACTCGTTGGAAACACTTTCATCCAAACAGGTCGGGTGGAAGGCAATATTACAGATGGTACACTTGACACTATCCTTAGCCTGTGTGACTTCACCACATTTTTTGCATTTATCTGCCATATTCAAGCCACAAGAACTATTAACTTTCGTAAATTATAGGCAAGCTGGATTACTAAGCATGATGAAAGCACTGAGCGACAAACAATAACCGGTTAGATTGAGACTGATAAGCAGACAACTAGGAGATGTTTACTCATCGGATGACCGATAGCGACTGAAAATGTGTAGTTTACTAGCTGCGTGAATAAAGAAAGGCTGTTTTACAAACCTGCCGTCTAGAAAAGTGTGAATTTCTTTTATTCCATTACTCTCAAATTTTCTATCAAGAAAAATTCATTTAATGAATGGTTATCAAACATCATATTGTTGGTTATGTATTCTATGGCAAACAAACTATCAGCTAATGCGCAGAGAAGCAGACTACAATAATCGACTAATGAGAGCTCAGATAGTTGGAACTGTACCAGGTCGGACAATTTACCACACTTCGACTGTGGGGTAGGAATTTGGAACTGGAACTGGTTTCTGGTACAGAATCTGTCAAAACTCTTCCCATGGAACGCGGAACTTTTTACCTGGTAAATTGTGAATCAGACAATTTACCACATTCCATGTACACAGAACGGGCCCATTGGCTTCTTTCTTCATTGTTGAGTCCCACTCCAGAAATTCAAAATTGTTTTTTGATGTTTAGATTAGTCTTTTAGGATGAAATTTATAGTAGGCTATGGACACCTATTTTTTCCTCTTCAATTTAAAAAAATTGAGTATACAGTATATTAGCAATGTAATATAGGTCTATATAAAAATACAATTCATTAGCCTATTCTTAATTAGTCCATATTAGGCCTACTCAAGCTAGCCTTTTCAACTAATTTTGGGCTAGTCGGTGTGAGTGAATAATTATTGTTTTTTTTAGGATTTCTATAAAAAATAAAAATCTGGTGTGGTACACTCACACAACTTTCCTTGCTCATATTTGAAACTACGATCAGACTTCTGTATATGTGTATATATAATTGTTTTCAGAGTACTTTTTCCTTAGTGTAAATTGTGAAACTCGATGATTTTTTTAGTCCTCATTTTTTTAAAGTCGTCAAAACAGCTGTTCTATTGATTGAATATCTCGACTATGTGTTCTTTTTATGAACTGCGCTACCTACCTACCTCATGCACGAGAAGGAGGTTACTAAGTCCATTTATCAAGGATGGGGTGGACCCCACATCAGTTTCCCAGAAAGGAGACTCATGCCAGTTGATAAAGCTGATAAATAACTATACAGGGTATGAATTTGAAAAAGAATCGGTCAAGTTATTGTTGAGAAAATCGTGAAAATCATGGTTTTTTAGTAATTATCCGCCATTTTTCTCGAGAATATTACGGAGCTCCTGCAATTTTCTCAGAAATGAGACTCATGCCAGTTGATAGGGCTTATAAATAGCTATCCATGGTATAAATTTGGAGAGAATCGTTAGAGCCGTTTTCGAGAAAACCGTGAATAACATGCTATTTTAGTGATTATCTCAAGAATATTACGGAGCTCCTGAAATTTTCCCAGAAATGAGACTCATGTCAGTTGATAGGGCATATAAATAGCTATCCATGATATAAATTTGAAGAAAATCGTTAGAGCCGTTTTCGAGAAAACCGTGAGAAACATGGTTTTTTAGTAATTATCCGCCATTTTAAATTGAATTTTATTGAATTTCTTATTGTCGGATCCTCATGGTATAAGGACCTTAAGTTTAAAATTTCAAGTCAATCAGTTGATTAGGAATGGAGTTATCGTGTACACACACACACACACACACACACACACACACACACACACACACACACACACACAGACCACACCCAAAAATCATGTTTTTGGACTCAGGGGACATTGAAACGTATAGAAAACTTGATTTTTTTTTTTTTTTTTGGAAAGCAATACTTTCCTTACCTATGGTAATAGGGCAAGGAAAGTAATAATCCTATTTTGGAATAATAGGTCTATGAACTCTAAAGGTGCGTACAGACTCTTGCTCTGCTCCGCAACCGAACGTCACTCCAGCAGAGCGATTGATGATCGCCCGGGGAGCAAGAGTAGTTCGACCGGGGAACGCGAGAAGAGCTAACATCTTCCATAACGTTCATGATGGGTGCGTGGGTGGTCCGACTGTGGTTCGATGGTGGTACGAAGGCGGTACGTGGGCGGTACGAGGGAGGAGCGTGCTCGGTGCGGGTTGGAAGCACGAATATGTGTACGCAGCTTAAGAAATACTGCATTATAAACTTCAGTGGGATTAAAATTGCTTATTATTGAAAATTACAGCAATAGTTTAAAGAAATATTACTAAAATTTAATATTGCCTCAATATAATGTAGCCTAGTTATGGAGTTAAAAGTATAATATTTTGAAAACTATATTCAGTAGAGATAATATTATTACCTAAATTCCTGCTTCTTTTTTTTGTGAACTCCAATAATTGTAAAAATATTTAATTAACCTAACCAACTAGAAATCAGTCTCAATTAATTCGGATAATTAGAGTTCTACTATGGCATAGGCTATATGAATTAATGTAATCTTTTTGTTTTTCTTTTGAGCAATCACATGCGATAACTGTTATCAAGATAAAACAGTAGCTGAAAAAGTCAGTTTAGCCAACTGAATTTCTTGAGTACCGTATCAATATCAATAATCTGGAATAATAATATTGTCGAAATGTCGATTGACTGAAAATATTGATACCAGATTGAAGTATCGAAACGTAAAAGTCGTCTGTCGAGTCGAGTCATCAAGTGTCTATGAGAAAATGGCCGTTACCAGCCTCTTGAAACATTAAAACTTATGAAGAAAATAAAAAAAAATGAATTTTCATTTGGCAGAATCCTTTAATATTGCATAAAACATAATCATAGTATATGCTATATTATTTTCGAGTGCATAAAATATCAATTAATTCAAGACTACAGACATCGTCTACTGAAAATAAGGTTAGTTCATCTGAGATTTATGAAGTGGCATTAATACTATTTTTAGAATCATTTATTGAGTTAAAAATAGGATAGTGACTCCTATTTTTTCTTTCACTATCATTTAAAAAAAATTGAGTCGATATCTTCAAAAATAGCTGAGATACAATTGCGCCGTAATATTAGTCACATATACCCTATCTCATTCTTCATTGTTGGGTACCACTTCAGAAATTCAAACTTGTTTTTTTTATGTTTTAATTAGTCTTTTAGGTTGAAATTTATAGTACCGACACCTATTTTTTCTTCCTCTTTCGTTAAAAAAAATGAGTCGATATCTTTGAAAATACTTCAGATACAATTGTGCCATAATATTAGTCAAATAAAATATACCGAAATTTCCAAGCATGAAGACACTAAAGCCGGGTCAAGACGCTCAAGTTTACTTTTGCTTGAGCAAAGACTGATCGTTTGGTTCAAGCAAAAGACGGATGTAAAATTGCGTCCACACGTATCCGTCTTATGATGTCCGTTTTCCTATTTTTGTGCTCACAAGCTCAATCGTCATAAACTATGGAAGAGCTAGTACTCTTGGCCACTTTTGTTTTGTGTGTAAAAATTATGAAGAAAGGTAGAGTTCATCGTTCACGTTGGAGTAGGGACTGGTTGTTGAAAAGACACAAAATTTCTCACGTTGCATTGCTTCGAGAATTGCAAGATGAATCTAAAAATATGTTTATAATTTTGTTTATATGTTCCTCATTTACGGTGAAACGCGGCAATAGATTTTCATAAAATTTGACAGGTATATTATGTTCCTCTTTAAATTGCGCGTCGACGTATATACAGTACAAGGTTTTTTGAAATTTTGCATTTTAAGGATAATACAAAAGGAAAAGAAGTCTCTTTTGAACGCCAATATTACAGTAAAAATCAGACTATAGACATCATAAATCAGCTGTCTAGTGGATTATTACTTGCATGCAATTAATATCACATTGTAATTTGGTAAAAAATCAGCTGTCGTGTAGACTATTAATTGCAATCAATGAGGCATGCAATATTGATAGCTCGATGTATCTTATTATTTTTTCTCCCGACTTTTCTCTGCTTTCAACTCGGTAAGCTTTTAATGATATTAGCATAGTTGTTTAAAACAAATTATAAGCAATCTAATGCTAACAATTATTTTTAATATTAATGATTATTGTCGATACAACTAAAATCATAATATCAGCATCAAATTCTGAGAGTATCGTGAGAATCAAAAGAGGATTATGACGTTATAATATACAATCGATAAAAGAAAACTTGCTTATTTTCAAGTACTCGCGAGGCATTTTATTAATTTGAGGTCGCTGAATCCAAATCTGAAATCACAATTTCTCTATCTCCATTCTACGCGATTTAGGTTATGGTGGATAGGCAAAAGACGGACGGTTTGATGGAAAAAGATTCCCGGCCGATACATTTTAAGTTTGACGACTTAAGCTTGAAGACCCATCCGTTTTACCGTCCAGACGCAACGACTCACATGTTCCGACTTTTGCTTGAGCAAAAGACTAAAGCTAAACTTGAGCGTCGGGACCGGGCTTGAAAGTAAACTTATAGACCCAAGTTATAATTATCTAAATTTCAAACTTACCTGGCGTCAAAGATGAAAGAGAGATCAAACACCCAATTACGAACGTAACAAGTATACAGCATAAAATTCTTTTTATACGAAATAATCTCAAACAGACTTCTGGAGAGAAGAATGGTGAATATTTCATGTCAACTAGAATTTAGAAAATATTCCATTCAGGTTTTACAGAAGATTAGCTGGCGGCAAACAAATTGAGGTTATGATTGAAAGACCAAATTTGATTGTTCAACTTCAAGTACAGTATTAAAGAATCGTTTGAAAAATTGCTAGTCTAGAAGGCTAAGTTAAATACAAAATCGTATATACTTCAATCACATGAGTCACTATAATAGATCTGCAAAAATTAACAATTAGTAAAGGATGCACAGCTCTTCCACAACATTATAAAAAGAAGGTGGAAACTAGAAACTTCATTGTTCTTTCTTCTTTTATTTTATTCAAACTGGGAGCAACCAACAGACCCAATTTATCTTTCACCCAACCTACAATTTCACCCAAGATTTCGGTATTGTGGAAGATACATGAAACCACTTCATCCAACCGACACTTCATCCAATTGCCTTTATATCCAAACTTAGACCAGTTACAGAATAGACACGTTGGGAAGTCTAGCCTCTGAAGCCAACATCTACTGTCATAATATCTCCAAATCGTGACGTCATCATCGGATAGAAAACTTTAGATTGTGTCTATTTCAGAAGGATGTAAATTATTATCCATTGAAATGATAAACTCCAGCTGCGCTCCCGCTGAAATAGACACAATCTGCTATGGAAAACAATGTGAACAAACTATACAGAAAAGTTTTCTCTCTGAAGCTGACGTCACGATTTTGGAGATATGGCAGTGGATGTTGGCTTCATCGACTTTCAGTATGAACAAAGACCTTAAAGAGATCTTCAAGGTCTTTGAGTATGAATATACACACGTACACACGTACACACGTACGTACAAATTCGCGCGAAAAATCGTATGTACACATGCCTCGGCATTCACCGTACGTCCTTGTGGACGCGTTCCACGTATGCCTCGGTATTCAAAAAGCTATCTGATTTGCAGACGACATGAAGACCTGGTAGATGTAAATTTTCCACATCATGATCATGACAATAATGGCGTCATTTCATCATTGAAGATAATTACAGAATGCAGTTGAGTTGTATCTAGTGCTAGTCTATGCTAGTTTTAATGACTAGTATAATAAAATCGGAAATAGAACTTAACAAACCATGTTGGTGGGTTGAACGATTGTAGGTTAATAGATTGAAGTAAGGAAATGAATTGCTCCATGACATAAGATATGAGATTGACAATTCAAACTTTATTAGGATGTAAAAACAATATTTTGTTAATATACTGAATCTTATTCAACTAGTTATCCAAACAAATGATACCATTATGAGGAAAGCAATAACTTCACAAGAACGATTGGCCCTAACTTTGAGATTCTTGGCATTAGGTGATTCAATATTGTTGGTTTACAATAACTTTTCTAAATCCCAAAACGGAAAATTTCTACAATAGCTCCAGGAGTTTTGATGACCTAATCAAAGCACTAAAAACTGTCCCACGAAATTGACAGTCTTCTTTAACCAAATTGACCATAAATTGAATCAAATACTGAATAACTGTTCATTGTAAATCAACTCTACTCATACACATAATAAAACAAGATTCTCCAAAAGATTAGCTTCAAGATTTACCTTCAAGGAATACTCGTTTAAAGTTTGATTAAATCTCACTATAGATAGTCTTGCTATCTAAAACGTATAATAGCATATCGAAGATTACAATTTCAATTGCCAACTCTGATTGATATCATAAAACAAACACAAGATGATTGATAGCTACAATAAAATATGTGATCTATATTTTGTTGTAGAAATCCTGTAGAAAAGCTATTTTCACTTAAATTATACAGATCTAAATTTTCTAATCATGATACAAAATATATACTCCATGCATGTTTCGATTTTAATATTTGAGACACCACATATATTATTCTACAAGATTACAAAAATCATACAATATTTACAATTCATTATTGGATCACAATTTGATTTGTCATTCATTAACCTAATTCATTGGAATTAGGTTATGGCGCCTTCAATGGTTACGTTTTGCCTCACCCGTATGGCAAAAAAGCGTCCACACCTGCATTCAATGCTCGCCCGAGGCGCCTTTGAGCACGCCAAAATACCGACAGGGTTCCGGTTCGCCCACATGCCTCAGCGAACAGTGTCCAGACGTGCGAATGCAAGCCCATACACGTATGCTCACCCGAGGCAAACGTACGTGTGTACACCGTTTTAGCAAGGAGGATCGTGGAGACGAAACAATGGTTATCTTCAGGGATACTTTTGAGTCACTGACTCGGGTGACCCAGAGCCAAACAAGATGGCGGCTGACCCGGGGCAGACTAGTGATCCTCAGTGAACTCTATACTAACTGGAATGGTCTAGCAACACAAAGAAAGTGAGACACCTGGTAAAGATTGGGAACCCGCATTGCTGTGGGATTTGTAATTTTGTAACATATTGGCTCTTATGGAAAAATGCATTGCACAGTTTCAATTTCTATTTTATTTCTATATTGTATGTCTTATTCCATAGAAGTGTTATTTTTTCTTTAAGCAGTTCATTGTTAACTTTTCGAGAGCAAAAATAATGAAATAGGTTGAATATGAATAAAGAAAAGATTTTTTCATTTGTGACTGCAGTAGTTTTAGTATTGTCAACTTTTCACAAGCAAGGGAATAACTTTGTGACAGATTTCAGAGAAGCGTATCATTTATTTATTTTTATCAATTTAACAAGGACAAATATAAACTGTCATGAAATGATTGGGAATGAAAAAACAGGCTCATAGTCCTTATTATTCCAATCCTGAGTTTTGTTCGTACACAGTCCAAAGGAGGGCTGTGTTTAATTGAAACTATTAAACACAGTCTTATGTTTATTTTGATATGATATACTATTGTTTTTTGGATTATATGATTTATTGTTAAAGGAAAGATTTATGATTTATTGTTTAAGAAAATATCTCAATTTAATAATATAGGCCTACTTACAGCAGGCTATGAATGTAGAATTATGTAGGTATGCATTGGTGTAATTTCAAATCAAGTAAGTGTGAGAGTTTCAGAAATGAAGCAAATAACGAGGAAACATTTTATTATATTATATGACTATGATAAGCAAACAGTAAAATATGCTACATAATTACCAGAGTAAAATGAGCAATTTGAAATTAAAAGGTTTCAAAAATTAATTACAATTCATCTGATAACGATCTCATATTTTTAAAAATAAAATTAGGTAAATATAATGAATTATGTGGACTCATGATAATTCAATAAAGAAGGATTATTGAATATGTAATGATAGCAATATACTAGGTATTCTGATAACATTTCAAATCATGTATGTGTGGGAGTTTCAGAAATGATGCAAAGAAATCTATGAAGAAACATTTATATTAATAATTGTATTATAATTATGACCATATGATAAGCAAACAGTAAAATATGCTAAATAATTATTATAATATTGTAAATTGAACGATTACTTATTTGAAATGGAAAGGTTTCAAAAATTAATCACAATTCAGCTGCAATATCAATATAATATTTTTCAAAATAAAAGTGGGTAGGTACCTAAAATAAATTATATCATCTCATGATGATAACACAAAATTATTAATCATTTGTATTTATTCTTTTTTGAATAAGGATTAATTTGTTCTTCAACTATGTTTCTTTATTTAAGATGCTATAAAGTAGGCCTAAATTTTCAATTAGCATAGATACTATCACCGTATACTAGGAATATAACCAAATTTGTTGTTTTATTTTTGGTCAAATAAACTGATCAATATAGAAAAAAGTATTGGAAATGAATGTAAAATAAAAAGGTTCCTTCAAATTAATTAATAGACTAAAAATGTTTGACTTACATGTTGGCGTGCTACCAATTTTTCCTAAATACGTTGGATAGCATTTCACACCTATTAACCTACAGGAAGTTATCGGCTCCAAAATGGTAGATTCTTGATAAACTATGAATGGATCTATCGCCTATGAATGAGAAATCCAGTTTTCAGAGCAAACCAACTTATAATCTTCAGAAGAATTTTGGCAATATACAACACAAATCCACAAAAATAATACCTTACACACTTAAGCATCTAACATCATTACAGGCTAGATACTTATCCATTTATATAGTTGAATAAAAATGGCTATAGGCTTGTAAACACACAAAACAATTTTAGACAAAATTAGAACACCATAAAACTGTTCAAAACTCAATTTAAAACATTAAAAATTCACTTAAACAGAAAAATATTCAGAGAACACAAAACCAGAACACATAGCCAGCCACCATTTTTTTAGAGAGAGCCTAAAGGTGCGTACAGACTTTTGTTCCGCTCCAAGACCGAACGTCACTCCAGCAGAGCGATTGATGATCGACCGGCGAGCAACAATGGTTCGACCGGGGAATGCGAGAAGATCTACCATCTTCCATAACATTCATGATCGGTGCGAGTAGAGAGTGGAGGCGGAGCGATTGCTGTGCGATGGTGGTACGTGGGCGGTACGGGGGAGGAGCGTGCTCAGTGCGGGTTGGAAGCATGAGTATGTGTACGCAGTTTTCCATTACAAAGCAAAGCTCCACCTCAAAATCAGTGTCGACGTCATGAACACGTCACCGCTATTGAATTCCAAGAAAATTATAAATTACAAGTTTAGAATTTACATTTTACATTTGTTCTCAATGAAACTTTATTTCGAAACTGTTATTTTAAATTTATATATATCCTCTATATTTATAATGATCTATTTATCTGTTAATTCTGTTACTCAGTTTCGGTGATACCATGGAATGTGCAACACAATTATTTATGATAAATTCTCAGTTAAAAAGTTGTCTGCATATCGATTACTCTGATATTTACTATCAAGTTTTATAGATCTCGAATTGAAGATTTATTTTAATCGAGAAAAAATGTAATATTACAAATACCCCCCTCTAGACATAAAAAATTTTACTGTTTGAAAATTTAAAGAATAGTTACATTAAAACAAATGGAAATTGTTGAAATCAAATTCGAGAACAGTAACAATTTTTCTATAAAAACATTACATGTCATCCTATAATATTGAAAATTATTATAAAAATTCATCAATAGCATTTGTTATACATTTCCAAACAATATTTCAAAGTAAAGAATATCAAAATTACTTTTGATTTAGCTTTATAATTTAAGGAAAATATCTCAACAGAAAGTTTAATATATATAAAAGAATAGTTTTTTGAAATTGCACATAAATTTAATAGATAGAAAAATTCAATTTTTTATTGCATGAAAATTTAGTATGTTGAGCAAAATATTTTTTTTTTATGAATTGATGAATTGTTACATTTAATTTTCACATAAAATTTCAATAAATCAAAAAATGTTCATTTCTTTCACTATTGATGCTGTTGATTTTATCGATGCAAATTTTGGAAAACAGTCCGTTAAGGCACTCAGTATGAATTTCAGTTAAGTGTAACTCCAGTGTGATGACATCAGTGTTGGGCTGATCCGAATACTTGTAGTGTTGGTCTGATCTGGATGCACATAGTGTTGGGGTGATCTGGATGCACGTAGTGTTGGGCTGATCTGGATGCACATAGTGTTGGGGTGATCTGGATGCACGTAGTGTTGGGCTGATACTTGTAGTCGACTGATGCATACCAAACTCGATACAGGTGACATCTCAGTTAGCATTGCCTCATGCTTGTAGTAGACGGCTGCATACCAAACTCAATACAGGTGACATCTCAGTTAGCATTGCCTCATGCTTGTAGTAGACAGCTGCATACCAAACTCAATACAGAGTCACGTAAATTTTGTATCTTATAATTATACAATGTACATTTCAGGCTTGAAATGACAATGTAATTTGTTTTCTGGAAAAGAGATAGACCCTGCATACAGGATTAACTTAAGTGAGGATTAATTTAGGTAAGGTTTGGTTTTAGAGTTCTGCATACAGGAATAATTTAGGAGAGGATTTTTTGAATCAATTCTTTCATGATACTGTGACTGTTATTCTGAATTCAAAGTTGTGAATGTGAACATGGATGACAATTACCTCCAGGTAATGTGGTAGTGTTGAAGTTTGAGTTACATGGTCAGCAATAGGCATTGGCATTGTCATTGGCGTATGCATTGGTGTCGGCATTGATGTTGGCATTGTCGAGGCATTGGCATCAACATTGGTGCAGGCATTGGCATCGGCACAGGCATCAGCGTAGACATCAACGTAGATATCGGCACAGGCATTGGTGTAGACATCAGAGCAGCTATTGGCGTTGATATTGGCATAGGCATCAGCATAGATATTGGCGTAGTTATTGGTGTAGATATTGGCATAGATATTGGCGTTGGCATTGGCATCGACATTGGCGCAGGCATTGGCATAGACATTGGTGTAGTTATTGGCATAGTTATTGGTGTAGATATTGGCATAGTTATTGGTGTAGATATTGGCATAGATATTGGTGTTGGCATTGGCATCGATATTGGCGTAGGCATTGGTGTAGGCATTGGCATCAACATTGGTGCAGACATTGGTGTAGATATCAGTGTAGATATTGGCGTAGTTATTGGTGTAGATATTGGCATAGTTATTGGTGTAGATATTGGCATAGATATTGGCATAGTTATTGGTGTAGATATTGGCGTAGATATTTGCGTAGTTATTGGCATAGATAGTCAATTAATGAGTCACACTAGTTCGAAAATCACCCAAATGTTCTTAACACTCTTCATGGCGTTCACTTGTTGCTGATTTCGAGATTCACGTGATAATTATTTCGATGTTAATGTCCACGCTGTACCTGTTATCTTGAAATGCTTATAAACTAAGAAGAAAATTTTGATTAGGCTACCAATACAATCTAATACACATGAAAATTATTTACAAGTATATAATCAATATAAAAATGAAATTTTTTAACATCTTATTATACAGTCAGCAATACATAAATTGTGAAATTTGGAGACATCAATTACAAAATTTCAATAAAAAAATAATTTCATTTCCATTTATTCACTGTTCAAATATTTTATGAAAAGCGAATTATTCAATATTATTAATCATTGTTTGTTGGATACTATAGTTTATTTCGACTTTTCAATGTTCTAAACACAAACTACATTTCATGACAAAACTTTACTATCAATCATTAAACAAGAAATCATTCAAAACATCAAAAATATTTTGCTTCAAAGGCAATCAATATTCATAAGTAATCATCTGCATCTATGGCAATCAACATTATTAATCATTATTTTGCATCTATGGCAATCAACATAAGTAATTAACACAAAAATGTTATCTCATTACTGCCTCTCTAAGTCATAACCTCTGTTATTCCTTCTTTAGGAAATAATAGGTTTCCATCTCAAAAAACAATCACATACCAGCAAAATTCTAATCAACAAACCCCACTAAAAATTCTACATACACTCCAGCATCCATTTCAAACAATAATCAATCATATCAAAATTTATAGAACAAACAGTTTTTAAAATTTAGAAAAAGACATCAATTACAAAAACTTTAGTGAAATTTTAACCTTTAACTCATTTCAATTAATAATATGACAATACGTTTTTATTTAATGAAAACATTATTCAAGTTAACTTTCATTTATATTGAACATCTCATATATATGGCGACACAATTCATTAATACTTTCAAATTTTGAAGTTTTATTATTATAACAAAAGAATTTATACATAAGATTAAATTTCAGCATGTTCTAAATTGAACCATTTATTTTTTAAATAATTTCAGAATTTGAAGACTGTATAATAAGTACAAACATTTCAAGATTACAATACAAAGATGATCAAGATGGATAATGGGTAAATAAGTTCCCTAAAAAATACAAACAAGAGAAAAAGAAAACTGGGTAAATAAATTTCCTAAAACAATACAAAGAAGAGAAGATTAATTAGAGCCTATCCTACATGTCAGTACTGAACTTTCATGAGGAAGTATATTTAATAAAATATACTACTATGGAATTCTGTAAATTCCAAGTATGACTCTAATTTGTTACAATTGTGAGCCATCACTCCCACAAAAACAACTGGTGAAGGAAAAAAAATGCTGACCATTGTGACTGGGTGGAGAGTTCCTAGACGTCTGTAAGGCAATGTGATAGCAGACTCCAGTATCGGACCACAAGAACAAAAGTATGCAAAAGTTCCCACAAACATCCGATGTTGCAGTCTCAAGGCTTTCACATCGCAAACAAGTAGGTCAGACAATCGAGTCCAGCCGCATGTGGTTCACGCCCACACCTCCAAAAGAATCACACCCACCTGTCCACCAAAAATCCAAAGTATTGGACAGCAAAAAAAAAAATAAAATGCAAAATGGGTCAAAAGCCCAGAAGAAAACTATAACCTAATTACATATGGCTCATGGCACGATATGCAATGAAAGATGAGAACATGGGACATAATTTGCTCTGAAAAACCAAATTACCTAATATAATACCTGACAAAAAAATAGACATGATTAAAATATGTAATACATGATGAAAAAATATACCGCAAGCAAACAATTATTTACACTACAATGGATAGATTTTAGAAAAGTTAAGTTTTATCAACAATTTAAAGATTAGGAAAATAAGCTACTATTTTAACTTCCAAAATTATTTTGGTAAAATAAGACACAATAGAAAGAAAAAAGACACAATTATGGACTCTTACCATACACTGTGTAGCGATTATGCTATTCTGAATCCCGGCATAACACAGGATTCCTAATCATTGTGTGTTGGGGAATACCCTTTCATCATGTGATTCACAGTCATCATCTTGTAAATAAGCAACTTGAAACAGCCTTTGAATACTAACACATCAATGGTGACTTTGTGTTTTGTTTTCTTCAGGAACATAATTTTATTCATGGGTTCAGTTGTTTCAACAAAGCCATTTTGCTTACAAAAGTTAGTCATGTTCACTTGAGAATGCATTGCATACACCCTTTCAAATCTCAGTTGAAAGTTGAACTCATCAACTTGACTCAAAGCAACATTTATTCTGTTTACATTATTCCTAACCTCCACAGAAACCTGTCTCATGTAATCATTCACTTTGTTCATAGTTTTCCTAACCTTCAATGTAGCAATATTACTTTCATGATAGTTGACTTTCAGTGAAGACAACTCCCTACCTACTTCTTTACTCAATTCTACTATCTCATTAAGGTTGACTTTTTCAACAACAGTAACTAGGCCTACATTGTCAGAAACTTGAATGAGTTGA
The DNA here is from genome assembly GCF_014356525.2 of Nilaparvata lugens. Taxonomy (NCBI): domain Eukaryota; kingdom Metazoa; phylum Arthropoda; class Insecta; order Hemiptera; family Delphacidae; genus Nilaparvata; species Nilaparvata lugens. The sequence goes on along the minus strand of NC_052504.1, from coordinate 47,327,458 downwards.
TCTTGTATCTTAACACTACTATTATCATGCTTCAATTTGTTTTCATCTTCATGACTATCTTTCAATGTTTCATGTGCATCTTTCAATAGAAGGTTTATACTAGCCTGCTCTAGTCTAATGCTAGCAAATTCTTGCTTCATCTCATCAAACCTAGCATTAAACTTAGCATTTTGCTCATCAATCTTAGCATTTTGCTCTTGTTTAAAATTATCAAATCTTTGTGTTAGGAATGCTATAAGATTTATATCATTTTTAATGTTTGCCATTTTGTAATATGCACTGATATCTATTCATTAGAACTTGATCTCTCTTGAACTGATTTCCCACTCAGCAACAAACCATTCATAACCTATCAAGATATCTATCCTACCAATAATTTTTATAACCAAAGATATATTTTGTAGTTTGAGTCCCACACCAGGGCGAACCATTTGCCATGCTACCAATTTTTCCTTAATCAGCTGGATAGCATTTAACACCTATTAACCTAAGGATAGTTGTCGGCTCCAATGTAATAGATTCTTGATAAATTATGAATGGATCTATCGCCTATGAATGAGAAATCCAGTTTTCAGAGCAAATGAACTTATAATCTTCAGATGAATTTTTGCAAAATATTATACAAATAGACAAAGAATTATATCTTATAAGCCTAAGTTCTAGAGTTACTATGAACTAAAATACTTATCTAGTTTACAGTTGAAAAAACAGTGGCTATTGGCTTGTATACACACAAAACAAATTATATGGACAAAATAGAACACTATAAACTGTTTAAAACTCAATTTAAAACATTAATAAATTCACTTAAACAGACAATTATTTAGAGAGCACCAAATTGCAACACACACCAGCCAGCCATGTTTTAGAGAGAAAGAACAGGAAAAACCTAAGTTACAAGTCACAGAGCAAAGCCTTGTTCAGTGTCGATGTTACAGACACGTCACCAAAAAAATTATAAATTACAAGTTTAGAATTCACATTTTATATTTCAATAAAACTTTATTTTGAAACTATTATTTTAAATTTTATATATCCTCTATATTATCTATTAATTCTGTTCTGTCAACCCAGCCTCGGTGACACCATGGAACAATGCAACAATCATTTACGATAAAAAATTCTCAGTCGAAAAGTTTGTCCGTCTATCGATGACTCTGATATTTACTATAAAGTTCCATAGATCTCGAATTGAAGATTCGATTTCAATGTGAGAAAAAATGTAATATTACAAATACCCCCCTCTTGACATAAAAAAATTTTACTGTTTGAAAATTTAAAGAAAAAAAATTACATTGACCCTAATGAAAATTTTGAATTGTAAATTCGAGAACAGTAACAATTTTTTTCTATAAAAACATTACATGTTGTCCTATAATATTGAAAATTATTATAAAATTTCATCAATAGCATTTGTTATATGTTTCCAAACAATATTTCAAAGTATAGAGTATCAAAATTACTTTTGATTTAGCTTTATATTTAAAGGAAAATATCTCAACAGAAAGTTTAATATGTAAAGAATAGTTTTTTTTTTGAAATTGCACATAAATTTAATAGATAGAAAATTTAATTTTTATTGCATAAAAAAAATTTAGTATGTTGAATGAAAAATTTATTATTATTATTATTTTTTTAATGAATTGATGAATTGTTACATTTAATTTTCACATAAAATTTCAATAAATCAAAAAATGTTCATTTCTTTCACTATTGACGCGGTTGATTTTATCAATGCACATTTTGGAAAACAGTCCATTAAGGCACTCAGTATGATTTTCAGTTAAGTGTGACTCCAATGTGATGATGTTAGTGTTGGGCTGATCTGGATGCACATGGTGTTGGGCTGATCTGGATGCACGTAGTGTTGGGCTGATACTTGTAGTCGACTGATGCATATCAAACTCAATACAGGTGACATCTTACTTAGCATTGCTTCATGCTTGTAGTAGATGGCTGCATTCCAAATTCGATACAGAGTCACGTAAATTTTGTATCATATTTGTAATTATACAATGTACATTTCAGGCTTGAAATGACAATGTAATTCGTTTTTTGGAAAAGAGATAGACGCTGCATACAGGATTAATTTAGGTGAGGATTAATTTAGGTAAGTTTTGGTTTTTTGATATTTTCAGCTTTCAAGGTTTAGAGTTCTGCATACAGGAATAATTTAGGAGAGGATTTTTTTTTTGAATCAATTCTTCCATGATACTGTGACTGTTATTTTGAATTCAAAGTTGCAAATGTGAACATGGATGGCAATTACCTCCAGGTAATGTAGTAGTGTTGAAGTTTGAGATACAAAGTCAGCAATAAGCGTTGGCATTGCTATTGGCGTATGCTTTGGTGTCGGCATTGGCATCGGCGTTGATATTGGCATTGGCATTAGCATTGGCGCAGGCATTGGCATCAGCATTGGCGCAGACATAGGCATTGGCGCAGGCATCGGCGTAGATTTTGGCATTGGTATCAGCATTGGCGCAGGCATTGGCATTGGCGCAGGCATCGGCGTAGATTTTGGCATTGGTATCAGCATTGGCGCAGGCATTGGCATCGGCACAGGCATAGGCGTAGATTTTGGCGTAGTTATTGGTGTAGATATTAGTGTAGGCCTCAGCGTAGATTTTGGCGTAGTTATTGGCGTAGATATTAGTGTAGATATTGGCGTAGTTATTGGCATAGTTATTAGTGTAGGCATCAGCGTAGATTTAGGCGTAGTTGAGTCACACTAGTTCGAAAATCACCCAAATGTTCTTAACACTCTTCATGGCGTTCACTTGTTGTCGATTTCGAGATTCACATGATAATTATTTCAATGTTAATGTCTGTGCTGTACCTGTTATCTTAAAATGCTTATAAACTAAGAAGAAAATCTTGATTAGGCTATCAATACAATCTAATACACATGATAATTATTTTTAAGTATATATAAAATTGAAATTTGTTAACATCCTTTTATACAGTCAGCAATACATAAATTGTGAAATATGGAGATATCAATTACAAATTTTCACTAAAAAAAATTTCATTTCCATCTATTCACTGTTCAAATATCAAAATTTAATCCATTCTTCAAAACAGAAATAGAATTTCATAACATCCTGTATCATTATCAAAATTGTAAAAAACATCAGATCATCACAACAAAAATTAATTTCAATATATATTTCAATAATTTCAGACAATAGGTCTTCTATTCACAATCATTTCATAATATATCTGCATTTCATTATCATTTAGTATAACATTTCATTTATAGCATTTATAGCAAGTTTATTCACATTTATGATTTATCATTCAGGGTTTCAAAATTATTTAGTTTTAATTTTGTGTTCAAAAATAGTATAAAAACAAATTATTTAATATTATTAATCATCGTTTGTCGGATACTATAGTTTATTTCGACTTTTCAATGTTCTGAACACAAGCTACATTTCATGACAAAACTTTACTATCAATCATTAAACAAGAAATCATCCAAAACATCAATAATATTTTGCTTCAAAGGCAATCAATATTCATATGTAATCATCATTTTGCATCTATGGCAATCAACATTATTAATCATTATTTTGCATCTATGGCAATCAACATAAGTAATCAACACAAAAAATATTATCTCATTACTGCCTCTCTAAGTCATAACCACTGTTATTCCTTCTTTAGGCAATAATGGGTTTCCATCTCAAAAAACAATCACATACCAGCAAAATTCTAATCAACAAACCCCACTAAAAATTCTACATACACTCCAGCATCCATTTCAAACAATAATCAATCATATCAAAATTTATAGAACAAACAATTCTTTTTTTTTAATTTAGAAAAAGACATCAATCACAAAAACTTATTTCAATTAATAATATGACAATACGTTTTTATTTAATGAAAACATTATTCAAGTTAACTTTCATTTATATTGAACATCTCATATATATGGCGACACAATTCATTAATACTTTCAAATTTTGAAGTTTTATAATTATAACAAAAGAATTTATACATAAGATTAAATTTCAGCATGTTCTAAATTGAACCATTTATTTTTTAAATAATTTCAGAATTTGAAGACTGTATAATAAGTACAAACATTTCAAGATTACAATACAAAGATGATCAAGATGGATAATGGGTAAATAAGTTCCCTAAAAAATACAAACAAGAGAAAAAGAAAACTGGGTAAATAAATTTCCTAAAACAATACAAAGAAGAGCAAGATTAATTAGAGCCTATCCTACATGTCAGTACTGAACTTTCATGAGGAAGTATATTTAATAAAATATACTACTATGGAATTCTGTAAATTCCAAGTATGACTCTAATTTGTTACAATTGTGAGCCATCACTCCCACAAAAACAACTGGTGAAGGAAAAAAAATGCTGACCATTGTGACTGGGTGGAGAGTTCCTAGACGTCTGTAAGGCAATGTGATAGCAGACTCCAGTATCGGACCACAAGAACAAAAGTATGCAAAAGTTCCCACAAACATCCGATGTTGCAGTCTCAAGGCTTTCACATCGCAAACAAGTAGGTCAGACAATCGAGTCCAGCGCATGTGGTTCACGCCCACACCTCCAAAAGAATCACACCCACCTGTCCACCAAAAATCCAAAGTATTGGACAGCAAAAAAAAATAAAATGCAAAATGGGTCAAAAGCCAAGAAGAAAACTATAACCTAATTACATATGGCTCATGGCACGATATGCAATGAAAGATGAGAACATGGGACATAATTTGCTTTGAAAAACCAAATTACCTAATATAATACCTGACAAAAAAATAGACATGATTAAAATATGTAATACATGATGAAAAAATATACCGCAAGCAAACAATTATTTACACTACAATGGATAGATTTTAGAAAAGTTAAGTTTTATCAACAATTTAAAGATTAGGAAAATAAGCTACTATTTTAACTTCCAAAATTATTTCAGAAAAAATACAAATTTAAATGACTATGGACAAGATTGGTTGAGATATGCATCATAGAAGAATTTTACTGAACATTACACAAAGACAGGAAAGAATCGAGATTTGAAAAGATTAAGGGCCAAGAAAAATAGGCTACAGGAAAGAAAAAAGACACAATTATGGACTCTTACCATACACTGCGTAGTAATTATGCTATTCTGAATCCCGGCATAACACAGGATTCCTAATCATTGTGTGTTGGGGAATACCCTTTCATCATGTGATTCACAGTCATCATCTTGTAAATAAGCAACTTGAAACAACCTTTGAATACTAACACATCAATGGTGACTTTGTGTTTTGTTTTCTTCAGGAACATAATTTTATTCATGGGTTCAGTTGTTTCAACAAAGCCATTTTGCTTACAAAAGTTAGTCATGTTCACTTGAGAATGCATTGCATACACCCTCTCAAATCTCAGTTGAAAGTTGAACTCATCAACTTGACTCAAAGCAACATTCATTTTGTTTACATTATTCCTAACCTCCACAGAAACCTGTCTCATGTAATCATTCACTTTGTTCATAGTTTTCCTAACCTTCAATGTAGCAATATTACTTTCATGATAGTTGACTTTCAGTGAAGACAACTCCCTACCTACTTCTTTACTCAATTCTACTATCTCATTAAGGTTGACTTTTTCAACAACAGTAACTAGGCCTACATTGTCAGAAACTTGAATGAGTTGATCTTGTATCTTAACACTACTATTATCATGCTTCAATTTGTTTTCATCTTCATGACTATCTTTCAATGTTTCATGTGCATCTTTCAATAGAAGGTTTATACTAGCCTGCTCTAGTCTAATGCTAGCAAATTCTTGCTTCATCTCATCAAACCTAGCATTAAACTTAGCATTCTGCTCATCAATCTTAGCATTTTGCTCTTGTTTAAAATTATCAAATCTTTGTGTTAGGAATGCTATAAGATTTATATCATTTTTAATGTTTGCCATTTTGTAATATGCACTGATATCTATTCATTAGAACTTGATCTCTCTTGAACTGATTTCCCACTCAGCAACAAACCATTCATAACCTATCAAGATATCTATCCTACCAATAATTTTTTATAACCAAAGATATATTTTGTAGTTTGAGTCCCACACCAGGGCGAACCATTTGCCATGCTACCAATTTTTCCTTAATCGGCTGGATAGCATTTAACACCTATTAACCTAAGGATAGTTGTCGGCTCCAATGTAATAGATTCTTGATAAATTATGAATGGATCTATCGCCTATGAATGAGAGATCCAGTTTTCAGAGCAAATGAACTTATAATCTTCAGATGAATTTTTGCAAAATATTATACAAATAGACAAAGAATTATATCTTATAAGCCTAAGTTCTAGAGTGACTACAAACTAAAATACTTATCTAGTTACAGTTGAAAAAACAGTGGCTATTGGCTGTATACACACAAAACAAATTATATGGACAAAATAGAACACTATAAACTGTTTAAAACTCAATTTAAAACATTAATAAATTCACTTAAACAGACAATTATTTAGAGAGCACCAAATTGCAACACACACCAGCCAGCCATGTTTTAGAGAGAAAGAACAGGAAAAACCTAAGTTACAAGTCACAGAGCAAAGCCTTGTTCAGTGTCGATGTTACAGACACGTCACCAAAAAAATTATAAATTACAAGTTTAGAATTCACATTTTATATTTGTTCTCAATAAAACTTTATTTTGAAACTATTATTTTAAATTTTATATATCCTCTATATTATCTATCAATTCTGTTTTGTCAACCCAGCCTCGGTGACAACATGGAACAATGCAACAATCATTTACGATAAAAAATTCTCAGTCGAAAAGTTTGTCCGTCTATCGATGACTCTGATATTTTCTATAAAGTTCCATAGATCTTGAAACTATTATTTTAAATTTTATATATCCTCTCCATTATCTATTAATTCTGTTCTGTCAACCCAGCCTCGGTGACACCATGGAACAATGCAACAATCATTTACGATAAAAAATTCTCAGTCGAAAAGTTTGTCCGTCTATCGATGACTCTGATATTTACTATAAAGTTCCATAGATCTCGAATTGAAGATTCGATTCCAATGTGAGAAAAAATGTAATATTACACAAGGAAGAAAAAGATTATTAGAGCCCATCTTACATGTCAGTACTAAACTTTCATAAGGAAGTATATTTAATAAAAATATACTGAAAATGAGAAAATGGGACATAATTTGCTCTGAAAAACCTAGTTACCTAATATGATACCTGACAAAAAATAGACATAATTAAAATATGTAATACATGATGAAAAAATATACCGCAAGCAAACAATTATTTACACTACAATAGATCGATTTTAGAAAAGTTGAGATTTATCAACAATTTAAAGATTAGGAAAATAAGCTACTATTTTAACTTCCAAAATTATTTCAGAAAAAATACAAATTCAAATGACTATGGACAAGATTGGTTAAGATATGCATCATGGAAGAAATTTACTGAACATTACACAAAGACAGGAAAGAATTGGAATTTGGAATGATTTAGGGCCAAGAAAAATAGGCTACAGGAAAGAAAAAAGACACAATTATGGACTCTTACCATACACTGCATAGCGATTATGCTATTATGAATCCCGGCATAACACAGGATTCCTAATCATAACATAGTGCTGGGGAATACCCTTTCATCATGTGATTCACAGTCATCATCTTGTAAGTAAGCAACTTGAAACAACCTTTGAATACTAACACATCAATGGTGACTTTGTGCTTTGTTTTCTTCAAGAACATAATTCTATTCATGGGTTTATTTGTTTCAACAAAGCCATTTTGCTTACAAAAGTCAGTCATGTTCACTAGATAATGCTTTGCATACACCTTTTCAATTTTCAGTTGAAAGTTGAATTCATCAACTTGATTCAAAGCAAGATTCATTTTGTTTACATTGTTCCTAACCTCTACAGAAACCTGTCTCATGTAAACATTCACTTTATTTACTGTTTTCCTAACATTCAATTTGACAATACTACTTTCTTTACTGTTGACTTTCAATAAAGACAACTCCCTACCTACTACATTACTCAATTCTACTATCTCACTAGGATTTACTTTTTCAATAACAGTAACTAGGCCTACATTATCTGAAACTTGAAATAATTGATCTTGTATCTTAACACTACTATCATCCTGCTTCAAGTTGCTTTCATCTTCATGATTATCTATCAATGTTTCATGTGTATCTTTTAATAGAAGGTTTATACTAACCTGCTCTAGTCTTATTCTAGCAGATTCTTGCTTCATATCATCAAACCTAGCACTTTGATCTTGTTTCAAATTATCAATCTTAGAATTTTGCTTATCAAACTCAGCATTTTGCTTATCAAACTTAGCATTTGCTCATCAAATCTAGCATTTAGCTCATCAAACTTTTGTGTTAGGAACGCTATAAGATTCAGATAATTTTTAATGTTTGCCATTTTGTAATATGCACTGATATCTACTCATTAAAACTTGACCACTCCAGAACTGACCTCCCATTCAGCAGCATACCATTCATAACCCATCAAGATATCTATCCTACTAATAATTTTTTATAACCAGGGATATATTAAGTAGTTTGAGTCCCACACCAGGGCGTACCATTTGGCGTGCTACCAATTTTTCCTAAATAGGTTGGATAGCATTTCGCACCTATTAACCTACAGGAAGTTATCGGCTCCAAAATGGTAGATTCTTGATAAACTATGAATGGATCTATCACCTATGAATGAGAAATCCAGTTTTCAGAGCAAACCAACTTATAATCTTCAGAAGAATTTTGGCAATATACAACACAAATCCACAAAAATAATACCTTACACACTTAAGCATCTAACATCATTACAGGCTAAATACTTATCCATTCATATAGTTGAAAAACAATGGCTATAGGCTTGTAAACACACAAAACAATTTTAGACAAAATTAGAACACCATGAAACTGTTAAAACTCAATTTAAAACATTAAAAATTCACTTAAACAGAAAAATATTCAGAGAACACAAAACCAGAACACAGCCAGCCACCATTTTTTTAGAGAGAGCCTAACAAGTACAAAGCAAAGCCCCACCTCAAAATCAGTGTTGACGTCATGAACACATCACCGTTATTAAATTCCAAAAAAATTATAAATTACAAGTTTAGAATTTACATTTTACATTAATTTGTTCTCAATAAAACTTTATTTCAAAACTGTTATTTTAAATTTATATATATCCTCTATATTTATAATGATCTATTTATCTGTTAATTCTGTTACTCAGTTTCGGTGATACCATGGAATGTGCAACACAATTATTTACGATAAATTCTCAGTTAAAAAGTTGTCCGCATATTGATTACTCTGATATTTACTATCAAGTTTTATAGATCTCGAATTGAAGATTGGATTTTAATTGAGAAAAAATGTAATATTACAATCTGGAATGGTATTTCATTTCCTTTAACATGCCCATCCTAATGCAACACAATAGATCACAATTTCTCGGTCGTATTTTTATTCAATTGTACTCATTTTACGACAAATACATCACAATATTTAAAAGAAAAGGTTGTGATCTAATACTGATAGCCCTAATACTCATTCAAATCCGTTTTTCAACTTTAAAAATGAAAAATCGTACTCAAGAAGAGTTGCAACAACCTGCTTAAATGTATGAGTACGAGAGAGAAGGGAATCCCACACGGTAGGCCTGTCTCACTCACTCCGCCTTACACACTTTTGGCTGTAGCTTAGCATTGGACAGCCCGTTCCAGTTGGTATAGAGTTCACTGGTGATCCCATGGAACGACAACCAGGGGCCTATTTCACAAAGGTACAAGTATTGTTACCAACCATGGTTACGAACAAGTACTTGTAGTTACAAGTTTACAAGTACTCACGTTTCACAAAAATTTATGATCTAAAAGTTCACAAGTTTACAATTTTACAAGTCTACAAGTACTTCAATAGTAAACATAACCTATTTTCATGATGATTTCCTTTTTTCATCCTTTATAAAGGTTACTTGTACTTTTCAATAATTACTTTGAAAATATTTGAAAGCAATATAATGTTTTTTGTACAGTCTACTTCATTTATTGCTGAATTTGTAACCTACACACTATAGGTACTCTGTATATATATAGTAGATGTACTATATATAATGTATACTATATATACTGTGTATATTTACTATAGTATACATAACCTATGAGGTAACACATTAATAACTATTTTGGAAATTTATTAAATTTGATTTCCTGATGCATATATTTCCAAAATAATGAATTTTAGAAGGATATAGGGCATTTTTGATTATTAGAAATATTTATTGAATATTTAAAATCATTTTAATGATCACTTGTAAATCCTTTACATAGCTTTCCACCTCGGTAGAAATCTCATAGTTACGAACAAGTAATTTTGACAAAAATTGTTGGCTACAATGAAAATCTTTGTGAAACACTTGTTCGTAACAAGCAAATCACTTGTAAACTTGTAGAAATTCATTGTAACTACAAGTTTACAATTCTGCTTTCGTGAAACGCTTGTAATCAGCTGTTCTCCAAAACCATGGTTGGCAACAAGACTTGCAACCTACTTGTACCTTTGTGAAACGGGCCCCAGACATCGACTGGTCGATGCTGTCTGGCGTGTACTTTTGAATATACAGATGGCGCGTATTTGAATAAAACACACACAAACTGGTGTGACACTAAACGTAGGTTATGTTTTGCAAAACAATGCTAGGCTTCTCCAGACATCTGTGTAATACATGCAATGAATAATCAATCCACTTGTCAGCTGATTGATTATGAATAATTCTATATCAATGGTTTACAAAACATCCCACGGCGTGGGTTGCTTTTCGTGGATTAGCATGGGTCTACTTTGCGGTGGACCATATGAGCGTATAATAGAGGTACTGTAAGATATACGCCATACGAAAAACCAAACATGGTATATTTCAAATCAAAAATTGGTAGATTGTTTTGTTTTTTTTTATTAAATTCCAATTCTACAAAGATTAACATCAACATTTTCAGGTGCTCTTAGAAGTTATAGGAGGGAGAATTAATCAGCCAAATATATAATCATATGCAAATATAGAAATACCTCTTGAGGAGAAAATACTTTTTACAGTTTGGATGTTGAGCAAACCAGAGACATTCTTAGCTGCTGATGACATATAATTTTTCTCAAAGTACTGCTCATAGAACATTCTATGAGATAGTGGATGTCATTGCAGCTTCAGTAGATGAACATGGTCGACACTCTCGCAGCAACAAAAGTCATCAGATGTAATTAATAACAGCCTTTACTAACTTTATAACTTGTGCTTGCAACATAAGAACTTCCTTTAATACAAGATTATCGCCGGGTTGCACAACGGTCTGTTAACTTTTAATCCCAAATAAATTTCACTTTTGTTGCTCAGTGGTCCACACATGACCCTCTGTGGTGACTTCTGTAACATAAAGAGAACAATAATGAACAATGGTATTAAAACATCATTAAGTAGTGAACATGCTTGACTTCCATAAGGTAGGCCTACTAAGCATTATATTATAATTACTAGTAGAGCAGTCTATTATATACAGTGGTGCTTGAAAAATATATTGTAGTTCTGAATTTTCAATATGATATAAATCACTCTCAAACAGGCTGTATCAGTGCCACTTTTTTGGAGTTGTTCAAGAAGGATAGAGGATCATTTTCTCTTTTATAGAGGATAGCTGATACCAATATATCTTATGTAATATCAAATGTTCATTCTTCTTTAGAACAATCAATTTATTGTACTCATCAAGTAAATTTACTTTTCAATAAATAATACACTTGCATAATTAGATAGAACATTTTGTTAATAATTAACAATTATTGGATATTATATTATTCCTACATTGTAAAAAATCTGGCAAAAGGACAGCAATACCAATGTTAATCAAATACTGTCATTCAATCAAATATTGACTATCCTATGGAAAATTAAAGGTTACAAATTTTCCTAAACATTTTATTCGTCTCATACTGTAGTTTTAGAGATTTTCCTATACTGTAAGTCTTCTAGGTTGTTCTCTGTATCTTCTTTAGTATTGAAAAGACAGACTTCTTTCAATTGTGGAGTAGCTTGGTTTAAGTTTTCAAAATGCAATGGGTTTAAAGCTGCATATTATACACCAAAGTTTTCACAGATTATTCTATAAAAAAGTTGTTAATTATCTTTAAAAATTTTCTGTTCTTAAACACTGTAGAGCAACAAAAGCTGTCAAATTTTTGCTTAGAGAGCATAGCCTGCATGGACTTGTAATGAAGAAAATTTTTTTAAGGCAACTTTCTCAGTGTTTTCGACAATGTATGGAAAACAAAAATCATGTTAGATAGAGGGATTTTTACAATTTGAGGAAGCAATATTGCTGTAATTTTAACATATTGCCATAATTTGTTTAAAACTTTGAATTACAACTCTAATGTAAATGCTCCAAGTTTTTAGCTTAGCGTAAATTATCACAGTCGCTACAATAATAGCAGCAGAATATGGTAAAATTATTTATACCAATCTGACTACTATCACTAATCGTTATTATGTAATAGAAATTATATTACAAGAGGATTGCATGAAAGCGCCTTACCTGCTGCCATAGTTTTCTTTCAGATAGGACTGGACCAAAGAAGTCCGAGCTGCCTGTAGAACAAAAATCATAAAGTTTCAGTACTTGAGCTGTTGAATTTAAATTAAAATCAATCTTTATGAAATGCAGATGACATGCATAGCAAATAAAATTATTCTTATAGAAAGCAAGAGATAATTTTTATAATATTTACTATGCATAGGCCTATTCCATAGAATAACAAACTTTCTAATGAAATGAAAATGAGTGAAGTTTATTGGGTTTAAGTTTCTGTTTAGCCGATTAAGTATTCTGAAATTTGAAACTAGGCCATAAACAAAATACAAATAGGTATTGAGTTTAAACAGCAATCTCTATACTTATAAAAGGCTAAGCCCCGACAGACTGAAATCACACCACAGCCCAAACTACTGAGCCTAAAAACTTGAAATTTTGCACGATTGTTTATGGTAGCCTGAAAAAATCCTCTAAGAATGGATTTTCAGAAATTTTCCCCCCTGAGGGAGCTGGGCCCCCCCCAAAATTTTGTACTTTTTAACCGCTCATTGCACAGCAAAGTCATGAGGAACTTTTTTGTTCAACTACGAAAAAAAATTAGATCTATGCAGAAAAATTCCAATCAGGAGCACAGGAGGGTCAGGAGAGGGCATTTTTCGAAAATTTTGATGTAAAATCACACTACAGCTCAAACTGATTGTCCTACAGACTTGAAAAACTTTGCACAAATATTCTTCAAACATGCTAGACGCGCACTAAGAACGGATTTTGAGATATTTTGCCTCTAAGGGTTTCAAAGGATGAAAAAGGATCATATTTAGTAAGGTTATGAACATGGTAAGGTGAATGCCATATGAAACTGAAATAATTGACACATGATATTCTAACATATGTTATAATCATTGAAAAGCTTAAAATAATTTCATCAATCAGCTGATCAAATTTAATTTTCCAAGGATTGAAAGCGCTAGCATGCCACGTGTTTGTTCCATTGTTGTATGAGTCTCATACATTCCGATTAGAACAGAGCACAGAGATTTTCTTTGGTTAGGAGTTTGTTGATAATTCTTTTTTTCAAATTTTAGTGCAAACAAAAATCACATTGAAAAATTTCTTAATAGACAACAAGATTTTAAAAAACAAGATGTCAAACATAAACCTATATTCATTTGTAGCATGGCCAGAAAAAGACAAACTTGAGTACTAGCTGTGAGTTCATTCAATATAACTCATATTTTTGTGTTAATATTTTGTGAACAAGAAGTACGAGTTGATGAGAGATGTCAGTAATATCTTTTATTTGATGTAAATGGTTATCCATATTGTAGTAGTTGGGGTCACTTCAATCAAAGTTTTTTATTTTGTAGCTAATAAATGTCATACATATTGATTGTCCATAATGTAACTGATTAAACTAACCAAAATTAATGGCTTACTGGTCCTTCACAGAACTTATAGTATTCCTGGTGATTGAGCCTGTCTTTTTTCAGTGTTGACTATTAATAATAAAGCTTTATTTACAACTAGCTTACCTGGCGACCTTCATACCACCAAAAGTCAATGTACACTTCACTTTATTTGGTGAATCATGAAATTTATCTGACAATCAATATTTTCATTCACATCTAAATACGGAATTTCTATGTGCTTAGTCATGCAGCATTCATTATTCCCAAAACATATTCTTCTCAATCAATTGGTAGTAATATCTAACAGTAAAGTGTATAATTAAAAAGAAATAGATAGGATAAATTAGTGTTTCAAAGATGAGTTCAATGTTTTCATAGTTGTTGATTGTCAATAGATGGTCCAGGAAATATGCGATGTACAATGAATCATCACCAGGAATTACATATTCTTTCCATCTTCCATTCTAGGATTTTCATGATGAAAATAAGCTAAGCTAAATTAAAAAAAATAGTGAATTATTCTGACATTCTTCAGTAATAATAAATGCAATATGAACAACTCTCTTCCATGAGGTGAATAATTTTTTCCAACATTTTCCGGTTACTCAATGATAGGGGAGTGATAATTATTTGTATAGGTCTTCTAAGGAACCATTATCTACAGCTGGTACCAATCAACTACACTTCAACTCCAAACTACCGTTGTAATACCCATAGCCTCCACAATTTATCATATGACGTGTTTATTACAGCTGGTAACTTTAGATGCTAAATCATATTATCTCGATATGATCTTGAATCATGATCATCTTTCCGTTCTTCGGTAGCCGCTAGGCCGACAATTTCGAAAACATAGGCCTGTAAAGTAGATTAATAAATAATCATTATTAGCCACCCTATTAAAATTTCTGGTCAGAAACCATCCCCAATATTAACACAACATATTCCCAAAGTTTCATGCCGTTATGTTAAGTATTTTTCAAGTCATAGGGAACAAACACACAAACAGACATTCATTTTTTTATATATATAGAAGATAAAAGATTTCATTCGGCTCAAACAAAAGCCTCTCCAAATGGTGGTAGAATGATAAGGTTGACAACTTTCAGTTCTGTTGTTTTAACATTTTTTTTGAATCACTTTCAAAAAGTTCATGTAGTACTGAGATATCTGGGCCTAATTCGGGCGTAACTCCGAATTGTGAGATAGTGGACTGTAGACAATGAATAATGTAGATGTTGAAGTAACTGTCTAGGTTAGACAATGTCGGTCCAGAATCACATAAATTCAATGCGGAGAAACAGCCACTTGAGTGCGCTGGTTCTCGTTCTCTCTGGTATGACAGAATACAATAATGTATCTGTGAATGAAATGAAAACAGCTCAGGACGCTGAATGACAGACAAATAAATATGTTTATTTGCTGTTGTGCTGAAAATACTTCTAAGCATGTAGTAGGATCTTAAAGTATGAATTAATGTAAGAATGTATGATGCAATTGACATTTATTGAATTGCCTTGTGCAATGCTTAAGATTAATTGCAGTACAAATGTTGATAAAAATCTGAATAAATGAATTGAACGCTCGAAACCGCTTGTATTTAATGAATTGACCTATTTCCATAGATATAAGAAATTAAGAATAATGTAGAAACGTAGGAAATGACCTGTGAGGTTTGAAATTGATTTGATTTGAGTAATAAGAATACAACTTAATACTATGAATAATTGCATGAATAGTTGCATGAAGCATTGTGTGATGAGCCTTACCACAAGTTTTGCAACTACCACGACAGCTGTGAGATTTGTTCCATGGATGAACGCAGTTCAGACAGAGGTTTTTCTGCCACACTGTGGATGCTCGTTCTGCAAGTGGAATCTTGATGAGCGATTGACATGTGAAAATATTATGCAAATTACAGCTACAAAATGTACAATTCGTAGACCTATTAAACACATTGGGAGTGCTGGTTGTTGTGAAATTTGAATAACCTGACTTCTGCTGAAAGGAGGTTTGCTGGTGCTGGGTTGATTGGCGCTTGCGGCCATAGTGCGAGAACTCGTTTGAGTAATTGATGCGCTGGTGTGAGATAAGGCTTGTGCTACCTTATGTTGAGTCTCCAAAAATTCCCACAAATTGTCAAGTGTGAGTTTTGTTTTCATAGAGAGGAACCTTTCCCAGTCTCTAAGTGTTGAATTGTCGAAACGAGAGATAGTGACATGGATGAAAATAATATCTTGAACTGATAAGTCAAGCGTCAATGATTGCAGCGCTGAAATGTTTGTTTATTGATTATCAATGAAAGCTCTCCAAGATGAGGCTGAACGAGATTCAAGTTTGGGAGGGTTGAAAATAACTAGAATATGATTTTCAGCTATAAGTAAAGCATTGTCATACCTTTGAGTAAGTAATTCCCAAGCTAGTTTGAAATCCCTTGAGGGCGAATTGGCGGTACGGGTGAGTGCTTCCCCATGAAGTGCTTGACGCAAATAATAATACCTTAATGTGTTATCCAAAGATTAATTATTAATGATGAGGCTAGTGAAAGTGGCCTTGAAATGAAGCCATTCATTGAAATTGCCATCAAAGTGAGGCAGAGGAATGTCGGGCAGTCTTGCATGGACTGGTTGTGACAACATGGAACGTTGATGTGCTGGTATGTGCAAATTCATAGCAGCATCCTTATGATGTAATTCAAATTCATAAATGGCAGTGTTGATTTTAGAATTAATAAGTGAAAACTTAGTTCTAATTGTATGGCACAGTTTGACATCAGGGAATTGACCCTTTTGATTGAGTTTTTTACTTTCCTTGCCCTACTACCATAGGTAAGGAAAGTATTGCTTTCCAAAAAAAATTAAGGTACCCCAATTTCAAGTTTTCTATACGTTTCAAGGTCCCCTGAGTCCAAAAACATGATTTTTGGGTATTGGTCTGTGTGTGGGTATGTGTGTATGTGTGTGTGTGTGTATGTCTGTGAACACGATAACTCCATTCCTAATCAACCGATCGACTTGAAATTTTAAACTTAAGGTCCCTATACCATGAGGACCTGACAATAAGAAATTCAATGAAATTCAATTCAAGATGGCGGAAAAAATGACGGATAATTACTAAAAAACCATGTTTTTCACGTTTTTCTCGAAAATGGCTCTAACGATTTTCTTCAAATTTATATCATGGATAGCTATTTATAAGCCCTATCAACTAGCATAAGTCTCATTTCTGGGAAAATTTCAGGAGCTCCGTAATATTCTTGAGAAAAATGGCGGATAATGACTAAAAATCCATGTTTTTCACCATTTTCTCAAAAACTGCTCTAACGATTTACTTCAAATTCATACCATGGATAGATATTCATAAGCACTATCAACTGGCATGAGTCTCATTTCTGGGAAAATTCCATGAGCTCCGTAATATTCTTGAGAAAAATGGCGGATAATGACCAAAAACCAGGGTTTTCACGGTTTTCTCGAAAACGGCTCTAACGTTTCTCTTCAAATTCATACCATGGATAGCTATTTATAAGCCCTATCAACTGACATGAGTCTTCTTTCTGGGAAAATTGCAGGAGCTCCGTTATATTCTTGAAAAATGGCGGATAATTACTAAAAAACCATGTTTTTCACGATTTTCTCAAAAAAAACTTGACCGATTTTTTTCAAATTCATACCCTGTATAGTTATTTATTAGCTCTATCAACTGGCATGAGTCTCCGTTCTGAGAAACTGATGGGGGTCCACCCCCATCCTTGAGAAATGGACTTAGTAACCTCCTTCTCGTGCATGAGGTAGGTAGGTAGCGCAGTTCATAAAAAGAACACATAGTCGAGATATTTCATCTGTAGAACAGCTGTTTTGACAACTTTGAAAAAATCCATCGAATTTCACAATTTACACAAGGGAAAAAGTACTCTGAAAAAAATTATACATACACATACACAGAAGTCTGATCGTTGTTTCAAATATGAGCAAGGAAAGTTGTGTGAGTGTACCACACCAGATTTTTGATATTTGAATGAAAGTCATCTTTCAGAGCTTGAATTTCAGATTTGAAATCAAGGGCAGCAAAGTAGCTCTCACGTGAGTCAAAATTAGTAATGACTCCTTGTTGAATGATAAACTCTAATTGAGCATGAATAGAATCAAGAGCACTAGTGGTAGCTGGAGCTACTTGAGTTGAAGTGAATGCACTAACAGCTGATGGCTGTGTGACATTTGCATGAGCACTTTCTGAGTGAGGCGTTGATGGAGGAGGGTCTGAAAAGCCCTGGAAATCACCTGACTCTGAGTCGGATGATGAGTCACGATTGACTGACATCTTGATTCGTATAAAAATAACAATTAAAAAGAAATTATTAAATTGAATGAGTTTGATTGAATAACGTAATAATTGTATATGAGCAATATGATGCTTGATTGAGTATATGAGCGATATCACGCTTGATTGAATAATAAATATGTTTGATAAAAATTCAATAATAATGATGATAATTGTTTGAAAAAATATTTAAATGAAGCGCATGCAATTGAACTTTACCTGCCTAAAGCGGTTTGAGATAATTGATTGAAAAATACTTAATTAAGTACATGAACACAATAATCAGAAAATGTGACACAATATAAATGATACAGATATAGCTCACGGACAGATTGATTCGCATGAACGCACGTAGCTCCACCCTCAACCTTGTAACACAGCACTGTCTGGTAACACTTGCACAAAAGTCCGGTCAGGTATGGCAGCTGCGTGGCGCCCTTACAATAGCGGTATGGGCTGTCTGCTGTGGCGAATGAATTCCTTCTGGAAATATACAAAAACTATGGTTATGATAGTGCTAAGTTCACTTATGCTAGACACAATATATGAAATGTGGATGCTATATACGCCTGCCTGGTGGGTAATATTATCCTGAATACTCAGAGGACTTGAATTTTGATATTTGCAAATTTTGAGGGTTACCCAAATGGTCACTGGCCTGAGGAGGACCATGAAATTGGTACTCCTCAGCTACTGAAGAATGAGGTAATCACAAGATGTCACTGGAAGAAACTGGATGCAGGAGGACCATGAAATTGGGACTCCTCAGCTACTGAAGAATGAGGTAATCACAAGATGTCACTGGAAAAATCCGGACACGGGAGGACCATGAAATTATGAGATATCTGGGCCTAATTTGGGTGGGCGTAACTCCGAATTGTGAGATAGTGGACTGTAGACAATGAATAATGTAGATGTTGAAGTAACTGTCTAGGTTAGACAATGTTGGTCCAGAATCACATAAATTCAATGCGGGGAAACAGCCACTTGAGTGCGCTGGTTCTCGTTCTCTCTGGTATGACAGAATACAATAATGTATCTGTGAATGAAATGAAAACAGCTCAGGACGCTGAATGACAGACAAATAAATATGTTTATTTGCTGTTGTGTTGAAAATACTTCTAAGCATGTAGTAGGATCTTAAAGTATGAATTAATGTAAGAATGTATGATGCAATTGACATTTATTGAATTGCCTTGTGCAATGCTTAAGATTAATTGCAGTACAAATGTTGATAAAAATCTGAATAAATGAATTGAATGCTCAAAACCGCTTGTATTTAATGAATTGACCTATTTCCATAGATATAAGAATAATGTAGAAACGTAGGAATTGACCTGTGAGGTTTGAAATTGATTTGATTTGAGTAATAAGAGTACAACAAATGAAGAGTACAATTAAATCTTCATCTACAGCATCTGCATCATCATCCTCATCAGATTCCATAGTTTTTTGCCTCCTACGTTTGATATTCAAGTTTTGCCAGTAGTCTTCAAATTTCGATTTTGACATACTCTGAAGCTCGTCATGTGTTATCTCTACACTAGTATCGCCCTTCTTAGGAATTCTATTATTTGCATGAAAATGTAGTACATTGTTAAAACCTTCCTCAACATTTGGTATTGAGTTACAACTTGTAAAGCCAGTTAATCCAATTTCCCAGTCACCACTGCTCACATCAAGTGGCGGGTAAAAATCACTCTTCAACACTGATGTCTTACCTCCAAAACAGAGCATCATCTTGCTCAATGTACGTTTGCACAATGACTAACACTATCAGGTTCAACCTTTCACTTATATACTATGAGGAGGAGGGTAATAATGAGGATAGACATATTGCAATACTGATCGAATTTATTTATTCTCATCAATCAAAAATTTTAAACACAAATGTCCACAGATATGTGAGTATAGATCCTCCTGCTTCTGCTCATAGTGTTATACTCGATCCTTGATGCTGGCTCCAGTCCTCGATGCATGTAGTTGATAAACTCCTGCAGTGGTCTCAGGTTGCCGAATCCATCAAAGTATTGGGTGACATTATCCTTTTTCAAATAGCACACCAATGTGTGCCTGCTCCACTGCTGGTATCCAGGTTGATGATGCCACACTCTTGTCTCCAAGGTCCATCCAATGGTAGGACATCTCGCATAAACACTCCTCGAAAATGTTTCAGCTTTAGGCGGCATGCATCTTGTAGAGATCAGCATCTGTGAGTGCTTGATCAGGTAGAGCAATTATAGTCTTCTCTTGTTGCCGCCACATTGACGGCGACGAGCTCTGTTTCCCTGGGTCCTGCGCTGTTGTCTCAGATAGAGTCCCTTTCCCTTCTTCAAAACTGCTGCTGCTTTCTTCTTCTTCTGATGCTGCTTATGTTTTACCCCTCCACCAAACTTGGCGTTCATGATATTATTCACTGCTGGTGCTGCTAGTGCCTTCTTAAGTACTCCTGCATCTGAAGATTTTATCACTCTCCAAGCTCGTTCTGCCAAGATATTGTCAGCCTTTGCTCTGCTTGCTGTATCACCACTTTTTGAGTAGGCAATATCGTGCTCTTTGCAAGCTCTATCAAGACTATTTATACCCAGATCACCTCTTGCAAAACGCTTCTCTAGCTTGGTACCTGGTCCGCAGTACTGGTAGCAACCAGGGATGTGCACCTCAAAAGGTAAAATATCGATAGCTCGATTAACAAGTGTCCCAGCACTTTTTTCCACTATTGAACTGGCAGCTTTTGCAATTGATGATAGTACCCCTCTCCCTTTGTACCTCCTCACTCTCTTACATCCAGCCATCTAATGCTTCTTAACGGCTTTAGCAGCTGGTTTTATACTTTTTGGTGTGGACTATGTTTGTGCTGGTGGTAATGATGTTTTAGGTAGTGTTGCAGGAGGTGGTTCTGGTAGTCCCATAAGATCTATGAAACGTTTTCTTCATTTCATCAGGTGGCAATCCCTTCATGGTTTTAGCATTTTCTGGATCTAACACAATGTCTAAATACAATGTAAACATTTTACCAGCAAACTCAATCAGCCTCTTCTCAAGATATCAATTGTTCACTCTATCAGTAGGCTTTATTGGATCTAGCATATCAGTTAGTATTGAATCGTTGAGATTTGTAAATACCTGTGATGTGGTATTGTTCCTTGTCTTTGGCAGCCATAGTGAAATCAGATCTCTACATGTGTAGAAATTCACAGCATCCCTATTGGCACATGGATGCTTGTTGAACTCTTTTTTGACTGCTTGTTAGTAATGCTGGATTTGCTAAATTGATCATACGCCTGAAGCGGGCATTGATGTTTCCCATAGAATCCATGATGTACACTGACACTTATCATCAGGTATACAGGCTTTTATAGCTAGTTGCCACCAACTATATAACCGCCTTCAACCAACTCTTCTAGAATTGAATTGATTTCATTCCCCATGTCCAGTGTTGCCAACTGCCTTGGACTGATCCAACAGTCTTAGTCTGTCCACCAACTCGTTGGGATCATTGTAGTAGACATACTCAACCTTGGTTTGATTGTTTACCACCATATTAAATGGCGCCACCAGTCCTCTTCCACTAACCTTACTATACTTTGCTCTTGTATTGAGGAGCAATTTATGGATAACTGTCTTATACTTGGTATCATTGTGATTGATAATCCTGCCATCAGGATCATTGTTTTCCTTATGCAAACTTGTAATGTTCAAAATATGGATGTATGCAACCTCATCAGCTTTCAATGGTTTGTTTGGCTTCTTTTTGAAAATTAAATCACACAGTCCAGGTGTTGCATTGAATGTTAACATGTTTGCAGAGTTTTCTAGGTCAGTCAGTACAATCTTTGCCCCATCACTTCCAAAGGTTAGCAGTTTGTTGCCCAAATAGTACTCATTGCCAACAACTTTTGGACCATATGTAGCATCATAACTGCTATCTCCACTCATAGCTCTATGAAGATAGCATCCTACTAGTGTTCCAGTCAGTCCAGCACTTGCCAATGCTTGTCGAACTCTTTTTTGACTGCTTGTTAGTAATGCTTTCTGAGCAGTAGCACCCCTCTCCTCCTCCTCCTCCTCCTCCTCCTCAACCTCCATCCCATCATCTTCTTCATCATAATTGTCTTCTTTACTTGACAACATCAATTTGTGTGCAACACTTGATGTACTTGCAGATGGACTAAAGCCTGTTGCTTCTCCAAATGCTTCAAAGCTTGAAGGAGATTCCTCCCCAATGTTGGGCAGTTCTAGATGTCTCACAGCTTGTTTTAGGGGCCGCCCTGGCCCTTACATTATGGGGCCACTATAGCCCTTATAGTGGTGTAAGTGGTGGTGTGTATGGTACACGATGTCCATGATGTCTGCGTACTCATACAGGTTCTTTAACACGTCTACGATGTGGGCATGGCTCTGATTCTGGTGATGGTGGAGGTGATGGAGCTGCTGCCTGTTGATCCAGAGCTTCAATTATATTGCCAAGTGGTTCACTCAATGATAGGGATCAATTAAATCCTATGAGAATGGAGATTCTAAATCAGAAAATTAAGAAAATGCTAGAAGAAGGAATTATTGAAAAATCTAACTCAAATTATTATAGTCCTTGTTTCCTTGTGTCAAAAAAAGATGGTGGACATAGAGTAGTGGTAGATTTTCGTAGTTTAAATCGCAAAATAGCATTGGATGCTACTCCTTTGCCAAATATGGAAAAAATGTTTCACTGGTTCCATGGAGCGAAATATTTTTCTGTTCTCAATTTGAATCAATCCTACTACTAGTTAGGTCTTTCCGAAAAGTGTAAACATTTAACTAGTTTTTGTACTCCTTCTGCTAATTATAATTTTCTTAGAGTTCCGTTTGAATTATCCAAAGGTGCCCAAGCCCTCTCTTCTGTTTTGGATACTCTTTTTGAGGGGATCAAGTTCAAATTTCTGATTCATTATCTAGATGATATTGTAATCTATTCTAAAGACTTCGAATTGCATTTGGAGCATATCAATATTGTTTTATCACATTCAAAATCGGCTAATCTGACGGTGAAAGAAGAAAAAAAAAATTTTGCTAAGAGGCAAATTTCCTTCTTGGGTAACTTAGTGTCTGAAAATGGGATAACTATTGATCCTTCCCGAACCAATTCTATTCGAAATTATCCTCGTCCTAAAAATGCTAAAGCTATCGCCAGATTCATTGGGATGACTGGATATTTTCACAAGTATATTAAAAATTATGCCCAAATCGCTTCCCCCCTGAACGAATTACGCAAAAAGGATGTCAGGTTTGTTTGGGAAGATGTTCATGAAAAGGCTTTTCAAACATTAAAAAAAAGGCAATAATGAATCCCCCAATTCTAATTACCGCAGATTTTCCCAAACAATCTGTATTACAAACTGACGGTAGTTCCTTAGCGATTTCTGCCATTCTCTCTCAAGAGATTGATGGTGTCTTGAAACTGATCGCGTTCGCATCCAAGAAATTATCTCAACAAGAGTGTGAGTATTCCACTTACAAAATTGAATGTTCTGCCGCTATCTTTGGCATGGAAAGATTCGCCTATACTTGCAGCATTCAAAATTTCTTTTACTTACTGATAATAGTGCTCTAGCGTGGATACTTAAGCAAGATCAGCAGCTTGGCAGGCTTGGGTGTTGGTTGATAAGACTTATGTCTTTCCAGTTTGTTACTCGCCATGTTGCTGGGGAAGATAATTGTTTGGCAGATGCGTGATCTAGATTGTATCATGATGACAATGAGTTAGGGGAACTTGACAAAATTGTAGAAACAAATAATGATGAACTCAATTTAAGTTTGATCAACACCCTAGAAATGACCGATTTTCCTCTTGCTTTTACTTATATTAGGCAACATCAAGGAAATGATCCTGTTCTTTCTGAAATTATAAAAAAATTGAAGATTATACTGATCAATTTCCTTACAAACTATGGCTCCTTTGAATAAAGTGTTAGTGATCAAAATGCATAGGGATGATAAACTTAAGGTTGTTGTTCCAAAGATTCTTGTTCTTTTAATATTCAAATATTATCATGAGAGTGTTCTTGGAGCTCATCTTGGAGTGTCTAAAAATATTGGAAAAGTCTTGGAAAATTCTTATTGGGTAAATTTGACTAAAGATATTACCTTTTTAGTTAGGTCTTGTAAAGTTTGCGGTCGAAGTAAGCCTGCCCAAGCTGGAAATTATGGATTTTTATCATCTAAAATTCAAGAAGAACCCTTAGCCTTGTTCCATATAGATACAGTAGGCCCTCTTACTCGTTCCTCTCTTAATCATGAATACATATTTTCTTGTATTGATGTATTCAGTAAATATGTATGGCTTTTACCTCTATGTAAAGCAAACTCTGATTCAATTATCAAGGCTCTCAAACCAATTTTTGTTCAGGTTTTGACTCCTAAACAGATAATATCGGATAATGCTAAAATCTTTACATCAAACAAAATTCAAAATTTTTTCTTTGAATTTGGGATTTGACATAATACTACGTCACCTTTTTATCCCAATCCAAATGTCGTGGAAAGGGTCCACCATAATTTACGTAGTTCTTTGATTGCTTTCCACTCAAATAATCAAAGTAAATGGGATGAGAGTATCAATAGTTGGTTACCGTTAGCTTTCAATACCGCTATTCATGATAGTACAAAGTGTACTCCTTTTTCATTGATGTACAGGTTTAAGCCTAGAGATCCATTATTAAACGTTTGGAATATTAGTGAGATACTTCCCGACAGGGTGACCGAAGAGACTGTTGAGATATGGAAAAGAGCTCGTGACCAATGGATAAAAACGTACAATCAAAGAAAAATTGCTTATGATAAGCATAGACAACCTGTGCCATTTAAAATTAATGATTTGGTTTGGATTAAAGCTCACTTATTAAGTGACAAGGCTCAGAGAATTTGTAGTAAGTTAAATCAGCGTTATAAAGGACCTCTTTTGATAAGAAGCTTTTTGTCTGATGTAACTGTAGAATTAGTGTGTCCTTCTACCGGTAAATTTGTTCAAAAAGCTCACATTAGTCATTTGAAAAAATATCACTAGTATTTCGCCGCCTTATCTGCAATGGAATGTCTATCAGCTAACTGTTTCAGTAGTTGCTTTCTTTCTGCTTTACTAACTTTAGCTTGCGAGTTTTGCAATATAAAGAGGAATACTCCGTTTCCGCTAAAGCATAGGATGCTCACTAGGTCAAGGTTATCAGCTTGACTTGAACATGGCTTTACTATCTATTACCAAACTGGTGTAGCGCGCCACCTGACATAATTGGATTAGTTTTGCTTCTTTCTTTCTCTCTTTTATAAAATGAGAAATGTACAAATGTAATTATTATATTGTCGATATGTAGTAAAAAAAAATAAATAAAATAGAAAAAAAATAAAAATAAAAAAAGAAAGAAAAAAAAAAGGGGTGATAGTAGATGAATTTTACCACTTCTGGGACACCTCAAGGTCATCCACTCCTGGGACACCTCAAGGTCACCCATGATGTCATAACCTAACCCAACCCAAGTTTTTGATATCTAACCTAACCTAACCTAAGTTTTTGATATCTAACCTAACCTAACCCAAGTTTTTGATATCTAACCTAACCTAACCTAAGTTTTTGATATCTAACATATCGAAAATTCTTCTTCTTCTTCTTCTACTTCTTCTTCTTCTTCTTTTTCTTCTTCTTCTTCTTTTTTCTCTTCTTCTTCTTCTTCTCTTCTTCTCTTCTTCTTCTTCTTCTTCTTCTTCTTCTTCTTCTTCTTCTACCTCTTCTTCTTTTTCTTCCACTTCTTCTTCTTCTTCTTCTTCTTTTTCTTCCACTTCTTCTTCTTCTTCTACTTCTTCTACTTCTTCTTCTCTTCTTCTTCTTCTTCTTCTTCTTCTTCTCTTCTCTTCTTCTTCTCTCTTCTTCTTTCTTCTCTTCTTCTCTTCTTCTTCTTCTTCTCTTCTTCTTCTTCTTCTTCTTCTTCTTCTTCTTCTTCTTCTTCTTCCTCTTCTTCTTCTTCTTCTTCTTCTTCCTTCTTCTTCTTCTTCTCTTCTTCTTCTTCTTCTTCTTCTTCTTCGTCTTCTTCTTCTTCTTCTTCTTCTTCTTCTTCTTCTTCTCTCTTCTTCTTCTTCTTCTTCTTCTTCTTCTTCTTCTTCTTCTTCTTCAAAAATAAATAGAGAAGTTTCCTTGTAGTCGGATTTCCTTGTTGATAAACTTGAAGTAGTAGTAATTTAATCTGTAACTATTTGTCCTCATTTTGTTCATTCACTATTGTATGTAGTATGTATTATGTATTAATATATAGTATTATTATAGTATTATGTAGTATGTATTAATATATAATTAATACATTAATAGATGATTATATAATCTTTACCTAATCTATTCTATAGATTTATTATTATGACTATTTATTTCCAATAAATAGAGAATTTTCCTTGTAGTCAGAGCTATGGGTGTGTACCATCAACAGCAGCATACTGCCGCCACCACCGTGCGCTGGCTTGCTTGAGCCCCGGCCTGAGCCCCAGCACATGCCCCGGCACATGCCCCAGCACAAGCCCCGGCCCAAGCATATGCACTGCATCCCTTATTTTTCAAAATAAATAGAGAATTTTTCTTGTTCAACTTTGCCCAATACTAAGCTTTCAATAATTGTTGCTAGCAACCAAGTGAAAGGTTAGATAAAAATATAATAATAATTTTTCTCTGTTGAAGATGGCTGACAATAACCCCCGCCAAGGACTCCCGAAGAGACCTCACAGCATGCAAAGTGAAAATATCACTGTGTTGATGGGGCCTGCTGCAATCATCCTGCAACACTTGAACGCTCTGGGAGCTCAATCTATACATCAGGGGCTGCAGACAATCCATGATGGTCAATACCAGCAGCAACCAACCTCCCAAGACAACAGATCTTGATCCCCACAACAACATTGTGAAAACATCACCCCCAAACATAGCAATAACGATCTCTCCACCCCACCAGCAGACAAGGCGCTATCAGACACAATCAAAAAACTTTTAATGAAACACCTAGATCAAGTAGTGTAACTCCTCCTTTGAAGTTGGATGTCAACCACCGTCGTCAAACAGAAAAGTGTAGTCCTACATCTGAGCAAGGATTGGAGGAGGGGTACCTTGCAGGACATGCACTAGGTCATCAAGTGTGACATGTCACACTTGACAAGGATTGTCCTCAGGTTTACCTTATAGGTGAACCTCTAGACAATCAATCTCTCCCATTTCTAGGGATGTATTTAGGTTAGGTCTGCCAAACCAGCTCTGTGCAATATTGCAATGGCTTGTGATGTTTCATTATTTTAGCTTTAGTTTTAGCATGCTTCTTCCAATTTAATAACACACAACTTACCTATATTTGACAGATGGACGACTCATGGATGGAGTTTTCTGACGATGAGGAGGCAATATACAATCCACCCTCACTATACGTGCTAGCGCTACAGGTTTCGGGGAGGAGCTCAATACCTCGGTGCAGATCTTGGACTCCTGCCAAAATCAATTCGCGATGATATTGATGAATCATACTGTGTACTGAAGTCAATTGCTAAGTCCCGCTGTGATTTTAAAGACTTCAACAACATGATACCCTATTATAGGCAGGAAGCTATCTGGAAGTCGGCTACAGCATATAAAGACCCAAGTCCGTTCACAGGTAGCACCTTTCTATACAACATGAATCACATATCATCATCATGTAGAAGCCGTGTTCCCAATTGTCGTTGTGAAGAAATAATTTATATTGCAATCCTATTGAACAAACGACAAACGTATCAAGACCACTTCATACTTCAAAGCCTGGGGCTGGTTGGGGAAAGTCTTCTAGTTGATTATAAGCGAGTCATAGAAAATCGATTCAATCAAACTATGAAATGGGGTCTCATTCAACACCAAAAGTATGGATCTTTGTATGAAAAATACCTTATATCAAAATTATATTTTTAACCTATATTCTTGTTCCAGATGGCAACCAATAGATTACTACCAGACCAACTACTGTTGACCAATACAAAGCTTTTATGTAGACAAGTTGTGGAAATGAAATTACCATCTGCATCTCTTTTGGAATGTTATGAAAATGCTATGAAATTGAATGAAGATGGGGATCCACATGCACTACAATACATGCATGTCAAACCGTGCCAATGGGTCTTTACATCAATATATTGAGCAGGCACTATATTGATCATTCCATAACCATGGCTCATGCAAGTATCATCAAAGCGGTGTTATGACTTATGCTAGCACTTGGTGTCAGCACAGCACTGGACCCGATGTACAAAACAGAGGGTTTTCTGACATTGAGGGATCATGGTCTTGATGCATCAAACATCTTCCATATTCGTCAGTGTCTACTAACATCTGGATATCCAGCTCTACAAGGTAACCGGTCAGCAATCAATCGAATGTACAGTGACATCAATGACTGGTACATGAAAATGGCAGGGTAACCAGATGTGGAGGGGGATCTTTGCTGTTGTGTCCACTACTCATACAATCTGCGCACATGTCCCCACTCATCATTTACCTCGACAGACTTTCTAGAAGCAGTCATCAAGAGTTCAGTTGAGATCTGTGCACCATACTGTGAAGAACAAGTATCTACTACTGCTGCTGCTGCTGCTGCTGCAGACCCAGCCACCACTTGCAATGAAGGGAGCATGTGAGTGTGGAAATTGTCATTTTGTAATTGGTACCCAATGGATAGTAAAACCGTGTGTGCAATACTATGGTGATGGCTACAAACCATTTGAATCTGTTGATAACCTAATGGAAGTAATATTTAACCTCTTCCCTGATGCTGAAGTGAGAAGTGATTTTAGGAATAATACAATTACTCTGAACTTTCAATCAGTAAAAGTTTCCTGTGAAATATCCCAAAGACTTGGAAGTGTGTACTACTGGCTTGTCATTGATATCTGGACTGAATATATATATAACCTCAATAATTGTAAATGTGTATTATCTTTTCTTGCATAGATCAATACTATATATAATGTATAAACAAGGAGTGAAATTGTTATTGCTTCCCATCTTATTGTGTATA